>NC_133409.1:68586136-68889166 GCF_049350105.2 Macaca mulatta | reverse complement strand
GTGGTCAAATAAACAAAACAGGGTCTTAAACTGTGCAACAAATTATAAGAGCCTCTTTTACATTTTATAGCAGAACAAGAAAATCATTTTATCGGGTTCACCAAGGACAGAACTGTTTGTGCTAACTGTTTGTGAGTCAAGAGTAGTCAGAAGCCAAGGTGGTTTAATAAAATGTAAAATATTTTAAATAAAACACTAATCATTTTTGCATCCTACCGGTAAGCAATCAAAGAGCTACTCCTTTAATTAATGGAAAAGAATGATTTATAATTGGCATACAAATTGTGGTAGAACATTATTTGGTTCTCTTCACTAAATTACACACGCCACTTAAAATCCTGTTTACAGTATCATTTTGTACATACTCTCAAGAGACAAAACAAACAGGGGTTGCCGAACAAAGATAAATCTTGGCTCAAACTGTGTCCAAATCCTTATAAGGGTTTTGAATTTGTTGAGTAACCATTTCTTGGGATAAGTGGAAGGTAACAGAAATGGAAGAGGGATTTAGAGAAAAAAGGAAATAAGAAAACCATGACCACTGTATTAGTCTGTTCTCACGCTGCTGATAAAGATATACTCGAGATTGGGTGATCTATAAAGAAAAAGAGGTTTAATGAACCCACAGTTCCACACGGCTGGGGAGGCTTCACAATCATGGCAGAAGGTGAAACGCACTTCTTTCATGGCAGCAGCAAAACAGAAATGAGAACCAGACAAAAGGGGTTTCCCTTTACAAAACCAGCAGATCATGTGAGACATTCACTACCACAAGAACAGTATCAGGGAAACCACCCCCCAAGATTCAATGATCTCCCACAGGGTCCCTCCCACAAGAAGTAGGAATTATGGGAGCTACAATTCAAGATGAGATTTGGGTGGGGACACAGCCAAACCGTGTCATCCACATTAGGCATTAAATAAATGCCTACTGAAGGAATGGATGAAAGCTGGGATAAGGAGGCTTAGGACAGGGGGCTCCAAAGCCACATCCTATGAATGGCAGAAGGAAATGGAGAATGAGTTTTTATCAAGAGCAGCTGTTCAAAATCAGAATGCGCTTCCTTGCAAGGACATTCCAAATCTGAGTGACCCAGCAGAGGCAGATGTCATCTCCTCCCTCCTCCAGATGTATACAGCTACCTCCCACCCCTCACTCCTCCCCTTCTCCCTGGGCCTCCATCAAGCACTTTAGCATTTACTCATTATCTGCAAGATGCAAGCCAAGTTTTCCTTCTCATTTCCTACCTCTTCCTCATCATAACTCTCTTCTTCATCTTCCTATCTCTTACTCACTCCTGGAAATTATTTTGAAAATGCAGACTCTGATACAGACATCCACACACTCCAGTTCTAATACAGAAAATGTATTTTTTTCTTGTTTTCCTGTTTTCCTGAGTAGTGTGGCATTTGGGGACCACTGACATAGCCAACTTTCCGTCTAGTGTAGCAGTCTCTGAGATTTTCCCACATATGAGACATCCTTGTCTCCTCCTCTTCTTTTTCCTCCTCTTTTTCTGCTTCCTGTGTCCTGGAGATTCTGATTAAACAAGCCTTGTGTGACTTTTTAAAGCTTCCTCGGTGATTTGGATAATAAGGAGATTTGGGAAGCACTGGTCTTGGTAACCTCTAAGCTTCCTTCTCTCAATGAATCAAAGCTTGGCCCATATCTGCCAGGAATAGCCTATACAAAAAATGATTTATACTCTGTATTTAAACAACAGAGTAAGAAAAAGACAACTGGGAAAAGAGAACTGATCCTTCAGAATATTCCAGGGTCTATCTCCCTCCCACTAAAAGGCCAGCCAAATGTGTGACTGCCATGTCATCCTCTAGCACAGGGGTCCCAACCCCAGGCCATGGACTAGTACTAGTCCTGAAAGATGAGAGGCCCTGAAAGATGAGACACTGTGGAAACAGAGAGGGCAAGAAAACAGGCCTGTAGGTGAAGGAACCAGCTCAGTCCGGTCTTCAGATGATTCCAGAGCCAGTCACCATCTGACTCCAACTGTGTAAGAGAGCCCAAGAGGGAACCACCCAGCTGAGCCCAATCAACCCCCAGAACCATGAAATATAATAATACATATTATGTTAAGCTACTGAGATTTGGGGGTGTTTTGCGGCATTCAACAACAGACACCTGGAGCAGATAGGTAATTTGCCAATCTGAATCTCCTTTAAAGCATAGTGGTACTGGTCCGTGGCCTGTTTGGCACCAGGCCACACAGTAGGAGGTGAGCATAGACAAGAAAGCATTACCGCCTGAGCCCCGCCTCCCGTCAAATCAGTGGCAGCATTAGATTCTCATAGGAGTGCAAACCCTATTGTGAACCGCGCACGAAAGGGATCTGGGTTGCGTGTTCCTTATGAGAATCCAATGCCTGATGATCTGACATGGAATAGTTTCATCCCAAAACCATCTGCCCCCAACCCCCTGGTCTGCGAAAAAAATTGTCTCCCATGAAACCGGTCCCTGGTGCCAAAAAGGTTGGGGACCACCGCTCTAGCAGACTCGAGTACAACACAAATAATCAGGGTCAGAATTTGGAGACAACAAAATAACCAGGCAGCCCAGCCGGCATCCAAATCAAGTCCACAGAATGAATGGGAAAAGTCAAAACGGGCCAGCCTAAACCTGCAGCCAATCAAATCTCATGCATAGAATTTCATGCTCTGTGAGGACCCTGAGAAGAAAATTCAGTAGTACCCTTTAGGGGGACATTGAGAAACAGAATCTGGAATGGTGCTCATTCCCAGACACTGAGTCAGCAAGCTCCAGCCTCTGCGCACAGTCATCTGCACCTGGAACCCTCTTCTTTCCCTATCTACACCTCAAATCCCAGTTCAGAGACCACTCCGGTGCCTGAAATCATTTCCCTCATGAATAGTCAGCAGGGTAAGGTCTCCCTCCTATAAAGTCTCACCTTTGAATTTCATGTCAATAACCACATTCAATGTGCATAAGTACTCAAACACACAGATTTCCCCTATACTCTCTGAGATGCTAAAGAATAGCAAACATCCACCACCAAGCAGTTAAATATACAGGTACTATATTGCCTCCAACATAAAAGATAACTTGATACTATATTGCAGATGAGACTAGAACATTTCCCCAATCTTCCACAAGGAGAGCAGAATGTTTTCCAAATTCAGTCAAGGATCTATGATGCTTAAATGAAGATTCTAAGAGCAGGTGTTATGGTCTTTGCCCCTGTCACACTGTTGCAGACGCTCTGAGAGACATACCGACATCTGATGTATTCATGTCTCTCCCAAGTTCGAGAACTGTTCTTTGCACACAGTCAATATATAAACATCTGGTGGATAAATTCACTCCACAGATACTTACTGAATGCCTGCTATATGTCAGGCATTATTCCAGATGCTGGGAATAGAGCAGGAAACAAAATTGACAGAATCTTTGCACTCCTGGCTTTTAGATGTGCAAAATAATGTTAGTAGGAGATAAGTGCTATAGGGAAAAGCAAAGTAGGAAAAGGAGCCAGAAAGTGTGGAGGCTGCTGACACTTCAACAACAGTTGATCCTAGAAGGTTCACTGGGAGTCTGACATACCATAAAGTCCTGAAAGAGGTGAGGGAGGGAACCATGTAGAACGTTCCAGACAGAGGGAACAGTAAGCTGCAGAGCCCAGAGGAGAAAACATGTGAGGACCAAGGAGGCCAATGTGGGGAGCAGAGAGAGTGAAGGGCAAAGAAGTGGGGGATCAGAGAGGTAACCGTATGGGTAGGGTGGGGGAATCAGATCACACAGGTGGTATAGACCAGCGTAAAGACATAACCACTGTACAGCATTTGACTTACATTAACAGGATCACTCTGGCATCTAGGTTGAGGATAGGGAGCAAGAGAAGAAGAAGGGAGGGCAGGTAAGGGCTGCAAAAGTAATACAAGCAAGAGAACTTGGTGGTATGGACCAACGTAGAGGAGGCCAGACTCTGGGTCTATTTTGAAGGTAGAGCCAATGGGATTTGCTGACAAATTGACTATAGAATGAAAAATATGGTGGGCGTGGTGGCTCACGGCTATAATCCCAGCACTTTGGGAGGCCGAGGAGGGTGGATCATGAGCTCAAGAGATCAAGACCATTGTGGCCAACATTGTGAAACCCCGTCTCTACTAAAAATACAAAAATTAGCTGGGCGTGCTGGCGCGCGCCTGTAGTCCCAGCTACTCGGGAGGCTGAGGCAGGAGAATCGCTTGAACCTGGGAGGCGGAGGTTACAGTGAGCCGAGGTCATGCAACTGCACTCCAGCCTGGTGAAAGAGAGAGACTCCATCTCAAAAAATAAAAGAAGGCAAAATACAGAGATCTAGGATGACTTTGAGCAACTGTTAGGATGAAGTTGCCATTCTTGACATGCATAAAGTGGGGAGGAAGAGCCGTGGAGAAAGGAGGGTTGAAGATCAGGAGCTGGGTTTTGGGCAAACTAAGGCTGAGCTTCCTACTAAGCATCCAGATGGAGACATTGAAGAGGAAGTTGGAGATATAAGAATGAAGTTTCATAAACGGGTCCAGGCTAGAGATATACATTTGTGATTTACCAGTACATAGACAGCATTTTAAGCCATGAGACTAAGAACCTCAAAAGATAGCATGTAGAAGGATAAGAAAGATGACATGGTTTGCCCTGGGTCAGGCATCAAGGGAGAATTTGACCAAAACCATCCTTTTCTCACCTTTAACCTAGAAGTTGGAATCAAGGACAGGCTACGTGCCTAAGAAAGCCTTGCTGAAGGGTGACCATTGGCTTTCACCTTCCTGTAGACGCCTGGAGGGGTTCTGTGTTGGGGGGTTGAGGGACAGATTTATGTGACTCATTTAAAAGAACAGAAGGTAGTAGAAGCTGCTGGATTCAGTTAGAACTACTCAGGGTCAAGATTCCAAACTGTGGCTGTTGATGCCAAGGAATACACAGTTTTATCCAGAGGTGTGCTTGATAAGAAAGCATTCTATATCAGTCTGAAGAAATGTTTCAAAGGTTTCAAATGGGAGCAATCCTAGAATGTAAAGTCAGAAATGTTCCCTACTGAAAGAAAAGCAAAAACATCAATGATAAGTTTAGCCATCAACAGAAAGCCTCCAACATAAAATCTGACTTAATACTATATTGAAGATGAGACTAGAATATGTCTCAATCTTCCACAAAAAAAGTAGAATGTTTTCCAAATGTAACAAAGACAGCCAGGTATCTTCCTTATCCAATCAAGAGGCTAGAGTCTGGCTCAAATCCAATAACAGTGGCCCTGAGAAATGGGACTAGAATGTAGAGCAAGTCATGCAGGAACACTAACGTCTGCTCTATTGCATTATGATCCCTGTCTGGGGTGGTGCTGTGTCAACAGAAATAGATTAAGAAATGGGGTGTGAGGGGTAGAGAGTGCTATCAAATAGTTCAAATGCATCACTGTTCACCTGGTGCTTTTGGGGAGAAGAAAGTACACAGCCCCTCAAGGATTGATCTCAATGCTGTTCAGAAAAAAGAACTTACAAGAAGGAGGAATTTAGTGAGTGAACAAAGGTTAATTAAAATATCCTATAAGGGACAGGCGCAGTGGCTCACGCTTGTAATCCCAGCACTTTGGGAGGCCGAGGCAGGCGGATCACCTGAGGTCGGGAGTTTGAGACTAGCCTGACCAACATGACAAAACCAGTCTCTACTAAAAATACAAAAGTTAGCCAGGCATGGTGGTGCGTGCCTGTGATCCCAGCTACTCAGGAGGCTGAGGCAGGAGAATCGCTTGAACCTGGGAGGCAGAGGTTGCGGTGAGCCGAGATTGCGGCATTGCACTCCACCTCTGGGCGACAGAGCGAGACTCTGTCTAAAATAAATAAATAAATAATTTAAAAAATTAAAAATCCTGTAAGAAAAAATGGCCCATAAGAAGGTAATTCCTGGCCGGGCACAGTGGCTCACGCCTGTAATCCCAACACTTTGGGAGGCCAAGCGGGGCGGATCATGAAGTCAGGAGATCAAGACCATCCTGGCTAACACAGTGAAACCCTGTCTCTACTAAAAACACAAAAACTTAGCCGAGCATGGTGGCGGGCACCTGTAGTCCCAGCTACTCAGGAGGCTGAGGCAGGAGAATGGTGTGAACCCAGGAGGCAGAGCTTGCAGTGAGCCGAGATCGCGCCACTGCACTCCAGCCTGGGCGACAGAGCGAGACTCTGTCTCAAAAAACAGCAGCAACAAAAAAGAAGATAATTCTTGTTCTTCTGTTCCCACACCAATCAATCTTCCGCAGGACCCGCCCATCAGGAAGGCATGCCCTGAGCACAGAGGGGTCTTTTTAAAATGCCAATTCACCCTCGACCTCTTCTGAACAAAATGTATGATTTTAGAATGTGGTGTACAAACATTTGTCTGATCATTTAATTAAGCTATTACCAAAAGAAGATTCATGAAAATACATTATTTCAGCATCAAACCAGCAAATCTAGAAGACTAATTAATCTAGAAGACTAATCTGTTCTAAATTAGAGATCCTTAATGTTTTAAGCACATAAATACAAAGCTAAATTTGGACAAAACAACAAATTAGAACAACTACCTAATAAAATAAAGAAATCCTGATAACAAACAGACCTTTCTCAACAGTGACTAAAACTATGTTAGAATATAATATTCTACTTCAGTTTTTTTTACATTGTTGAGTCTTCTGTGTAAGTGAAAAAATATTGAAAAGGATCAGATTAAATGTGATATGGTTATTTGGTGTAACATATATCTTTGGGTTAAAACAAATATTGTGAAAACTAATCAGTTGTAGAAATACAAATCATGCCAAGAGGTAAAGCATGTTAAAAATAAAAAACAATGATTAAGTGAAGTACAACTTAACTGGGGTCAAGGAATGTAAATCTCGTCAAGATCCTGTAGTCAAAAAATATAAATAGTTCTATTATACAGACAGTGCACGTGTATATTGACTGCAGCACTCTTCACAATAGCAAAGACATAGAATCAACCTAAATGCCCATCAACGATAGACTGGATAAAGAAAAGTTGGTACATATACACCATGGAATACTACACAGCCATAAAAAGAAAGAGATCATGTCCTCTGCAGGAACATGGGTGGAGCTGGAGGCCATTATCCTTAGCAAACTAATGCAGGAACAGAAAACCAAATACCACACGTTCTCAAAAGTAGAAGCTAAATGATGAGAACACATGGACACATAGAGGGGAACAACACACACTGGGGCCTTAAGGGTGGGAGGAGGGAGAGGATCAGGAAAAAATAAGTAATGGGTGCTCAGCTTAATACCTGGGTGACAAAATAATCTGTACATCAAACTCCCATAACAGAAGTTTACATATACAACAAACCTTCACTTATACCCCGAACTTAAAAGTTGAAGTTAAAAGCATGCAAACACACACACACACACGTGCGCGCGCACACACACACACACACACAGAAAAGCCAAGGTGGGAGGATCACCTGAGGTCAGGAGTTTGCGACTAGCCTGGCCAACATGGTGAAACCTTGTCTCCACTAAAAATACAAAAATTTGCTGGGCATGGTGACAGGTGCCTGTAATCCCAGCTACCTGGGAGGCTGAGGCAGGAGAATTGCTTGAACCCAGGAAGCAGAGGTTGCAGTGAGCTGAGATCGCACCATCGCACTCCAGCCTGGGTAACAAGAGTGAAACTCCATCTCAAAAAAACAACAAAAAAAGACTAAGCCAGGCATAATTTAAAAGAAAAGTCAAATCTGACCGCCCCACACACCACTGCTTCCATGGCTCCTCACTGAGCTGAAAATTCTGACTCCCTGGCTTGGCCCACAAGGTCCTCCTAGTTGGACCACAGAAACTTCTCCAGCTTTGTCTCATGCTTAGCAGCCACCCTGGCCTGGTATCCATTTCCTGAACATTCTCCCCCTTTCTCCCCCAGGTTCTCAGTGCTCAGTCTTTGAGTCGGCCACCTACTGGCCCAGGCCGTTCCCAGCTTCAGGTCATCCCCCACCTCAGGCCCTGACCCCATCTTGGCCTCTGGCAAACACTGTCAGTTGGTTTCTCCCTCTCTGAGCCGTCGTGATGTTTATCAACCACTCTGGACCCCCGGAAGCTCAGGTCCTGACACAGTGCACAGAGGCGCTGCTCCCCAAAGCTTTCCATGCTTCCAGCTTCAGATTGTCAAAATCAAGTAGACAGGATGTGGAGCTCACCTATACAATGACAAGCCTATGGATCAGTCAGTATTGAAGGTCACATAAAGTCCAAACACACAGCAGGGCTCAGCAAAAGCCCAGTGGAATCATTGAGTTCGCTGAGGGCACTGTCTGGCAACACACTCCCCTCTGAGGCCCAGCTCTAAATTACGCAGGGCATTTGCTCTTCAGACCAACAGTGGAATTACATCCCTTCAAAATGGATGGGAAAATTGCTCCTGAGGGCTTCTGAAGACCATACCACGAGGAAAAGCCTGTTTGCTAAGCTTCCTGGAATTAATGTCTTTTCTCCCTGATTAAATAAAACAATTAATTATCTGAACTGAGGGTGGAGATGTGGCAAGGGGCATTCCTTTATAGAAGACCCGAGAACAGTGGGGCCCCACTCCATTTATCGCAAGACCAGGCACGAATATTCCGGTGGCCTCCTTCCAGAGACAGGGTAGGGCTGGGCTTTGCTGCCCCTCTGGAGCTGGGTGTGACTAAGGGACTTGCTTTGGCCAAGGAACTCCGACATGAAGTGATGTGTGCACTTCCTGGTAGAAGCTTTAGGAGCCGACAGGTGCCACGCCTGACCCTTGCCTGCCTTGCGAGTCATGGCCACACATGTCCACACAGAGCCTCAGCAGCCTAGATCCCTGAGTGATGGTGAGAATAGAAACCCACATCAGCCAATATAAGCTACACAGCAAGAGTGAGAATATGACTTGCTTAGTGTAAGCCACTGAAATTTTGGGTCACTCCTGAGTGTAACATAGCCTTGCCTATCCTCACCGATACACAGAGCTGATTTGTCACTGCTTGCTGGAATGATAAATGATCATCAGCTTCCTAATAGAGACAGGGAGGCCACAGAGCTATTATGCAGAGGTAGCCTTCACTCTGTGGAGCCCTGAGCCCTGCACCCAGCAGCAAGGGTAGGCAGAAACACAGCATCTTCCAATCAAACACATTATCTGTCAGAATCTATGCTAAGTGCTAGGAATATGGTAGTGGACTGTTGCCGGAAACTCCTGTGGTTAATGCAAGGGTGGTCCCCGTGGCAAGATGAGCAGTCAGGAAATCGGTGAGGTAGTTGGCAAGGGCAAAGAGCAAAGGGCAGATGACAGGGGCCTTGCAGGTCTGTGTGACTCTTTCATGAGACACAGTCGGTGTCAGGCTGACCATTGCTACACACTTTTCTAAGTGTTTCACCTGCACTTAACCCCTTCATCCTCACAACTACCCTGTAAGAGAGGCAATACCATCGTTGACATATTATAGATGAGGAAATTGATACAGAAAGAAGTTGAGTAAATAATGGACCCATGCAACCCAGCCAAACTGAAAAGCAGGAAGTGAGAATGCTACTACATCAGAAATAGAGTATAGTTAATAACGGCCAGGAATGAAAAGGGGGAAAGACCTGTAACTAAATATGATAGCCAGGAGCCAACAACAGATGGTATGTTTAGGTGAGAAGGTCCTGGTTGCCCAACCATGGACATGAGGGTATGAAGGGAGAATTAGTCAATCCCACTGCCAACGGATGAATAAAGCCATAACCTCATGATCAAGCGTATCTCAGTCAGGCTATGCGGCTACCCATGTGTGCCCAGCTTTGGTTTGTTCAAATAGATAATTTTATTCATTCACCAACTAATTCACAAATCGTTTTGGGCACCAGCCCTGTGCAAGGCACTGTCTTACACTCCGGGACACAAGAGTAAACAAAATCGTGTGGTGGCTGCTTTCAAGAAGCCTTTCAATCAAGGGGAAAAACTAGACAGACTGGGAGTAAGGACCCACTGAGGGCAAAACAGAGGCTACTTGTCCACATTTTTGGCAGACAGAAGTCCAAAATATGCTTAAAAACTGCTGTCTCCAAGATATAGGTACAGTAATGACAAAACACACCACATGGCCATGAAGAGGATGGGATGGGGGAAGGGACAAAAGGGATATGTTCTGAGAAATGCATCCATAGGTGATTCTGTCATTGTACAAACATCATAGAGTGAACTTACACAATCTAGACGGTACAGCCTACTCCATGCCTAGGCTGTAGGGTATGGCCTATTGCTCCTTGGCCACACACCTGTGCAGCATGTGACTGTCCTACAAGATACTGTCTACCAGGAGGTGGCTGGATACCCTCTTCCAAGGGAAGTGAGGCTTGCCGAGGAGCAAGAGGAGGTGGCAATGATGGAGACGGCCCCTCCATACTCCATTTGTGCCTTGGCACAAAGACATGATTGGTCACAGACTGAGTCCCTCCTGTGTTCACATCACATCCTACCTGGGATACTCATTCTCCACGCACACTTGGATGTGTGACTACACCTGCAAATTAGTTGCTAAAGAACCCATATATTAACTTCTGAATCTATGACAGAGAAGAAAACAACATTCAACTTGCCCGATTAGCTCACGGGGTTGTCACAACTAATCCTTCTTCAAAAACCAAAAGAATCACTGACCCGCCATCAACAGGAACTCCTTAAAACTTGGGAAATATGTGAACAGTCGGAAAGTAGGTGTTACGTGATAGCAAGTCTCTGCTGTTTCTCTCAGATGTTTAAAATAAACATGCTTATAAATATACATCAGCACGAGATTCTACATAAACCACTGAAACTTTTGTTTGACTTGCTCATCTTAAGAAATGTCCCAGTTTGGGCCGGGCATGGTGGCTCATGCCTGTAATCCCAGCACTTTGGGAGGCTGAGGTGCGTGGACCACAAGGTCAGGAGTTCAAGAACAGCCTGGCCAAGATGGTGAAACCCCGTCTCTACTAAAAATACAAAAAATTAGCCAGGTGCAGTGGCAGTCGCCTGTAATCCCAGCTACTTGGGAGGCTGAGGCAGGAGAACCACTTGAACTCGGAGGGCGAGGTTGCAGTGAGCCGAGATCGTGCCATTGCACTCCAGCCTGGGTGACAGAGTGAGACTCTGTCTCAAAAAAAAAAAGAAAAAGAAACGTCCCAGTTTGGTGACTTGGTAGAACCCGCAGTCAGATATTAATCAGGTTCATAACAACTCTCTCTGTGCTATGACATTTGGAAGCATTTTTCTGAACACTGAATTTCCCTGAAGTCCTAACACAAAATATGTTTATTTTTTATTCTACTTCCTTTTTGTACAGGTGGAGCAATAAAGTTGAATTTACACACCCATTTTCACCAACTCATTTCCTCTTTATAATTTCAGGGCTGACTGTACTAAAGAAAATTCAAGTAAAGTTTATGACTAACATCAGCCAGAATTGCTTGCTAATAGTCCAAGATAACTCACACACATACCAAAAAAAAAATCCCCTTCAAATATGAAAAGTCTAATTTGCTATAGTAATCATGAAAGATAGAATTAAAAAACAACAGAATCTTTGCACTATTTGTATCGAGTGGATATTTATGGATTTCCAGCATAATAATGTTTCCACTAACAGTGGACCACATATACAACAGTGGTCCTATAAGATTATAATACCATATTTTTACTGCACCTTTTCTGTGTGTAGACGTGTTTAGATATACAAATGCTTCCATTGTGTTACAGCTGCCTACAGTATTCAGGATGGTCACATGCTGCACAGGTTTGTAGCCTAGGAGTAATAGGCTGTACCACAGAACCTATGTGTGTAATAGGCTGTACCATCTAGGTGTGTGTAGTTCACTCTATGATGTTCACAAATCAACAAAGTCACCGAAGGATGTATTTCTCAGAACATATCCCCATCACTAAGCAAAGCATGGCTGGCTGCTGTACTTACTTGGTGACAGTAAGTAGTACTGTGCATCTCACATGTATTATCTCATTTAATCTTCACAACAACCTTATAAGGTAGGTCCACATCTTTATTATCCCCATTTTACAGTTGAGTAAATAGAGAGTGCTACCATGGACTGACTGACTGTGTTCCCCAAAATTCACATGGTGAAGCCCTAACCCCCACAGTGATGACATTAGGACGTGAGACCTTTGGGAAGTTATTAGGCCATGAGAGTGGAGGCCTCATGAATGGATGATCTCTATCTCTCCATGTGAGGATACAGCAGGATGACCGCCATTTGCAAACCAGGAAGTAGGTCCTCACCAAACATCCAATCTACTGGTCCTGACCTCGGACTTCCCAGCCTCCAGAACTGTGAGAAACGCATCTATATTGTTCAAGCTACACAGGCTATGGTATTTCGTTATAGCAGCCTGAGGCAGTTAAAACAGAGAGGCCGAATAATTTCCCTCAAGGTACACAGCTTGGAAATAGGGAGGTCAAATTCAAACCCAGCAGGTCTGGACACAGAGTGCATGCCCTTGACCACTACACAGTCTAAAGCTGTTCTGCTGCTGACCATAACCTGAAAATCTATAATTGCATGCCAATTTCATGAAAATGGCTGAATTTAGTCAAACGACAAGATTAAGTTTTATGGTTTTTAAATATCCTTTACACACAAGTTAGTTAGCTATATAGTCAATTAGAAATTTGGCATATCCAAAAAAACTAATTCTTATTCCACCACTGAATCCTATTTCCCACTTCAACTAGCAGCTGCTACGGACGAAGAAGAAGGGGATAAACATACTGCAAATCATTTACTGCAGTAAGTAATTCTATTTCAAGGCAAATTTGAGAAGCAATGAAAAAGAAAACCTGTCCTAGCTCAAAACCATAAATAAATCAAGTCACATTTAATGAAAGATCTTAACACATATACACAAAAGGTATGCTGTGTTTGTCAAAAAGATGACTCACACACACTCAAAGCAAACCTAACAGCTTAGCTCTGCAGCAAGGTACAACTAAGGCGAAGGACAAAGGCATCTTACTATGTTTAGAAACAAGAAGGCTAGGCGCAGAGCTGACATTTTTCCTAATTAAGGTATCAGCAAAAAAAAATTTTTTTGAAAACATTATGTGCAAGCAGCCAATTTGAGAAGTGGATTGCTTGGGGAACAAGAAATAAAGTAAGCGAAGAGACAGGGCAGCAGAAAAGAACATTGATAGCCAACAGTTAAATACTCAAGAACATTTTTTTAATGTTCTACCAGATTATTCGAATTTCTCCTCTAAGGACAACCTGAATCCCAGAGCAGAAATGCCCACCACTGTCCACCAACTTCCTGAAAAACACCCTTGAATAATAATAACCTCTAGAGAAAGATTAGCTGGGCGTGGTGGTGTATGCCTGTAATCCCCGCTACTCAGGAGGCTGAGGCAAGAGAATCTTGAACTCGAGAGGCGGAGGTTGCAGTGAGATGAGAGCTCACCACTGCACTCCAGCCTGGTGACATAGCGAGACTCCATGCCAGGAAATCCTTACCAAGAACACCTCGTAGAATGCCAGCCTAACATGAAGCCCCCAGCCACTATGGATAGACAGACTAAAGGGGGGATAAACACCGCACTTTGAAAGGCAGCTCCACTAAATTTCACATTTAAAAAAAGACATCAGTAACTACTCAATTTAAATCTGACCTAAGGGAAGAGCTGTAGTTTCTCTACCTTTCTCTCACCCAAATAAGCCTACACTTTGACATTCTGTCCTTATTTTGGATGCACTATAAGAAGAATGTGGACACTAATTTTTCCAGTAACTATGTAAATTTGCACTAGATTGTCTCTTACTTTGTCCAGAGCCCCTGTTAGACCTGCTGACGTAGTCCAGGCTCATCATTCAGCAATAAAAAATCATCTCTTCAAATGACTCAGCACCAGGCTCCCTTCAAAGTCACACAATCTGAGGCTTTCACTTCACTCGCCCCCACCCCAGCCATGCTCTTAGGGAGCTTCACAGACTGCCTCTCCTGTGTCGCCCACTACAGTGCCCACAGGAAGGACCTCAAGACACACGCCTAAAACAACTCTTCCAAGAACAGCTGTGACAACATGGACATCAGAGAAAACAACAGGAGGCAAACTGAGGAGCTCATGACATGTACCCACGGGTGCAGAGTTCCTTATACAATGCTGGATGAAACATGGAAGTATTAAATCTTACAGTGCTTACATTTCATTAAACTACTTTCCCCAAGCCCTGCCATGTACGGCTCTCATAGCCACTCTTTCATGCAGATGCAACTAATATTCCCATCTTACAGATGAAGTAGCTGAGACTCAGGGTGTTATTTGCCCACAGTCACGCAGCTAGAGCTGAAGTCAACTCTTGTAGCAATCCATACTATTCTGTCTCAAATATAATAATAGCAAACATCCACTGAGTGCACCCTGTCCACCAGACACTATGCTAAATGCTTTATCGCATGGATCATCTGAGTTAATTCTTTTTTGGTTGGTTGTTTGTTTTTTGAAATGGAGTCTCACTCTGTCACCCAGGCTGGAGGGCAGTGGCACAATCTTGGCTCACTGCAACCTCCATATCCCAGGTTTGAGTGATTCTCATGCCTCAGCTTCCTGAGTAGCTGGGATCACAGGCACATGCCACCACTCCCAGCTAATTTTTGTGGTTTTAGTAGAGACAGGGTCTCGTCATGTTGGCCAGGCTGGTCGCAAACCCCTGACCTCAGGTGATCTATCCCCCTTGGCCTCTCAAAGTGCTGGAATTACAGGCTGGAGCCACCATGCCCGGCCCATCTCAGTTAATTCTTACAACATCCCTTTTGTCACCTGTTCCCCCAACATACACTTTACAAATGAGGAAACCAAAAAACAGAGAAACTAAGTAACTTCCCTAAGATCACACAGTCAGTAATGTGGCAGAGTTGGGACACATGGATATTATTGTTCAGTTTTGTCACAGCTGTATTTGGAAAGAATGTTATTTATGTCACCCGTGTAAGACAGCCATCACGGATATTATCCAATTTTTTTTAACAGCCCATAAACCAATGGCGGAGATTTAATGAGAGACAGGTGTTTGGGGATTCAGATTCTAATGAAGGGCAAGTCTGCAGAGTTCATTTCCATTTAAAAACATAGGCCAACATGGAAAAATCTAGACACTTATCTGGACTCTCTACACCTGGGCTATCTGTTATAGATAAAGGCTTCATGAACGACCCTCTCTCCCTCCGTCCTTTCTTTCTCTCTTTCTCTCTCTCTCTTTCTCTCTTTTTCTTTCTTTCTGTTAGTGTCTCACTCTGTTGCCCAGGCTGGAGTGCAGTGATGCAATGATAGCTCATTACAGCCTTGAACCCTTGAGCTCAAGCAATCCTCCTGCCTCAGCCTCCTGAGTAGCTAGCACCA
The DNA here is from genome assembly GCF_049350105.2 of Macaca mulatta. Taxonomy (NCBI): domain Eukaryota; kingdom Metazoa; phylum Chordata; class Mammalia; order Primates; family Cercopithecidae; genus Macaca; species Macaca mulatta. The sequence goes on along the minus strand of NC_133409.1, from coordinate 68,873,777 downwards.
CCACACTGGCAAATTTTTAGTTTGTGTAGAGACACGGTCTCGCTATGTTGTCCCAGCTGGTATTGAACTCCTGGGCTCAAGCAGCACCCCCATCTTGGCCTCCCAAAGTGCTGGAACTACAGGTATGAGCCACTATGCTTGGTGACCACAGTCTCCTTCCTCCCTGGGTCTCCCCAGTGCCTTCCCAGGTTGGTTCTAATCTCAGGACAGGCAGACACCACAGGCCTCCCTTCCTCCCAAAAGGAAATGCATTATAAGGTATTTTAGGAAGTAGAACAGAGCTTCTAAAAACACTTCCCTTATTCGTAGTGACAGGGAGAGTACAGAAAGCAAGTAAGTGCAGCCACCGAACTTTCCCTAGAGAGCTCCCTTCACCTCCAGCATCTGTGTATTGAGCCGGTCACCCAAGAGCTACACAAATCCTGTCTATTTCCTCCTCTGCAGATGAAGAAATTAGTCCCCTGTGAGATCTGAAAATCTACACCTAGATGTTTCCCTATTTGAGACAAACTAAGTCCATCTCTTCACCTTAGATTGTCATTTTCATTCCAAGTAATGAAATAAACAATAGTATAAAGACCCTCGTTACTATTTCTGACGCAGTATCTTATGTCATCGTGGCAATTGTGATGACTGGGAGTAATTTTATCTTTAATGATTCAAAAAAACAAAGGGAGAAATAAAATAGTTGGAGCTATGCTTAGGTTAGAGATAAACATCTCTTTGGTTGAGATACTTCGTGTAGGTCTACAGGTCTAGAAAACAATTGTATTGACTTTACCTGAACTGAAGAAATGAAATTCAAAGGCTGCCCTGCATATTAGGAGAGGGACACAACCTCACCTGCTGTGACCGCCCTCCTCTCCAATCACACCCACCATCCCCTGACATGCTCTAGCTGGTCTTGCTCCTCAGTCGGCCCACAGAGCCAGTGTCCACTGTCCCCAGGGGCCTCTGTGACAGGCTCCTCTGCCTGCATTCAGGGTTTCCTCCAGCCTCTTACACAGGCTAGGTTGTGGGAAAGACCCGTTGGACCCCTAGGTCCAGACCTACTCCCACTGCTCCCAGATGGGCCCAAGAAAGGTCACGGTAAACCCTGCTGAGGTGGCACCAGCAACTGACGACAAGATGCAGATGGAGTAGGAGGGCACACACAAGGGCAAGGCTCTGCATAAAAGGCCTCACGGAGGCTGCATGGGGGGTGAGGGCCAGCCGCGGCTCCAGGAGACACACGCACAAGCCCTCTAGGAGACTGTAACTATGACACACAGCTGCCTGGGAACAGCACATTCTCATGCAAGGTAAAACATTAACCAGTGAACAGCTGGATAATATTTATATCCCCGCCGGGGCTAACCACACAGTGACGAGGGGAAACACACATGCCACAGGGAAGCCCATCTTCCTCGTCTGACGACCGGGCCTCAGAAGATGAGTCTGCCCTGGCCCCTTGTTGGGAGAGTTGCTGGGGCTCTGCTGCAGTCCAGACTGGCCCAGAGAAAGCGGCCCACGCCCCACTCCCACTGCCTGCCTCCCTGACAGTTGTCAGGAGTGGAACCCCAGGCCTCACAGGATGCTGAATCAAACGGGTCTCCAAGAAGGACACAAGATTGTGGGACTTTGGGGACAACAATGAGGGAAAGACGACTGACTCAGAGCTGCTCATGTATTTGCACCCACAGATATGTGTATGTTGGATCCTACCAGGGAGAGACAGACAGAGAGGGACTGAGAGGGCGAAAGGAATAGTAAGGCTATCGGTGACCACTGGATCTGCATGGAAGCTCCACAGGCCCCAAAGCCAGGCCTGAGGACGTGCTACACATGACCCTTCACGTGCCTTCTCTGCTGTCAACAGACAGGTTCCAGCCTTTTGGTCACACCAGCAAGAGTTTTCCCTTTTTATCTACCAAGATAGTTCCCTTCCCAATATAAACCTGGCCCCAACACTCACTCCACTAAGTGAGGTCCATATATGGCTCTGAAACTATCACTTCATTTTTTGCCTCTTCTCCCCAGATCCTTTCACAGAAACAACAGGAAAAGACACGGTCTATCTTAGTTTTTTCGGAATTGTCAAGGGCACCCCTGTTTTCAAATGGTCACATGGTACAGAGAAGATCTGTGCGGCTTCCACTGAGAACAGGCTGGCTGAATTGTGCCCAGACAGGTGCTCCGTGTCCACCACATCTGCCACAGAGCTACACAGCAGGACGTCTGTCAGGACCTAGGGCCAGGCTGAGCCATGGACATTAGGATTTCTGGTATGGAAAAGGCAGCAAACAGGACGTGGAGTTAGGACACAGGCATGCTAGAAGGTAGAGAGAGAGACACAGTGGGAGGCCAGATCACTGGCGGGTGGGACCAGCCCTAAATAACTGGTTCTTCCTCGTGATCTCTCCTCCCTCTTCCTTGAGTGTCCTCCTCCGTATAAAACCCATCTCCTTGCCCACAAGGTCTCCCACATGATGAACAGGACTGTCCTGTTTGAAGCCACTCCTTCAGGCCCTCTGCAAAACCCAGACACCTGCAGCAATGGCAGGACATGGCCCTTACCTGGGCCTTACTCATTATAACAGCTTGAAGGAAAAAATCTTACTTCTGTGATCCAAAAGGGATTTGTCTGAATGTGGACTACTTGAGGATGATAACAAAATTCTTCTGGCCCAGGGACACCAATCCACAAATCCACCAAAATAGCAGTAGAAAGACGCAGATCATGAATTAGACTAACAGCAATTCCTTCAAATAAGCTAAGGACGGTCTCACCTTTATTGAACCCTGAACTAATCTGGTATTTCAAATAAGATGGCAACAAGATGTTCCTTCTTTGTCCTCTCTTTGACGCTGAGACATACAATGAAGGGGAAAGTTCAGCCTAATCCTAAAGGCATTGACTGGAAGCAGGAAACAAGACAAGAGGTAGTTGCCAAGGAAGCCAGACACAGATTGTACCACGGGCACCCTGCCTCCAACTCGATTGTTAGAAGCAATTTCCAGTTTGGTAACTCATGGAAGCCATAGGCACTCCCGTTGAGAAGACAGGAATCCCTCCAGGGCTGGCCTGCCCAGATAGCCAGTAGGGCTGGCTCCAAGTGCTGCCTGGGTTCTACTGCAATGCCCCACACTCCCCCATCCTGTGGTGCCCACTAGGGCCCTTCTGTTCACCCCAATTATAAGAACACTCTCTCTCCAAAAGACAGGTAATTAACCAAGGGATAACCCCCAAGAAAGGGAAAATAACACAAGACCACATCATCTCACTATTCGAAGTATCCCCAGTGGAGCTCTGAATTCTCCTTTAGTGGAGTCATTATGACAGGTGTGGCCGGTTTACAGATCCTGTTACCAGAGAGAGAAGTATAAGATATTCAGGGCCCGCTGAAGAAGACTGGCCAACCAAACAGTGTTATAAAACACCACAGGTAGATTGGGCTTGTGGTTCAAGCTGCATTTTCCAAAACAGGCCAGTCTGGGGTATGACATCTAGGTTTTATTTTAACTGGTTCTGCTGAGAAAACACCAGCCTCATACCTGCACAGTCAAGAGCCATGGGTTATGTTACCTGGTAACACTTGGTTAGATGCTGTCAAATGATTAAGCCTTTGACTAGGGAAATCACACAAAGCAACAGTTCTGGTAATTACCCACGTCTGTACCTGGGCTGACCAAGGCACCACCAGGGAGATGTCAAAGTAACTTCCTTGCATTTGGAAATGTCCTCACCAGCCCCGTGCTGAAGGAATTCAACTTTATTTGTGCTTTTCATTGTTGAAGTAATATTTTACAAAGGAGATTATTTACTAGTCATAAAGAGCAGGGAGTTAAATATTTATAAGGATTCACAATATTAACAGACTCACTTTCCCCAAAATAAATTCAACATATCAAAGCTCTGCATCCTTAGTAAATGACCACTGTAATTCCACACACAAAAAGAGGCAAGCACTGGGTCCATGTGCTCTCTGCTGAGAGATCCCACTGAAGTAGATCCAAGAAACCCAGCTCAGACGGGGCCCCTTCCAACTCCACCACCTTCTCCACGGCTCACAGCAAGTTACTGGACTTCTTCTTACCTGGTTCTATCCCTACAATGGGACCAGAAGTAGCATCCACCTCACAGGTTTATTAAGAGGATGGAAGGAGTTAACATGGGCAAGCCGTAGAACAGAGCCCAGCACATAATAAGCACTATGTGAGCTACTACTGTCATTGTTGTTTCTGGTTTTATTATTTGGTCAACACGGATGAAATGTCATAGTGGTATCATAAACCGTGTTCAAGCCAAATGAGCATACGTTTCAAACACGAGAGCAAAAATGGAACATCCTCTTCATTTTTTTTTTTTTTTTTTTTTTTTTGAGACCGAGTCTCCCTCTTTGTCCAGGCTGGAGTGCAGTGGAGCGATCTCAGCTCACTGCAACCTCTGCCTCCCAGGTTCAAGCAATTCTCCTGCCTCAGCCTCCTGAATAGCTGGGATTACAGGCATGCACCACCATGCCAGGCTTTTTTTGTATTTTTAGTAGAGATGGGGTTTTACCATATTGGCCAGGCTGGTCTCGAACTCCTGACCTTGTGATCCGCCCACCTCGGCCTCCCAAAATGCTGGGATTACAGGCGTGAACCACCGCGCCCGGCCTTCACTACTTATTATTAGATTATCTTCCAGAAAATTATACTTATTTAAAACACACTGTTGAACACCGAATATCTGCCAGGCTTTCCAGAGGACACAAATATTATAAGCCAATGTTCCTACCCTCTAGGAGCTTACAGTCGAATTGAGAAGATAAAAATGCACACATGTAAGAAACCATACCACAGGCAACTATGGCAAGTGCCCAACAAGATGCCATAGCATTTTTTGTAATTGATTTATAAATACCAAGAAGTATGTAAGGTAGTAAGCGTTCTCACAATTTAGAAAACGGTATGTATGTGAGGTGATGGATATGTTAATTAGCTTGATTTAATCATTTCACAACGTATGCACCTATGAAAGCATCATGTCTGTACACTGCAAATATATATAATTATTACTTTTCAATAATACTTAATAAATCTGGGGGGGGTAGGGGGAGATGTGCTGAGTAAGCAAATTGATTTCAGCCTAAAACAAAAGACCTCATGGAGATGGGGTTCAAGTTGGGCTTTGAAGGATGGACAGGACTGAGAGAGAGGAAGTTTTGAGGATGGGGGATCCTGGGAATGCCATGAGCAGAACTCACGAGGCTATCCTGAAGTTGAGATGAGAGAGTGGGGTGCCTAAGAGCCTCAGGTCTGCAGTTTTGGGCTCCCACGTCCTGGCTGAGTGACCATGGGCCAGTTCCATAAGCCTCTGCGGGCCTCAATTCCTAGCACTGGCTGGCATCAGCATTATTCTAAGACTGAACAAGATAAATAAAGCATGTAAGGAACACACAGGGAGAACTAGGCATCGTCAGGTATTAAGCAGAGTTAAAGAGACTCATCTGTCTGCCAAGAGACCCATCTGTCTGCAGAAGAAGGCTGAAATTGGAAAGTAGTGCAAGACCAAGTTGGAAAGTTACAAAGAAGGGCTGTAGGGAGCTCAGACTTCATTCAGGGAGAGATCTGAGGCCCCTGAGAAGAGTCATGTTTATGATGGCCTCTCTGAGCAGCACATATACAGCAAGATGGGAGAATCTGGGGGAAGGGAGCCCAGGAGAGGGTGCCAAAGGCTCCACATGAGTGGAAAAGGCTGGGCCCGGGCACTCACCATAGGGATGGGAAAGAAAAAGGGTGGTGCCAAGTGTGGGAGAAAATGAGAGGAGCTGAAAATGAACTCTACTCATGCAATGTGGTTTCCTGGAAGACATGCTGGAAGAGACATGGTATTTGTGGAAAAAATGGGGAGATCTCAATAAAGATTGTCATTAGCTACCTTGTACCATTGCTGATTTCTTAGTATCGAGAAATACACAAGAAAATGTCAACATTGGAGGAAACTGGGTGAAGGGTACATGGGGAAAACTATGTGCTTTCTTTGCAAATCTGTAAATTAAAATTACTTCAAAACACAAAAAAACTCCATGTCTATTTGGGTGGTTCATCACATCATCAATGAAGAGGGAGGCCAGGCAAGCAGCAGTTTGGAGGTGGATGGGGAGTGGACTGAGCGGCTTAGAAGACAGCACAGCTGATAGGAAGACCAAGGCCTTGCTCACACCTTGACTGTGAGAGCGACCTTGTAACCCACATCCAGCCACACGAGGCCTCTAGATGCATCCAGCCTCCTGGGGAGGAGGTGTCATCTCCTGTTACTATCCTCATTCTTTGTCTCCAGTCAGTCTCCCCACGTCAGTTACAGCACCCCTCAAACCCCCTGCTTCTGGTTTCAGCAACTCTGCCCATCAGGAGACGTGTCAGATGGCACTTCCAAAGAACTTCATTTTCAGGCTAAGAAGCTTCTGTTCTGAGGCCCACAATAAACCAAGGCTCCATAAGAAAAGAAAGAATATGCCTAACATCAGCTCTCAATATCTAAATGATGAATTGAATAAGTCACACACCTAGTGATGCTCAGAGCTGGGAGTCTGCACTCAGCTGTACCTCGCTCTCTATTTCTACCCGCCTCCCCACCTGCATCACAGGGCCTCGCACAGTAGGCCAGGAATGGTCTGGTGCATTAACACACACACACAAAACCACAGCTTTACAAAAGAGCTTCGCCTTGTCATAAAAGCACCAATGCTGGGGGTTACAGAGATCTTCTAGAAAGCTGTCCAGTCTCCCTGGTCTAGGGAAGGAATCTAATGTTTCCCATCTAGAGTGACTTTAACCATTAGTTCTAAATGTCAATGCCACATAACGAATATATAGAGAGATTATCTATAACCTATCTAATGATGAATTACCCATCTGCAAAGGGTTCCCATCTATAATTCTTTATAGACAGGTGATGAATAAATAGCATAAATTCTTTAGCAAAGAAAGGGAGAGATTCTGAACACTGATAAACATTTGTTGATTTTACTTAGTGACATGGTTCTGTGATCTTTAAATTCATCCCTATTTAAATAAAATATGTCTTGTGCTAAATTATGAAATCAGAAATCAGGCTGTTTGCATGAGAATAAAATTAGAGAGGAACGAGAGAAAGCGATGAAATTCCAGTCCCGGTTTGCAGCCTGAAGAAAATCCCTTAACTTTCAAATGTGTGTGTCAATCACGGACACTGTGTGGAGACGTGAGAAATCTGAGCAGCAGTGGCCCTGAAAGATCCTTTTACCATGCTATAGATGGAGTCAGTGTGTCAGGCAGAGAAGTCAGGACAGAAGATCTCTCGGGTCTCTTTTAAATGTGAGCTTCTGGGATTCTCCTTATAATAGAGTTTAGATTGTTGTTATGCTCATACAAAACTACAGAGAATCCTGCAACTATAAGACGTTAGGTATGTGCAGTGGTATGCTAGATGGAGCTGGCTTGTACCAGCTCACTAGAGACCACTGTTAAATTTTCAGGAATTTTATAAGCCAGCTGTCAAACATGATAATGAGAGAATGTTCAGGTCAGTGGAACTCCTCTGTAACATACCATGGTGGATAAACGTCATTACACATTTGTCCAAACCCATGGAATATACAACACCTTGAGTGGACCCTCACGTAAACTACGCACTTTGGGTGATAATGGCGTGTCAACGTAGGTTCATCGATTGTGACAAATGTACCACTCCTAGGGAGTGTCACGCTGGGGGAGCTGGTGGGGAGGCTGTGCTGGGGGACTGGGCAGAGAGTACATAGGAAAGGTATCTTCCTCTCGATTTTACTGTGAATCTAAAACTGCTCTAAAAAACATTTAAATTTTTTTAATGTATTTTGAAAAAAATGTTAAATAAAAGTTAACTTTTATAGTCATAAAAAATAATAAGACCATATCACTTCCCTGCATAAAAGCTATCATACTTGGAAACAAAATTCAAATTCCTTACCATTAAAAAAAAAAAAAAAGAGTCGTACTGTAACCTCCAAGGCTCTGTTTCTTCTAACCTCATTGCCTATCACTCTTCTCTCTCATTTCCCTAGAATGTAAAACCCACAAGGAAGGGAAGTGACTTTTGTCTCTTTGGTCTACTTCTACATCATGGGTGCTTAAAAGATAACTAGCAGCCAGGTGCGGTGGCTCATGTCTATAATCCCAGCACTTTGGGGGGCCGAGGCCGGTGGATCACGAGGTCAGGAAATCGAGACCATCCTGGATAACACGGAGAAACCCCGTCTCTACTAAAAATACAAAAAAAAAAAAAAAATTAGCCAGGCCTGGTGGCGGTCGCCCATAGTCCCAGCTACTTGGGAGGCTGAGGCAGGAGAATGGTGTGAACCTGGGAGGCAGAACTTGCAGTGAGGCGAGATCACGCCACTGCACTCCAGCCTGGGCGTCAGAGCGAGACTCCATCTCAAAAAAAAAAAAAAAAAAAAGTAACTAGGACATGACAAAAGTGTAATGAATATGTGTTGAATTCAGTTCTCATCACCCATATTTTCTTATTCTTTCTTGTGTGGCAGATTGTATTTTCCAAAACTGGCTTCAACAATATTTTCCATTCCACTTCCCTTCCTCACAAGGTGATCTCACTTGACCTTCCTCCCATCAGAAGGTAAAATCTATGTTCCTTTTCCTCGAAACCTTGTTAGAACCGTGACTAGAACAGAAGCGATACTATGTGACCTCCAAGGAAAAGTCATTAAAAGCAATACAACTTCTTCCTGATTGTATTGAGATGTTTACTCCAGAGCCCAGTCCCCATACAGCAAGGAAACCGAAATAGCACATGGAAAAGCCTGCATGCTGAAGAGCTGACACAATGGCCCATGGCCCTAACAGTTTCCTGAATGCGGGAGTGAGTCATGTTAAAAATACATACTCAGGTCCTAAGTTTGCCATATCAATTAATTCCCCATGAGACAGAGATGAGTCACCCCCAACAAATGATGCACAAATCGGATTTGTAAGCAAAATAAATGATAGGCATTTCTTAAGCCACTAAGATGTGGGGCAGTTTGTTGCATGATATGGGTAATTAGTAAAGCTTGGTTCATTCTACTTTCATCTCCTTCCCGCTTGGGCCTTTTCATATTTGATTTCATCAGCCTAGAATTTTCTTCATTCACAATTCACTTGTCCTGTGCCTTCACCTTATACAGGTCTCTGCTTATGACACCTTCTCTTTTATTCAACCATTGGGTTTGGCTGCATGTAACAACAACAACAACCTTTTAACAGCAGTTTGGAGATGAAATATGATTTTTTTTCTGCCATATACAGAGAAGTCCAACACAGTTGGATATTGGCATTTGTTCAACAGTTCAAAGACGTCATACGTAAGTTCTTATTTTATTGTTTCTATTTTTAATTTTTTTTCCTCTTCTACTTACATTTCAAGAAGTAAGGAAAAGGACAAGTTTCCCATGACAACTGAATCAATTACCATTAAATTATTATTCAGACACTCCATGCAGTGAATTCATTTCCCTGGTCAAAATTTGTCATAGAATCACCTCTAACTATAATGGAAGGTTATATATTTTTAAGGAGTGTAAAATATCTTATTGATAATTTTATATTGAGGCTGGGCACAGTGGCTCACACCTGTAATCCCAGCACCTTGGGAGGCCATGACGGGTGGATCGCCTGAGCTCAGGAGTTCAAGACCACCCTGGGCAACATGGCGAAACCCCATTTCTACTAAAATACAAAAAATTAGCTGGGCATGGTGGCACGCACCGATAGTCCCAGCTACGTGGGATGCTGAAGCAGGAGAATCACTTGAGCCCGGGAGGCAGATGTTGCAGTGAGCCAAGATTGCACCACTGTACTCCAGCTTGGGCTACAGAGTGAGACTCTGTCTCAAATAATAATAATTTTATATCGATCATATGTTAAAATGATAATATTTTTGATACATTGAGTTAAATGTTACTAACATTTTTAATTAAATTATATAATTGTATAAGAAGAGTATATAATAAAGTTGTAAATACTCAAAACATGACTTTCTAATTATTTGATGACATTTTCCTATTCTTACGCTCTTAAGGTTACTTCCATCTCCTGCATCTGTATGGAGGAAGTACTTGTCCCTGCTCCTCCCCAGGGACCTCACAAGGGTCACCTGAAATCAACCATGGTGAGAATTTACACCAAGGAAACTGGGCTGCTGTGAATCAAGGAATTTTTTTCTCTCATAAGAGCCAGTTGTTAAACTTTCACCAGCAATTCACTGCATATATGTGAACCTCAAAGACGAAAAAAGACAAAAAAAAAAAAAAAAAAAGGACACTGTATTGTGTTAGGGAGAAGGAGTAGGCGAGAGGAAAGTAAAAGGGGAAGTTAAAACCGAAAGGGAGAAAGCAAGGTGGGGGAGGAGTGGGGGAGAGGAGAGTTAGGAGGGGAGGGACCGCAGAAAGGGTGGGAGAAAAGCAAGGGGGGAGGGGAAGGGGGAAGGAGAGAAGGAGAGAAAGAGGGGAGGAGAGAAGGGGAGAAAGAGAAAGGGGAGAAGGGAGACATGGAGAGAAAGGGGGAGTTATTTTATGTTTAGTATCCCAAGGAAAACAAGGGTTCTATATAGGTAAATTATTTCAACTCTTTTTCTTCAAATCTCTCTAAAGGGATTCCTCGTGTGCCTGCCTTTGGGGTCTGAATGGCTCAGGTCACTCCTATGGCCAGGCGTCCTGCCACACTGCCTCTCGGGACACGCTGCAACAGGCTCAGAGCTCTCTTTGCCTTATACAGAGTATAAGACGGCTCTGGTCTTCCAAGCTTTTTATAGATGCTCCATCCCCTCCCTTACTGTCAGGCTGTCAGCTGTCACTTCTAGATGTTCTCCCAGGATGTATACCTAGCAGCCTAGTTTGCTGCTTCTAAATCTAGTGAACTAAAAAAGCAGAAAACCAAACTTGTTAGAAATGTGGCTAAAGTAAGAGCACAGAAGCTCTACGTGGAAGCCCAAGGACCTCTGTGATAAATCAAGAACATACCCCAGCATACCCGAGAATATCATATCTCTTTAGGGTCTCAAAGCTACGCTTTCTGCTTTCTTTTTTCTTTTCTTTATTTTTTTTTTTTTTTTTTTTGAGACAGAGTCTTGCTCTGTCACTCAGGCTGGAGCGCAGTGGTGCGATCTCAGCTCACTGCAACCTCTGCCTCCCAGGTTCAAGCAATTCTCCTGCCTCAGCCTCCTGAGTAGCTGGGATGACAGGTGCCCGCCATCATGCCCAGCTAATTTTTTTGTATTTTTAGTAGAGACGGGGTTTGCCGTGTTGGCCAGGCTGGTCTCAAACTCCAGACCTCAAGTGATTCGCCCACCTCGGCCTCCCAAAGCGCTGGGATTACAGGTGTGAGCCACTGTGCTCGGCCTAATGTTTGTATTTAGAGATGAGGTTTCACCACGTTGGCCAGGCTGTTTTTGAACTTCTGACCTCAAGTGATTCGCCCGCCTCCGCCTCCCAAAGTGCAAGGATTACAGACGTGAGCCACCGCGCCTGACCTCTTTCTGCTTTCCTTTAGGTTCCTTCACTCGGTTCCAAATGACTGGAGTTACAAAATTCATGACTTCAAGGTTGGTGAGGTTTCACTAAATATATAAAATATTCGCCTGAGACAAGCTGAAAAGGAAAATGGACATGACATTAACTAAATAGAAAAGAGAATCACAGTCCCATCACGGAAGTAACATTAAGCACCAGCCGCCCTGTTCCCTTAGCAATCTGCTTCCTCCTCCTAAGGAGGGGAAGCTACGAGGCTGCCTCTCCCAGTGGCTCCAAAAGGCTTCAGAGCAGCTCAAACTGCAGCCACCGGACATGGGCAGTGGTGGACAACAAGTGCTGGCGGAGGCAGCCCCATTTTCCAACAGCTACCTCCTGGAGCTGGCCCCACTTTGAAGATCTGCTTGTCCCTTGCCCCTCTTTGTTCACATCCATCCCCAGAGGAAAGGAGGAACAAAGAGACCCTGGGACATAACCCCAGGCCCTGGTGTCACCAAGCAAGATGGCACCATGGGAGAAGCCTCTAGGGCTCTTCTGTTCCCCAGGGGGCAGTTACCAAGAAGAGCAGCACTTGGCCAGGCACAGTGGCTCACGCCTGTAATCCCAGCACTTTGGGAGGCTGAGGTGGGCAGATCACGAGGTCAGGAGATCGAGACCATCCTGGCTTACATGGTGAAACCCCGTCTCTACTAAAAATACAAAAACTTAGCCGGGCATGGTAGTGGGCATCTGTAGTCCCAGCTACTAAGGAGACTGAGGCAGAAGAATGGCATGAACTTGGCAGGCAGAGCCTCCAGTGAGCCGAGATCATGCCACTGCACTCCAGCCTGGGTGACAAAGCGAGACTCCATTTCAAAAAAAAAAAGAAGAGCAGTATGCAGCATGTGACACATGGTATGTGGCACGTGGCCCACTCACAATGCGATCTGGTGTACTGGCACTGACTGGCACATCCAGAGTCCACACCAACCTCCTGAAAATGCATTCGTCTATTTTTCTAAACTTGGTCTTTGGTCTGGCACTAAATTTTGAAAATGAGAAAAGTACTTAACTTCCCGCTGAATTCACTGTATGAAATACTGCACTTCACATTTATTTTCATCTCTTTTTCTTTGTAGAGTTTTGTTTGTTTTAAAATAGTCTGATAGCAACATAAAAGTTCTAATTCTTAGGCCTGTTGCCTGTTTATCCAGGCTGTCACACACAAAAATTTTAAATAACTATAATAGAACGATAAAGCTACCTCAGATATGGAGGAATATTCTCAAAATTACCCTCCTTGCACTGAGTGTTTAACTTGTAAAGAAAGAAACAACAAATGTTATAAAATTAAAAATAGAAACTCCGGAAATAATCCTATTATTTCAGTTCTACTTTATGCCTACCACATAGTAGGCCCATAAAAGATATTTATTGTATGACTGGCTGGATGGTTAAATAGATGCAGTACTGCCAACTGAACAATCTGAGGTCAGCCAACCTTCCCCAAGGACTTTAGCCAAAAGAGCTGGTCCAGAAACATATTTGGGCCTAGAGAAGAAATGTAATTAACTAGGCAAGTCGAGTCTTCTCTAACACAAAACCTGAGCATCTTTTCTTGGAGTAGGAGCCCAGATATTTTAAAACTCTTGCCTAAAGGCAAGTTCAGACCTGTCCACCAACTAACTGATGTTTATTGAATATTTACAGCACAGGGGCCACTGCCAGGAAATGCAGATGGAGTATAGTGAGCAAGACAGAAAGGCTCCACCTAATATTCGAACATACTCACTAGAATCTATATAGAGCCACACATATAAGGTCTCCTGTCTTAGTTAGTTTGGGCTGCTTTAACAGACTACCACAGACTGGTAGTTTAAACAACAGAAATATATTTCTCACCATTCTGGAAGTTGGGAAGTTCAAGATCAAGGTGCCACAGATCCCATGTCTGGTGAGAGCCAACTTCCTGGTTTGCAGATGGCTAACTTCTCAGTGTGTTCTCCCACGATGCAGAGCAGAGAAAGAGAGCTCTCTTGTGTCTTTTATAAGGGCACTAATCCCATTCATGAGTGCTCCACCCTCAGGACATAATCACCTCTGAAAGGCCCCTCTCCCAGTACTATAATATTGGGGCTTAGGATTCCAACATATAAATTTTAGGGGGATATAAACATTCAATCTACAGTATCCCCTGATTTTTAACTACAGTGCAGTGAGAGAAGATGATCTTTAAATGAATGGTACTGGGTCAACTAGATGTCCAAGTGGAAAAAGAATTTTTTTTTTCCAAATTCAGGGCAGATGGGTAACGTGCCAATGTCATAACAAGGTTCAAGGCTGGTACATCTCACACACGCGTGTGAATACCCAGTCATCATGCTCATGTACTACAAAAGTACAGTACTGCCAACTGAACAATCTGAGGTCAACCAACCTTCCCCAAGGACTTTAGCCAAAAGAACTGGTCCAGAAACATATTTGGGCCTAGAGAAGAAATGTAATTAACTAGGCAAGTCAAGTCTTCTCTAACACAAAATCTGAGTATCTTTTCTTGGAGTGGGAGCCCAGATATTTTAAAACTCTTGCCTAAAGGCAAGTTCAGACCTGTCCATTATACCACACATAATCTTAATCTTAATCTCTACATCATACCACACATAAAAATGAATTTCAGATGGATTACAGATCTATATATAAAAGGTAAAATAATGAAGCATCAAAAAGGTAACAGAAAAACATTTTCATGACCTTGTAGCAGACAAGGGCTTCTTAAATAGGTTGAAAATATACCAAATATAAAGGAAAAAGCTGACAAATTGGAAAATATTAAGATTAAGAACCTCTGTGCCTCAAAAGTCACCATTCAGAGAGTGAAAAAGGCAATTCACAAAGTGGAACACATATTTCCAACAAAGGGCTCTTATCTAGACTGTAAGAGATCAATGTCCAGGATATATAAAAGACAACCCAAACCCAAAGTTGTTGTTTTTTCTCTTTGAAATGGGCAAAAGAATCAAACAAGCACTTCACAAAGAGGATATCCAAAGGCCAGTAAACATATGAAAAGGGGCTGGACTTGACTAGTCATCAGCTAAATGTAAATCTGAACCATAATGCAACACCACTATATACATAATGGACGGCTAAATGAAAAAGCCAGAAGATAGCAAGTGTAGGTGAGGATGGAAAACAATCAGGACTTTCACATAGTGTCGTGGGCATGTACATTGGTGCAGTTACTTAAGAAATCATCTGAGAGTACCTAGCAATGCTGAATATATACATACTCTATAAACCAGCAATTTTGCAACTCTGTATATAAGCCAACAGAAATGCAGACATAGGTTCACCAAAAGACACATGCAATAATATTCACAGAAGCGCAATTCAGAATAGCTCAAAACTGAAAGCCTTCCAAATGTCCATCAAAAGTAGAATCAATAAAAAAACAACTGTGACGTATTCACACATGGAGTACTATGTGGCAACGGAAATGATCAAACCTCAAATGACATGCAGCAATGTGGGTATCTCACACATCTAATGTTGAACAACAATAACAACAAAAACAGACATAAAAGCTTTTAAGAAGGCAAAATTAATCAGATGACCTTGGAGGGAGGACAGGGGGCTAATAATGGGATGAGCATACATGAGGGACCCCTGCAGTGCTGGCACTATTCCATTTCCTGATCTGGAAGGTGGGTGGCTTCAATTTGACAAAATTCATCAACTGTGCACTTGCACTTGGGTTTTGTGTATTTTGCATGTTATACTACAATAAAAAGGGTTTTTTTGTTTGTTTGTTTGTTTGTTTGTTTGTTTTGAGATGGAGTCTCGCTCTGTCACCCAGGCTGGAGTGCAGTGGCGCGCTCTCTGCTCACTGCAAGCTCCGCCTCCCGGGTTCATGATTCTCCTGCCTCAGCCTCCCAAGTAGCTGGGACTACAGGCTCCAGCCATGACGCCTGGCTAGTTTTTTGTACTTTTAGTAGAGACAGGGTTTCACCGTGTTAGCCAGGACGGTCTCGATCTCCTGACCTCGTGATCTGCCTGCCTCGGCCTCCCAAAGTGCTGGGATTACAGGCATGAGCCACAGTGCCCGGCCTACAATAAAAAGTTTTTAAGAAAATACTCTCATTCACATCTTCACCTCTTTCTGTTCCTAGTCCCTTGGTCATGCCAAGATTCATCCTGCCACAGGGTGTTTGCATTAACTGAGTCCAGTATGTCCCCCCAGGGCTTTGCACACCGCTGGTGCCATCCCTCATCATGCAGACCCAGATACAAATGCAATGAACTTCCTCAAAGAAGCCCTTCCTGGCCCCATTAACCTGGCCACAGTCTCTCACTCATTATCCTATTAGCTTTTTTTTTTTCCTAGCACTACTCAGGAGCTGAAGCCATTCTGATTTACTCATTTGCGTTTGTTTTTAAGATTACAGGGACTCTTTCGCTGTTGTATCTAAGCACCTGTGTCCCTAGCACCTAAAAGTGCATGTGGCATTTTGACCTCACTAATTTCTAACATATATCCAAACAAAAGTCCACCCACAAGTGTTTATACCACGCTTACTCGTAATCATCAAAAACTGAAGCAACCAAGATGTCCTTCAAGAGCCAAGTGGATAAACTGTAGTACATTTATACAATGGCATCTTATTCAGCCATAAAAAGAATTGAGCTATCAAGCCACAAAAAATACCACACAGATGAATCTTAAATGTATATTGCGTAGTGAAAGAAGTTAGTCTGAAAATGCTGTATACTGTATGATTTCAATTATATGACATACTGGAAAAGGCAAAACGATAGCAATAGGAAAGGGATCAGTGGTTCAGGAAGAAATGGCAGAGGATGGGCTGGCACTGTGGCTCTTGCCTGTAATCCCAGCACTTTGGGAGGCCCAGGTGGGCAGATCACCTGAGGTCAGGAGTTGGAGACCAGCCTAGCCAACATGGCGAAATCCCGTCTCTACTAAAAATACAAAAATTAGCTGGATATTGTGGCGCATGCCTTTAGTCCCAGCTACTGGGGAGGCTGAGGCAGGAGAATCGCTTGAATCCAGGAGGCAGAGGTTGCAGTGAGCTGAGATCATACCACTGCACTCCAGCCTGGGCGACAAAGCAAGACTCCGTCTCAAAAATAAAAGAAAACAAAACAAAACGAAAGAAAACAAAATAAAAGAAAAGAAAACAAAAGAAAAGGAGGAGGGTAAATGGGTAAAGCACAGGAGATATTTTAGGAGGTGCAACTATTCTGTTTGATACTGTAAGGGTGGATACATGACACTATGCATTTGTTAAAATCCATAGGACTGATTCCACAAAGAATGAATCTTAATGTACAATATACACAAATTTAAAAAATCATTTAGGAGATTGCGGGATCCCAGGATGGAATGTAGAATGTGATAAAACAATCTATCTATATTACAAATGTATGCAACAACCTCACTGAAGGGGATAGGGGAAAAGGGTGCTAACCGAAGTAACTAGAAATAAGTAGAGTCTGTTAAAATCAAATGCAAAAGGAGTGCACATAAGCACCATCTTCTAGTTGATAAAGTTGTTTCCCATAGGGATTGAGTTAACAATTCTGATATTGCTGTACATGTACACTACAACTGAACAATTAAGGGAATGGTTACGGGTGGTGGGAACCACAGGTTTGTGTCTGTTGCAGTAGGAGTTTAAAGACAGGGAAAGAAAGGGGACTAGCACGACCCATGTGGTAATGGATTAGAATCGAAGACATCAAATGAGCTGATGTTTAGCTTGATATAGATGCTGATGGTTACATATGGAAATATTTGTAGATATATATACACAAATTAGAATATACATATATCTTTTCTTGCTGTCATGTGAGAGATCTTAGAAACAATGGCATTTCAGTAGCAACAAGTACACCTGGCATCCCTTATGTTGGTTTTCTTGGTTACTTTTCTTTTTTTTTCTTTGAGACAGAGTCTCACCCTGTCACCCAGGCTGGAGTGCAGTGGTGCCATCTCTGCTCACTGCAAGCTCCACCTCCCGGGTTCACATCATTCACCTGCCTCAGCCTCCTGAGTAGCTGAGACTACAGGCACCCACCACCACGCCCAACTAATTTTTTCTATTTTTAGTAGAGACGGGGTTTCACCATGTTAGCCAGGATGGTCTTGACCTCCTGACCTCATGATCCACCTGCCTCAGCCTCTCAAAGATTTGGGATCACAGGCTTGAGCCACCGCGCCCAGCCCTTTTTTTTTTTTTTTTTTTTTTTTTTTGAGACAGAGTCTTGCTCTGTCACCCAGGCTGGAGTGCAATGGCATGATCTCAGCTCACTGCAACCTCCACCTCCTGGGTTCAAACGATTCTCCTGTCTCAGCCTCCCGAGTAGCTGGGATTATAGGAGCATGCCACCACGCCTGGCTAATTTTTGTATTTTTAGTAGAGATGGGGTTTCACCGTGTTGGCCAGGCTGATCTCAAACTCCTGACCTCAGATGATCTGCCCTCTTTGGCCTCCCAAAGTGCTGGGATTACAGGCACGAGCCACCGCACCTGGCCATATCTTGGTTTCTAATAACAATCTCTAATAAAAGGAACCAGGGGTCCTTGGAGAAATGACTGGCTCTAAATCTGGGGCAGAAGACATACAAGATGAGTATTTTATAGTGCTAGAAAGTAAAGAAGTACTCAAGTATTGTAGTGCTAGAAAGTAAAGAAGTATTAAATACACACACACACACATGATCATGGGGGTATGTCAAAGGAACACAAGAACCAATAGAAACAGCTCCCAATAGCCAAAACTGGAATAATATGGGCCACAAAATAAAGTAATATTGAATTATAATCCAAGGCAAACAAGAAATATCCATGATCCATAGTGACATAAATAAAGCAGACTAAGTAAACAAATGAGGAAGAAGAGACAAATCTCCCATGCAAAAGAATTCCATATACATTATGTAGCTACACAATGAGGCGGAACATAACTTCCCATTACTTAAGAATGAGCTACACATAGTGATTTTCTTCCAAAGAATACAGTGTGGAAAGAGAGGGAGTAACTGTACAGTGAAGAAGCCTGACAGACACTATCTCAGCCAGGTGCTCAAGGTGAATATCAACAGGTGAATATATATATATATAAAATATGTACCTAGAAAAGAGATTCGAATGATACATGATAACTATTAGTAGTGTTTTTTAGTATCGATATGGGTAATTTATTTTGTTTATCTGTTTTGTGCAATGCGCATATTGACAGGATGTACCTTGACAGAATGTGATAAAATGTTTCTTTACCTTTTGGGTCTTCCTCCCTCAAACCCATAAACACAGTCTAATCATGAGAAAAATATCAGACAAATGCCATTTGAGGGACATTCTACACAATACCTAATAAGTACTCCACAATAAAGTCAAGGTCATCCAAAACAAAGGAAGGCTGAGAAACTGGCCTAGCCAAGGGAGTCTAAGGAGACATGCCAGGTAAATGCAACGTGGTGTCCCGGATGGGATCCTGGAACAGAAAAAGGACTCTAGGCAAAAACTAAAGAATCTGAATAAAGTATGGACTTTAGAGAATAATAATGTATCAATATTGGTTCATTGATTGTGACAGATGTATAATTCTAACACGTTGCTAACAGGTAAAATCTGTTGCAGAATATATGGGAACTGTGTTCTGTCTTCGCAATTTTTCTGTAAATCTAAAACCATCTAAAACATAAAGCATATTTGTTGGAAAAAAAAAAAAAAGAATGCCTGGCAGAGACAGACGAAGGGACTAGTAGGTGGATATTGGAAGGAGGGACAGAAGGACAGTGCCTTGTATGATGGAAGGATGGACCGATGCTGGGATGGCTGATGGACGGATAATTGACAGAGTGGCTTAGAAAGCCGAGAGCACACAGGCCGGGCGCAGTGGCTCACACCTGTAATCCCAACACTTTGGGAGGCCGAGGTGGGCGGATCACGAGGTCAGGAGATTCAGACCATCCTGGCTAACACGGTGAAAACCCGTCTCTACTAAAAATACAAAAAATTAGCGGGGCGTGGTGATGGGCACCTGTAGTCCCAGCTACTCGGGAGGCTGAGGCAGGAGAATGGCGTGAACCTGGGAGGCGGACCTTGCAGTGAGCCGAGATCGCGCCACTGCACTCCAGCCTGGGCGACAGAGAGAGACTCCGTCAAAAAAAAGGGGGGAAGGGAGGCGAGTGGGGGGGAGGGGAGGGGAGGGGAGGGGAGGGGAGGGGAGGGGAGGGGGCTGAGAGCACACAAGACAAAAACTGGAACAGGCACTTGGAATTTAGCAACATGGAGGTCATGAACCTTCTGGGTGGAAAAGAAGGACAAGCCACACAGCAGTGGCTAAGAAGGTCACAGAAGTTGATAAAATGCGATCAAAGAATATAGACAATCTCTCTGTCAAATGTGGCTGAAGAGAGGAAGAGAGAGAAAGACTTTTGTGTGTATTTGTGTTCTAATAGTCTACTGAGGTATAATCTACATATCACAAACTGCACAGATCTTCAATATACAGTCTATGACTCTTGAAACAAAGGAACAGCTGATGATACAGAAGTCAGCCCCTGAGCAGTTAGAAGGGGCTGGGCTCCAGAAGGAAGTTGAAAAGTGATCCAACCTTCCTTTTAACTTTCCTTCCGTCCTGTGGGTGGTGGTACCATCCTCATCCTCAGAGACTGTCTTTCCTGCTCCCCAAAAATGAAGACACCAAAGGAGTCTTCCAAAGTGTTATGTGTTCTATCCAAAGTGTTAAGGCTGCTTCCTCTGAAAATATAAAGAATCTAATATAAACAAATTTACTGGCTTTTTCTTCCTTATTTATAATTTTTTAAAAATTTAAAACCCATCTTCCTCAAAAAGAGAAGATGGAAAAAACACCAATCAAGCTATTCCAAACATTGTAAAGCCCTGTGGCAGGAGAGGGCTTGTGCCCCTTTCTCACCCATGACAATAAAACAGTGGGATACTCATGCCCGCCCCTTCTAAAAAACAACTTTGAAGTTATTCTCTTATAGGAGAAATACATGTGCATTGCACAAAACAGATAAAATAAATTACCCACAATTATACTAAAAAGCACTACTAATAGTTACCACGTATCATCCGAATCTCTTTTTTAGGTACATATAAAAGATACCCTATGAAAAAAGAGTTTTACCTAGAATACATGTTATCTATTATTACTTAATTCAATGTGATAGAGCTCCTACTACAGAACAGTAATTCTCTTGAAGCAATCCAACAAGAGTTTTCATTCTGGAGTGTTGATTAGATTATTTTACATTCATAAAACCTGGTGTGTGACCAAATTTGCAATCAAGGTAGAAACTCCACCAATATTCCATAATAAAAAAATCTCATAAGCCTCTGCCCCCCATTGGGTCAAAGAACAACCTTAAATTTGAATACACAGATTAACAAGGCAGAATTAGTTATAGCAAAATTATAGTAGATGTTGCTAATAATACCTTCATAAATATTCTGAGCTTTTAGGGGGATGGTTTTTCATATTATTAATCCTCAAAATTTCTCTGAAAGGATTAGATCATTTAAAAGTGGAAATTAAAGTTAGCCAAGGAATGATGACTGACAATCACTCTTAATAAAGGTAGGTAGTGGGCAGCCTGCTCATCCTTCTAGACAGACCAAGCCAGCTCCCCTACCCCAGGAAGATGGGAGGGTCTATCTTAGGAGGCAACGTCTCTGTTACGTTTTGAATGTCCCCATCAAAAGGCATGTTGCAACCTTAATTCCCAGTGCAGCAATGTTGGTAGGTGGAAACTTTAAGAGGTGGAACTCAATGGGAAGAGCTTGGGTCACAGAGACTCCACCTTCTGGGCCTAGGTGTCTTGGCACAGTTCTCACTACAGTGAGTGAGTTATTGCTCTTGTGAGACTGGATTCATTCTGGAGGTGACAGATTAGTTCCCACCAGGCCAGGGTCTGTTTTGATCCTTCACCTGTATCCACTTCCCCTTTGACCTTCCATCATGTTATGACATGGCATGAGACTCTCCCTGGAAGCCCAGAAGCCAAACAGATTCAGTGCCATGCTTGTGGGACTCCCCAGCCTCCAGAATCATGAACCAAACAAGCCTCTTTCTTGATAAATCACCCAGTCTCAGGTATTCTGTGACAGCAACACAAAATGGACTAAGACATCCTCTCAATCAGGGCATAAAGGATGTGAAAAGAACCTGTGTGTGTAACCAGTAGGTATCTCTGAAATGAGACAATGAGACAAACTTTTTCCCACCACCAGTAAGAAGCCATACTTAGGAGCTTTTCTGTTTGTTTTGATTTTGTAAAGTGGCGCTAGAGGTAGGAAGACATTCACAAGCATGGACTCCTGGAGCAGAAGGCTGAGGTCCACACCCACTCCACCCCTCCTGTGTAGACCACACTCTCTCACATCCTTGGAGTTGTGGTTGTAACAGCTGACATGAGAATTTCATTTTACTAAATATTTTATACATTATCTGTATCTCATTCTTTGCCCTCCTTCAGAGTTTATAGTAAGGTGTCAGTAATTAACTAAGTAAACTAATTCCTCATTTTGTTCTTCAGAGTGATGAGTTAACTCAACCTTGGGATCATTCACCATTGAATACAGCCCATCACCTCTTTGAACCCCTAAAAGGGTTCTTAATCTAAGTCTAACATGGGATGTTCCCAAGGTTTAAGGCATGACTGGCAGCTAAATGCTTTGGAGTCTCTGGCTAATTTAGGTGGCAACCTTTCCATAATACAGACAAGTTTTCACTATCTAAACATCTCTCCATGTAAACTGCTTCTGGTGTAAGATTAGTAAATGCTGAACCGTAGGATATAAAAGATATCCTATGAAAAAAGTTTTTTCTTTTTGATGAAGAAATGGAATATTTTAACATAACAAAAGGCACTTGTCTAACAGAGATAGTACGTGCTGTTTTCTTAGTTTTAATATTTCTAGGGTGCTTTCATTATAGCAAGCATAATCATGTTTTAGCACCAAATCAATGACTCATTTTCTTTTGACTTGTCAGAGAGCGGCCACAACCCAACACAAACATGAGAAAAACCAGTTGACTAATTTGAATTGTTATGTAGAGTATTAGCTCATAAGAACCAAACAGAAAAGCCACCTCTGTCAATCTGAAACTCAACACCTCACCTACCTGGCTTGAAACAGATTTAATTCCATTAATATTAGCAGAAATGAATGAAATGGGCTTTGCCAATTGCACTATTGACATATAAATATAAGAGAAAAATATTAATAGATGATTGGCGGCAGCAGCTAAGGACTTGAGCAAAAACATCATTTAGCATAAGCAAACCAAGTTATTAATAGTTTTTTACATTGTACTTAGGAAAAGCATTACTTTACTTCTGCCATGTCAGTGATAATATCTGCTGCCTTCAAATATGTAAGATAAAATATACACTCGTATCCCTTGGCTTATTTAAAGACAGTTTCTAACTTTTAACCTCAAAAGGCATTCAGCATGGAGCCAATTCCATCTAAATAGATAGACCAAGAGCGCAAGGACTCCATGACCAACTGCCCATGCAAACCTGGCAAAGAAGGAAAGACGTAGCTCACTCACTGGGGTGTCTACTTCAGAGATAATGGATTTGAATTTTTCTTTTTCTTTTTTTTTTTTTTTTGAGACAGAGTCTCACTCTGTCGCCCAGGCTGGAGTGCAATGGTGTGATCTCAGCTCACTACAACCTCTGCCTCTCAGGTTCAAGCGATTCTCTTGCCTCAGCCTCCCGAGTAGCTGGGATTACAGGCGCCCACCATCACACTTGGCAAACTTTTGTATTTTCAGTAGAGACGGGGTTTTATCATGTTGGTCAGGCTGATCTCAAACTCCTGACCTCAAGTGATCCACCCGCCTCAGCCTCCCAAAGTGCTGGAAGTACAGGCGTGAGCCACCGCGCCCAGCCAGGATTTGCATTTTTCTTAAGAAATGGCTGACTCCTGTAAATGGTTCACTTATGAAATAACAGAATCCTATAACTTGTTCAACTAAGATGAAGCATATTTGAAAATGTATCAAGTAAATCAAACAAAAAAGATTTGCTCAATCTATTGGCCAAACATGCTAGAATACATGGAAGGTATCTGGGGGGAAATGGTGCAACTGATGTTCACAGTTTCCAGGAAGCAAGCCTTTTAAACAGCAAGGCAGTTTAAACTTGGGCATGTTCCTAAGACTCTTGGAGCCTCCCCGTTTTCTCATTTTAAAATGGAGTAACTACTTATGTCACAGAGTCTTTATGCGGGTCAAATGGGATTATCCAATGGTGCTTTATGATTCTATCATTATACCAAACAAATATTACAAAGAGTAAGTTTTGCTTTTCACTTCCTGCCAGAACTGTCCATAAAAAATCTTAAGTTTTTCTTGTTATCCCCTCTTATTAGTCCTAAAACTAACTATAAAGTGACACTCCAGGAATAAACTCCCCAATAGAAAGTAATTTGCTCAGTATAGATTTAGTCATGCTCTTATTCAGGCTAATTTGTACAATTCACCTTGTTCAATTTTACTCCTGAAAACTGCTGTGATTTTCCCTCTCAGATGCTCATTTCATATCTCAAAACGAACCTCCCTCAAGTTAAAATAAATACCACCATTAGTTAATTAGGAGGTGCCAAGATAAAGGACAAATAATAAGAACAGAAAAGCACCCCCCAAAGTCAATATTATAGGTTATATGCCTAAAATCTTAAGTCAAACATGCTAGTTCTTAAAGGTTAACCCAATTAAATGCAAAGAAAAAGCAGCTACGGTGGCTGTAAGTGTCTGTGCTGTCAGATTCCAAACTTAACTTGAAAGCCAGTAGTTAAGGAGAGGTTTCAGAAGAGGAAAAGATGATTTTTTTAAAAAGTTCTTAAACTAATCCTTACATTCTAGTCCCTATCCAAGCCACTCACACAAGACATCATGCCAGTGCAGGATGGATACGCTCCCACTTCAGCCACAGGAAATTAGCTCTGCAAATTTGATGGCCCTTTGGTGAACTAGTCTAATCCTTGTCTCAGGTTTGCCTTGAAGGGGAAGACACTTCTATTTCTCCTGCTTTCAATATCACTCTTTCTTTGATACATCTCACTTTCGCCAGTGCAGCCCTGGCTTTAGCATAGAACGTCTAAAGGTTGGAGCTGGAAAGCCCCAGACCTCCCTCATCTTTTTCAGATGAAGAAAGAAAACCTGAAAACAAACTCTGTGACTTGCCAAGCTCCTCTAGCTGGTCAGCAGTGGCCCGACTAAGACGGAACTCACAGGCAAGGGCCATTCCCACTACCTCACACTGGGAACAGCCGACTGGAATTAATCTCATAGTTGCCAGCAAGGTTCCCACAGCCACAAAGCATACATCCTGCCCTGGCTTATTCATTTCTGAAGCCCAGCTCTTAAGAGATTACTTTCTCTTACTTAAGATCTGACTTCCTATTAAAATGAAAGATAACTAAATTGTTTTTAGTCATTTGCATTATAATGTCAGTGAATTTATCATATCCTTTCCTAAATGCAGACTTTGAGTAAAGACATGTGCAGTCACTATGTACTAAATAACTGTACTGAATACACTAACACAGCTGTGAACAGGATAGAGTCCTTGCCCCAAAGAGCTTTCAATCCTATAGTCTCCTCCATTCTTCTGTCATAATGGGAAGGATTCCTTGACTTTTTCTATTTTTTCCCTGACACAGTTTAAAAGCGGTAAAGCTTCTTATAACCCCTTTCCTTCCCTATGTTATCTGTTGAACAAGTGAATGAATGAGTGAGTGAATGAATAGTCCAGCCCTCCACAGCTCCTTCCACAGTTTTCCCCATGGATTCTTTCAAAATGAAGAAGCTGTTTCTTAATCACTTTATTCCTCAACCATAAAGTGATTATTTAGAGACCCACCTACGCTCTGGTCTTCTCTTTTTTCTAAGCTTTTACTCAGTGGAACAGATTTCCAAAATGCCAGTGCTGACTAAGAAAAACCTGGTGAGAATGTATTGGCCCTAACTTTTAAGCAGAGGCAGGAATCCAGGCTTTCATTCTTGTTCTATGAAGACTTGTGTGAGCCTGTTGCTCCGAGTATTATCCACAGATGGAAAAGCACTTGCTACTTCCTTGCACAAGCATTTCTACTCGCATAGAAATAAGCAATTCCTGTTCAAACAAAATTCTTGGACATGCTGAAGACTTAAAATTATAGAGAATGGCAGTAACTCGTGATCCCTTTCTTTGAAGACTTTCATTACCCCATACATCTGTGCCTTATGCCACAACTTCCTTTTAGTTCAGATGTTCAAAGGACTCCATAGTTATAATTTATAACCAGGAAAAAGAACCATAACTTCAAGTTGACAGTGAAAGAGCAGGTTTTCAATACAGGCAGAGCCAAATTATATTCACGTGTTTAATTTTGGGAACACATTTCTGAAATGCACATCACGAAACCAGAAGATGCAGCCACTGTCACTCACTGACAGTCAAATAAATAGCACAGACTGAGTGGCTCAAACAACAAGCATTTCTGTCTCACCGTTCTAGAGGCTGGAGGTCTGAGATCAGGGTGCCAGCATCCTCCTCCTGGTCTACAGGTGGCCGTCTTCCATCTTCTTGCTGTGCTTTCATGCTGCGCCCTTGCATGGCAGTGAAAGCGAGCTCTGGTCCCTTCCTCCCCTTTCAAGGGCATTAATCACATTCCAGGACCTCCACTCTCTCACGACCTCACCTAACACCAATGACCTCCCCAAAGTCCTTCCTCCAAATACCATCACTCTGGGGACTAGGGTTTCAACCTATGAATCTGGGGGGACACAAACATTCAGTCCATAGCAGGGACACCCAAGCGCAGCCGGGTGTATGAGAATCACCAGGGCTGCAAAGGTACAAGATTCTGCCTGCAGGAGGCTGCAGTGAGGGTAGGAGACAGGATTACAGAAAGAGGGGCCCTGGAAAGGCCCCAGAGGCAGCCTGACAGCAGGAGATGGATCAGAGAAGCTCCTGCGAAGGTACTGCCAAGTGCCAGGCTGAAGAACAGGTGCGAGCTAGACAGCTGGGAAGTGGCGGCAGGGGAGTGAGTGGAGGTGATTCTGGCAGAGGGGTTCCTGCTGAGCTGCCTTAGGGACTCAGCTGATAGCTGAAGCAGCAGGGCCAGGGGTGGCCAGAGACAAGTCCAAAGACTGGGGCAGGGAAACCCCTGAGCCCTGGTCACGTGCTAAAGGGCTCCTGCTTTATCCTGAAGGCTGTGGGGAACAAGATCCCACCTGGATTTTAGAAAACACACCAGCTGCAGCACATGGAGGTGGCTCTGAAGGACCATGGGGAGCTGGAGCAGGGACAGAGCGGGAGCCCCAACCCAGGAACCAGAGACCCTGCCACCTGCCAGCCATGTGGCCTCTGACGGGGAGCCGCAGCTCAAGCTCTCTGTACTTCAGTTTCTTCACCTACCTTGCAGAGCTACAGCAAGGATTAAATTAGCACCCATGAAGGACGAGGTTTGCAATCAGCACTTCTTCAATGTAGCTATCAGGAGCAATGGGAACATCATAGCTAAGTGACTTTGGAATCAGTGTGACCTTGGACAAGGACAAGCGACAACTCAGATCTCAGCTGCTTCCTCCAAAAAATGAAGACATGAAGATAATACTATCTCCTTCATAAAGCTGTTAGGAGGATTGATGGTATGAGGTAGGATGCATAAATCTCCTGGCTGTCATCTGAGAGCTGGGTTAGTCCCAGAAGTAGTAGAAACAATAGCAGCAGTGGTGGAGGGTGCGGTAGCAGGAGTAGTTGCCGTAATTTGAAAGAAACCGGACTACAGTGACCATTGCTATTAGACAGGTGAGAAGTTACAAGGAGCTGGATTAAGGCAGCAGCAGGGACCAGTGGAGACTCAGATTCCAGAGCTGTGGGAGCATCAACAAGACTTTGTGACTCCTGGGTGTGACAGCAAGGAGGAGGCAAGAGATAAGCATGCCACGTAATCTTGGGCTGGAACAACTGTGGACAGCAGCACCTGCCGCCCACTGAAGGAAGTGAGGAAGAGGAGCAGGTTTGCTAAGGAAGATGAGAAACACATTTTCAGACCAGTTGAATATGAGGTTTCTCTGGAGTACTATGTGGCACTGTCCATTTCAAAGCTGTCTGAATACATCTGGCACACAGAAAACAGATCAGGGCTAAAAATACAGAGTTACACATTGTCCGCATATGGACAACAACTAAAACCACAGGAAGGGTCCTGTCATCCAGAAAGAGCACGCAGGAGTGAAGGAAAAAAAAAAAAACAGAAAAGAGAGCCAGGGCCCAAAGACAGAGAAATGTCGTCATTGAAGAGCAGGCAAGAGAGGAAAAACCCAGAAAGGAGGACAGGAAGGGCAGACAGAACACAAGGAGTAGACCAGGAGACCGGATGGCCCACAGGGCCAGGGGACAGGGATACAAAAGGAGAGGGTGAGGAGTGCCTAAGGCTGCTGAGGTCGAGTCAAAGAAAGGTGCAAACATGGCCATGGGATTGAGAAACAAGAAGGTCCTCAGGGAAGTCAGTTGGAGCTGACATGAGTTTGTGGTGGATAAAGGAGGAGTGTGTCCTAGGGGGGAGAAAGATCTTCTGGGAAAATAGTAAGGGAAGGAGGAAGACAGGGTGGCACGTGCGGTGGGGGAATATAGGGCGGAGGAGGGGAAGCTATTTGTGCGGTAGTGGGGGATGGTGGTGGTTTAAACAGAAGAGAAAGATTTCAACTTGTGTATATGCTGAAATGAATGGGCCAGAGAGGTTGAAAACTCAGCCAAAAAAGGAGTGTCATGAATGAAGTGCCTGGAGGGTGGCTGGTCTAGCTTGCACAGGAGGAGACTGGGAGGTGCCTTGGAAAGGCAGGTGAAGGCTTGAACTAGACCAGTGCAGGAAACAAGAGCAAGAGCGCGCACTACAAACTAAACCATGTGGCCAAAGCACATGGCACATGGAAAACAAAATTCAGATTTGATTCTTCCCTCCATCTAGAAAGAGACTTCTTGGCAGAGAGCTGTGGGCTAGGCGAGGGAGGCCAGGGGCTGCCAGGCTGTTTTAGGCTGGGAGGAATAGGACAAACAGAAGACAGCAAAAGCACGCATGTACCCACAGAGATGAGAACAGCAAGCAGAACTAGTGTGGCACAGGCACGTTAGGAGCAAAGGAAAAGACAGTGGACAGGACTCAGGGAAGATCACATTTGCAAAAGAATTTTCTCAACCTAAACTTCAAAGTCAATTGGCTACCATTACCACCTTTCAGTTCCGTTTGGAGCAAGTAAGTCAATGAAGAAAGGTATATTTTCCAACAGCACTGACATAAAGCTGTAAGGATGCAAGAATGTGATATGACTATAGTAACAAAAACACAGATTGACTTTTTCCCTAGCCATGTCTATGATAAAGGAATACCACCAACTAATTCAGATACGAAAACATCAGTGACTTTTAAACACTTGCTGAGCATTGATCCTTTTACATTCATTCAAGCAAATGCTTAAGGGTTGAAGAACTGTGTCCTGCTACGAACTTTTAAATGATGAAAATTAAGACAGTTCCTTGCCTTCAGGTTGTTACAGTCTAACTTCCCTACACATACGTAAAAATCCACTGAAACATAGAGAATGAGGAAGGCTCTAGAAACAGGAGGAATAGTTTAGAGAATATTTGCCCATGTTCAAGTTCAAACACACGCCAACACCCCTGACCCTAAAGTAACCACATACTCTTCTCCAAATTATTGCACCAAATAGATGTGAATACCTTGTTTTCCTTCCCCCCTTTCCTCTCTCTCCACATCACAGAGAATAACCAACAGTTAGTGGCAGCTTGTGGCTCCAATAACACTGATGTGCTATGTCCTAAGTACTATGCTTGGTGTCTCACCAGTCAGTCCTCCTGACAGCCCTGCAAAGGCACCAGGATGATTTCCTTCAACATACAGAGAAAGTGGCCAGGCACGGTGGCTCACACCTCTAATCCCAACACTTTGGAAGGCTGAGGCTGACGGATCACTTAAGCCCAGGAGTTCGAGACCAGCCTAAGCAACATAGTGAGACCTTGTCTCTACAAAAAAAAAAAGAAAAAAAAAAAAAAAAAGAGGTGGGAGGATCACTTGAGCCTGGGAGGTCGAGGATGCAATGAGCCATGATAGCCCCACTGCACTCTAGCCTGGGCTCGCACTCTCTCTCTCTCTCTCTCTCTCTCTCTCTCTCTCTTTCTATACACACACACATACACACACACACACACACACACATATATATATGGAGACAGTGAGGCTCAGAGGGGTGAAGGAAATTGCCTAATCACATACCCCCACTGAATGACAGGGCCACATGTAAATTCAGGTTCATCTCACTTCAAAGCACACATTGTAACCACTGCTTCCACCCCACATTTCCCTAACCACTGTTCCAAAGGGAATGTGTTAAGCAGTTTTCTTTTCTTCCTTTGGCAATTTAGAATTCTTGTATCTACTGACTTTTTTTTTTCTTTTTATTTGAGGCAGGCTGTTTCCCAGGCTGGAGTACAGTGGTGTGGTCTTGGCACACTGCAGCCTCAACCTCCCCGGGCTCAGGCGCATGCCACCATCTTTGGCTAATTTTTGTATTTTTTGTAGAGATGGAGTTTCATCATGTTCCTCAGGCTGGTCTCCAACTCCCGGCCTCAAGCAATCGGTCAGTACTGAGATTACAGGCGTGAGCCACCATGCCTGGCTTTATCTACTGACTTTTTGCATGTGTAATTTACTCCTTAGTAGTTTACAGGTTGAGTTTATGGAGTTTTTGGGTTTTGTTGTTGTTTAAAAGCCTGTCCTCAAATACCTGAACAAATGGGGATTTACCAAACAATCCACAAGACGAGTTCTAAGCAGCAGCTTCTACCTTCCAGCTTGGTCACTAATAAAGTAGCAAAGCCGGCTGATGCGATACCGTACCTAGAAAGTCTATGGAAATCCAGGACCTGCACGTAAAAGGAGAGGCCTCATCCAGGTACAAGAACTAACCTGCTGACAGTGTGTCCCCCACATGCACTCACATTTACAAGGTACGACAACAGCATCTGGAACACGCAAACCATGGGGTTCACATAGGTGCCAGGCTCTGTCCTGTCTCAGGAGGCAGGACAGGGCATTCGCTAAGGTGCTCCTGACTCCCTGGCCACAGCCTTGCTCTGTCACATCCCAGCTGAGAGTCCTGGGGCAACTTCTTAACTTCTCTGTGTCTCAGATGGGTCTCAGAGGTTGTTGCCAGGATTACACGAACCTTGCCTAGTACATGCTAAGTACTCAGCCAGTGCCTGCTAACTCTATTACACACGTTTAGGCTTCTCCCTTTCAGAAGCAGTATTTTTAAAATTGCAGGTCACAACCCATAAATGCATTATGAAATAAATTTAGAAAAATAAAATCATCGTCAGGCGCGGTGTCTCACGCCTGTAATCCCAGCACTTTGGGAGGCCGAGACGGGCAGATCACGAGGTCAGGAGATCGAGACCATCCTGGCTAACATGGTGAAACCCCGCCTCTACTAAAATTACAAAAAATTAGCCAGGCATGGTGGTGGGCGCCTGTAGTCCCAGCTACTCGGGAGGCTGAGGCAGGAGAATGGCATGAACCCGGGAGGCGGAGCTTGCAGTGAGCCAGATCACACCACTGCACTCCAGCCTGGGTGACAGAGCAAGACTCCGTCTCAAAACAAAGAAAAAGAAAATCATCATTTTTCAGAAAGTGAGGAATAAAACATTGTATTTAAACATTAATGACATTGTATTTCAGATTACTTTTATAATATTTTTCCTTAGCATACATAGTAAGATTAAGTGGTGCCCTATGACTCTCTGTTTCTATGTATCCATGTGTCAGGCAGCAATCTATACATCCAGATGTATCAGGCAGCAATCAACAGGATATTTATTTCTGTGTCACCACTAACATCTCTCAGAAGACAGTTTTTATAAAATGGGGGTAACGGGGAGTCAGGGTAGACTGAAAGGTGTAGTAAGTCAGGAACCATTTTATAAAAAGCAGACACTAGAAGCAAAGGGAAAGACTACTAAGTTGACAGTCAGAACAACACAGCAAGTACCCGAGGCACACAAGCTTGTTTATGGCTAGGATGCTACGGGCATTGCAATCATCTGAGCTCAGGAACATGTTTTTATTTCCAAAGCAAATTGAATTGCAAAACTGGAAGTACAGATGTTATCTTGATGCTGGGCAAACTTGGAAATATTCATATGACTTATCCAGTAAGTCATCTTGCAGTACTTGTTAAAGTAGATATTATGCCAGATTTCAAATGCTCTTAAAAACCACCAGGGTTGGCCGGGTGCAGTGGCTCATGCCTGTAATCCCAGCACTTTGGGAGGCCGAGGCAGTCAGATCATGAGATCAGGAGTTCGAGATCAGCCTGGCCAACACAGTGAAACCCTGTCTCTACTAAAAATACAAAAATTAGCCAGGCATGGTGGCACGTGCCTGTAGTCCCAGCTACTCGGGAGGCAGAGGCAGGAGAACTGCTTGAACCCGGGAAGTGGAGGTTGCAGTGAGCTGAGTTTGCGCCACTGCACTCCAGCCTGGGCGACAGAGAGAGACTTCATCTCAAAAAAACAAAAACAAACAAACAAAAAAAAACCCACCAGGGTTTGGAAGACATAAAAAAAAGTCTTTAAACAGAAATCCTTAAATGTGGATACAGATGTAGATTTGGTCTAACAGTTACGTTATAATCATATTCCTAGCTGAAAATTTACCTGTATAAGCCGTCCCATGAGAAGATGAGATGGAAAAGAACTATAAGCACATAACAAATCATTTTGGAATCCAATAAAAGCATTTATCTATGTATTCAAAAGGCTGTTTGGCACGATATTTTATAATGTTGCCCTTCAGCTAGGTAAGAGGGGGCCACATCTCCGGGCCCCACTCCTGCCACACATAACCTGTCTTCCTGAAGACTTCGTACGACAAAGTGGACCCATCTATCCAGAACCAGTGTCCCTCTACCTGGTTTTAGTCTGTGATCCAGGTCCCCAGAATTCCCTTCTCAAATCCCAAGTAGCTTCTGGGGCATGAACAAGCTCCTCCCAGATCTGTCCTGCCCAAGGGGGACATCACCACTGGTGTGTGCAGAGGCATCATGGTCAAGGAGTGGCAGGTGCATACCAAGACTGGGCGTGCAGGTGGACACAGTGTCCTTCACCAGGTACGACTATACCAAGGATGGGAAGCAAAAGGAAAGAAACCTGGGCCAGGGCAGAGTCTCCCAACTGCATTTCAGCTCATGACTCTGGGAAGTTACATTTTGAATTCAAAATGCAAACCTAGCCTTCCAGGTCATTATGAAGATGTAGCTGTCAAGATCAGTGGATAGAAGAAATTTTATACAAATGTTGTTAGTTTAACTCATAAGTTGTAAGCATTTAGACAGATGCCCTGTAGACCTTCATTTGTTCTCTTGCACGGTACAGACAGGCCTGGTTATACAGTTATACGGTGGACTCAGATTCCAGACTGGGTTCATCCCCAACCCAAACCCACCCACCAGCTACATGAGCTTGAAGAAGCCTTTTAATCCTCCCTGAGTCTTCATTTCTTTATTTACATTTAAACAAGCATAAAAAGAACATCTTCTTTATAGTGTTGTTGTGAAGACTAAATGAATTAGCCCAAAGCACCTAGAAGAGCACCTAGTCACCTAGTAGGTAGGTAATAAATTCCCCTATGACATTATTCTCATACAAAACTGATTAGTCACTGCATACTTCCAGAAAAAAACCACAGACAGAAAGTGGTTCTGTGTATTTCTTCTTTCCTCTTCCTCTTTCCTTTTAAATACATTGCTTTATGCTGCTCCAAAAGATTATTTTCTATTCTGAAAAGGTCAGGTCATCTGACTGCTGACCTGCCTGGATCAAGTTCTTCTGAAATTAAAGATGTGTTCATATTCTACCCCAACTCAGCAGATAACTCAAGCCTTTGGCAGGTTTGAAGTTTGAAGCCTGGGAAATTGGCTGTGTCACTTTCATGGGCTGAACATTTGAAAGAATTACCACTTTTAAGTGTAAAAAGGACATTTCCTAATCTTCATATGCATGAGGTTCAGAGCTACAAGCCAGGGTATGTCCTTCTTGATTCACAAACCAGAGGCTGAAATACTTGAAGCTATCAACAAAGAAAGGATACTCAACAAGAGAACCCAATGCTAAAAATAGAGCCCTATCAGCAGAGAAATAGATGCAAAGACACAAGACTTTATTTGGCTACCTATTTGCCCATGTTTCTTTATTATTAAATGGAGGTACACCACCAGCACAGTGATTACAAATTGCCAACAACCTCCTAATGATTTATACTCCTTCAGCCAACAATGACTGAACAAACAACTTGAAGAGAAATACTTGCCACATATTAATAACATGCAGGCAGCATATAGCATCTTGTATTATTTCACCACAAAAAAATCTCCCTTTCAAATGTCTAGCTGTTTGCTATGGGTTGAAGATTTAAAACCCAAGAAGAAAAGTACAATACAAGGAAAAGATTCAAGCTCATGTTTACCCTTTAAAATATATACCTAACCTACATGTTCCACACAGCAAACAATCAAACCTCCATTTTTTCTAATTACTCTGAAGAATTTTTTAAAATATATTGTTTATCAGTCTACTCAGGGGGAAGAGCTCTTTCTAGTTTCCCAATCTACGTCTAATTAGTCTCCCACAAAGAGCCATGCTGGAGCATTGTTAATTTCAACAATACTTTTTCTATTAACTCAAATCTTCTCCAAATGGAGAAAAAAAAAAAAAACAGTATGAA
Source organism: Macaca mulatta (assembly GCF_049350105.2). Lineage (NCBI taxonomy): Eukaryota > Metazoa > Chordata > Mammalia > Primates > Cercopithecidae > Macaca > Macaca mulatta. Next base: position 68,839,445 of record NC_133409.1, on the reverse strand, counting down.
ATAAATGAAAATTAACTGTATTCTATAGAGGCAGGACTGAGCACATCCATTCATCCAACAGTAATCCTATCTACATCAAATAATGTTGTTTCTTTACCGAGTTTTGCCAACTTCCTATAAAAATCTCATGAGCACTTCTTATGTTTGCCAGTTTTTATTTATGCAATTAAATTGGCTTTTTGTAAGAGCTGGGTTGGAGAAACAACACATTTTTACAAGCCCATTAGTCATACAGTCGAGCTTCGTTATATTATAATCATTCATTGGTAGTAAAGAGTATGCTGTTTCCTTGTGCAATGAGGGTGTTTAAGAACATGTGTCTTCACAACACGCCATGAAATGTGTCAAATACAGAATACCCAACATTAGTGGTAAAGCCTTTGAGTTCATCTGGTTGTCATCTTTGTTGAAGAGCACAACAGTTGAATGAACACAAACCTAGCTTTAGATTAGAAGCCACATCCTTAATTATTAACCCGTTCATGCTTCCACCCTTTCCAAACTCCACTCCCTTAAGAGGAGGACACTTCATTTAGAATTAATTACTGTTATTCAAGATGCTCATGAGGGATCATTTTGGCTTCAGTCGTTTTGCTCCAGTTTATTCTACATATTTATCCCTATATCAAACATATACACGTCCCTGAGACTTGTGTATGACCTTAATCCCTGGACTGTGGGAAGTCACGATGTCGTGCAGGAGAGGGGAGCTGGGAGCCTGAAGCTGGCAGATCCGGGGATCCCGCAGGGGACCCACAGGGCTCCCGCCCTTCCACCGAGGCACCCGTCGAGGTTGCCCCAGATGCTCGTTCTGCGCCCATCAATTGGAATAACTGAGCTTAGAGAGGAAAATCTACGGCTTCAATAAAGCACAACGAGTGCAGCTCTGATAACGCAGGAACGAATTATGGAGACACCGTCGGGGCTGGCTAGAAAGGGGAAAGCGTTCCATCTCAGGATTTTCACGGGGAATTTCAGGAACCAAGGGGGCCTCTGAGATCCCCAGAACCTCTCCTTTCCACGAGACAGCTTCCTTCCTTCCCTGCTCGTTCTCCACAAAAATCAGGGCTGCTCGGATCCCAGCAGTGAGCGCTGCTCTCTTTGGTTGCTGTTTCCCCAACGGCTGCTGAGGCGCAGCTGGAGCGAGCCCCTCCGAGTCCCGCTTTGCGCAGCTGCAGCTGGAGCCCAGAGGCACCCGGAGCTGGGAGAAAAGCACTGTGCTCCACAAGACCCAGCCCTCCCCACGGCCACCAAGGGAGCCTGGGCGCCGGCAACCGAACCCAGACAGGGGCGTCCCAACCGCTGAGCCCGACGCCAGAGGGCACCGCGGGGGAGAGAAGGCGCCGCGCCTCGCTCCTGGCACTTGGTCCCGGGAGTCAGGGACGTGCGCGCCCCAGAGCTGGAGCCCTGGAGAATTCCTGCGCGGGCACAGAGGAGCTAGAGAGGTCCCCGACCCTCCCAGCCCCGCGCCCAGGTACCTCGCAGCCGTAGAGCTGACCCAGCTGCTCCACGATCCACTCCTCCAGCACCAGCCGCTTCCGAAGCTCCTTACGATCGTATTTCACTGTCACTTTTCCCTGCTGGTGTCGCCGCTGCTGTTGCTGCTGAACCTGCCCTGCGGCGGCCGCCGTGGCCACGGGCGCCGAGTCCTCCCGGGAGGAGCCCGAGCCGCTGCTGGAGCTGGGGCTGCCACCGGCGCCACCCCGGGGGCTTTGGAAGAAAACCCGCGCGCCGCCGCCGCCGGCCCCTCCGGCCGCCTCGCTGCTGCCCGTAGCCACCGACATGTCTCCGCACGCCCGAGCCCGAGTGCAGCCCGGAGGAGGGGCGGGCGGAGCGCGCCCGGCGCCGCTACCACCTCTGGCCCGGCAACCGCATGCGAAGGGCTCCCCGGCACCTGCTCCGCGCAGCGCGCGCCCAGCCGCCCGGCTGCTCTGGGAAGGCGGGAGGAGCCGCGGCGGGAGGAAGGAGGGCGGGGAGGACGGCGGGGCGGGGACCGCAGCCTTAAAGACGCCGCCGAGGACCCTCTCAGTCCAGCCACCGGAGGCGGGATCTGGCGCCTGCGGGAGAGAGGGCCCGGGACGTGGGAGTCTCCGCAGGGTGGAAAATGTGTGCGCCTAGACACTGGCGGTCGCCGGTGTGTAGACTCTGGAGGGACGGGCGTGGGGCAGGGTGCCAGGAGATGCTCCTGCGCGGGTGAACGTGGCCTCTAGTCTCAGAGACAGGAACTCGCGCTTCTCCCGCAGTCCCGGAGCGTAGGAAAGGCGCCGCCTCTCGGGACCTCCACCTGGCGCAGCCCTGGGCAGGACCCGCAGCGAAGGGGACACAGGAAAGGACTGCGCCGCAGGCTCCCCTTGGAGGTTTTCCTAGCCCCACCGTCTCCTCGGTTGGCTGGGGAGTGTCCCCTCCCCTCCCAGCCCCGCCCCGCGGCTCCAAACACACATTCCTATTCATGCCACGATGGATGCCACTTCCTCTCTGGCTTGTGAGAAACATCGAAGAGGCGATGTTTGTGCAATAAGGCAGTCACGGCGCTTGAGAAATTATTTCCAGACCAGTGTTTTCTTTCCTTACTAAGCATCTGCTTAATCATAGGCAGAGCATTAGGATATCTTCATATCAAAGGGCAGAAAGCGTGACGGCGCTCAGGCAAGGCGGCTGGGGGCATCCAGACAGTAAACGTTTCTCTAAAAGGGTCAGCGACAGGGCCCTGGTTTCACATTTCTAGCGTTGCGTCCCCTGCACTGCCAGCTTTCTCTCAATCCCATTCCAAACAGCCCCTTCCACCCAGGAGGGCAACAGCACTGCCTGACTCTACTGTAAAGCATCACAGCCTAGTAGTTACACATGAAGGAGCTTATCAGAAGGGTTAGGACAATAAGGTGGGTAGGGAAGTTGTAAACAGAAAACTGCATGTGAAAAATTAGGGAGACACTAACATATTCTTCTTGTACATAACAATACATTCCTGTACAGGAACTGATAGAAACCACAGAGACGTCCGAATGAATACAAATAAGCGGCTTTTATGAACGGTTTGGTTTTGTTTGTTGAGACAGAGTCTCTCTGTCGCCCAGGCTGGGGTGCAGTGGTGAGATCTCGGCTCACTGCAACCTCTGACTTCGGGGCTCAAGCGATTCTCCTGCTTCACCCTCTTGAGTAGCTGGGATTACAGGCATTCACCACCACGCCCAGCTAATTTTTGTATTTTTAGTAGAGACAGGGTTTCACCATATTGGTCACACTGGTCTCGAACCCCTGACCTCATGATCCGCCCGCCTGTGCCTCCCAAAGTGCTGGGATCACAGGTGTGAGCCACCGTGCCTGGCCATGAACGGTTTTTTTGTTTTGTTTTGTTTTGTTTGTTTTTAATAAAAGAGCCCTAAAGGTTACTGGCAGCTACTCAAAGAAGTTTCTCAGAGATAAAATAGATACCAAGTCAATTTCCTCAGAACACTTTCCTATGATGGGGAAGATCCTGTGTGGGGTTCTAGACTGACACTTACAAAGACAGAAAATAAAAGGAAGTAACCAGCAGGTTTCTCCTGGCGCTTCAGTCTCTGCGATCCACCAGTGCCCAGCTCTGCTCTACTCAGGCTTAGGATGGACCGCCTTTGTTCCCTCAGTCTGGGGTTTTCCAGTGAAAGCCTGAATAGGGATTTTCCCAAAGTGTTCCACACCTGTGACTCTTCACAGGGACATGTCAAGCCTCACAATGTGAAGGGGAAGGGTCTGTAGGGGTTGAAATAGGGTGGCTGGTGTGGACCCTGGACTCCTGCCATGATTACAAAGGAGTCAAAGCTGAAGGATCTCTGGCCTAGAAGAGGCCAGCTGTCCTTTAGAAGATGGGCTTTGCACCCAGCCTATCAGGAACAAGGGAGACGAATTACCTTGATTGCCCCTGGAGACCGATGACCAGTCTCTGCACCACCTCTGCCCCTCTGCCTTTAGGGTGGGTCATTGTAAACCCCGAACACACAGCCAAGAGGGTGAGGGTGACCGCCTCAATAAAATGGAACTCTGTCTGCAAGGAGGAAGGGAAGGGAGGGCGGGACCAGCTCCAGCGTCTCCCACACAGAATCAGCTTGTGTGGCTCCAGACATCTGGCTCAGTCCGCTAGCACCAGCTTTGACCAACTGCACTAATCAGGAGAATGCAAATCAAAACGAAAACAGCTTAAATGTTATTAACAAAGGAGAAACTACATAAAATCTCTGCCTCATTCTGGCCCTGGGACCTGACAATACCTATTGTTTTAAAAATTGTACCTGCCATCTTGCAGTTTAGCGAAGTCTGGGGAACTCCAACTCCTTCCTTTAAGTCTTTGGACAATGAAATCAGTCACTCAAGGACAACATCAAATAATTTATAAAAATTCACTAAGTTCTTTCTGAGAAATTCTGACGTCAATTTTTTTCTCACTGCATAAGATGCTTTTTCGTTTATGCTTAAAACTCAGTTTTTCCTTACAACTCCAGAAATGACAGATACTAAAAGACATGGGTTTTAGGCATCTTCACTTACAGAAGAATATCCAGAAAATAGTCTCTTTCCACAGGTACGCTGGCCTTCAGATGTTCAAGTGAGTCACCCTGACTGGCAAATAGAGTTGAACCAGGGTCGCTCTTTAAATCTGTTTGCTCCACCCAGTACATAATTTATATTCAAAGTGAACTCCATATCATCTCCTCTACCCCCAGACACACACACTTCATTCTAGGTTTGTAATGGCCTCATTTTGACAGAGAGAAATACTGCTTTTGCAGATTTCAAATATTGAAGCCAAAATATTTAGGAATAAAGGAATTTTTCCTAGTCCAGAGACCCCTTACATAGCTATTTAAATTCAGCAAAACCAGTGATATTTCTCATCTACAAGAACAATATATGCATTTGTTCAAGGAAAACTTTTTTTTTTTTTTTTTTGAGATGGAGTCTCGCTTTGTCGCCCAGGCTGGAGTGCAGTGGCGCGATCTCGGCTCTCTGCAAGCTCCGCCTCCCGGGTTCAGGCCATTCTCCTACCTCAGCCTCCCAAGTAGCTGGGACTACAGGCATCCGATGCCACGCCCGGCTAATTTTTTGTATTTTTTAAGTAGAGACAGGGTTTCACCATGGTCTCAATCTCCTGACCTCATAATCCGCCTGCCTCTGCCTCCCTCCCAAGGTGCTGGGATTACAGACATGAGCCAGGGCACCCAGCCGGAAAACATTTTTATTTCTAGCCTATTTAGTCAAGTGTTTTTAGGTGCTGGCTAATCTAAGACAATGAAGAGTTTTCAGTGAATTGAATGGTCTGGAATGTACTTTTACCTGAAGGCAATTACTCCCGGCTATGAGAGGGCAACCTAAGGATGTTTCATTTGCCAGTATCTTTTTCTTCTTAGTTTTATGTTTTCTTAACTTGGGTATGTTTTACTTGCTTCCTGAATTGGACGAAGTTGTTTGTTTGTTTGTTTGTTTAGGAATTATATAGCTCTTTTATCTCTGAATATGGTCTTTATGCCCAAAGGTTGTTAGACAAGATGGATGACTTAATCAGGAGTCCTAGAACTTTTGTCACCCCCAGGAAAACAATTAAATACACATGTTTATACTCAGATGCAAATTTCCTTAAATGTCACAATAATTATGCAACACCTGGTAATCCACTTTGACAATGTTATAATTACATCCCGGAGGCCCACAAACCTGAACATAATCTTCTTATCTTGAGTAATAAATGTCAAATGATAAGGTGCCTATATCCAAATTCTCTCCAAGATTTGATAAAGCAAAGACAAATCAAAAATAATTTTCAGTCTGGTTTTCATTACAAATGTTGAAGAAACTTATTCTGTCCTTTGGGATTCCATTGGTTACCCACAGCATTTTCCATTTTCATTCCAGTATTTCATTGTTCTTTACAGCGATAACAGCACAGCTGTTGACAGTAGATCAGTGAAGTTTTTCTTTTGGCTACTGTTTCACCCTCTATTTTTTCTCCCTCTAATTCTGGACCTTTGATTGTATCAGGCTGGGATCAATTTAGGATCGTAATTCCAAAATAATTTTGCCATTGCTTGCATTAAAAAAAAAAAAAAAGCAACAGCCATCATTGTTGCAAGTCTCAAATTTTGTCTCAGAAACTAACAGAAGGTCTCACCTCACTGTTCAGACATGTTGAAAAATGGGTGAAAAAAAAATCCATGGCTTTATCTATCCCTTTTAACAAAGATTACATATCTCTGCCCATTTCAATAAGCTTAACATGTGGGGTATATTGTCTCCTTCTGAAAAACTAGGTTCAAATTTGTTTCTAGAGGAGCAAATTATCCTCCCTTCTAGCCAATGGCCTCTTGTGCTCCTCGATTTACCACCAAACATTCTGGAAGAAGTGTCCCTTCCCCCATGTCTCTAGGTCTTCCCATCTCATTGTGGAGCCCTGCGCCCTCACTGAGGTCACCAGCCAGCTCTGTGTTGCTCAAGCGCAGGTGCAGTTTTAGCGCTTATAAAACTTGACCTCCTGCCACATTTAACAATCTTGAACCTTTCCTCACTATTCAAACTCTCTCCTGTCTTGGCTCCGGGTACCATCACCCTCCTGGTTTTCCTCTTACCTCTTTATCTATTGCATCACAGTGAGTGTTTTTTGTGAGCTCTTTTTCCTACACCCCTGCCCTCAAGGTAGGTGTTACCAAGTTCTGCCCTGGGCTCTTTCCTTGCTCATTCACAGCCTCCCCAGGTGCTTTTGCTAGAGCTCCAACTTCCTGCAGCTTTGACTCCCACCTACCTGCCACAGACCCCTCAAATAATTACCTCAAGCAGATCTAAGGCCAGAGCTTCAGATCTGTGGCATACCACATACAGTGCCAATGCACTCCACAAATGTCTTTATATTTAAAGTATATCAGTACATAGATATAGCAATTCATGAGAAAACAAAACATTACTATATATATATATATATATATATATATATATGTCATGGGTGGCCAGCACAGTAAAGAGTACTCAAGCCCAATGTTTTTCAAACATTTTTTAAAACTACAAACCACAATAAATACATTTTATGCAATGACCCAAATATATATCCACACACATACACTTACCCATTGTATTAGTCTGTTCTCACACTGCTGTAAAAATACTACCTGAGACCAGGGTAGTTTTTGTAAGGGAAATGGATTTAACTGACTCACAATTTCGCATAACTGGGGAGGCCTCAGGAAACTTACAATCATGGCAGAAGGGGAAGCAGGCACCTTCTTGACAAGGCAGCAGGAGAGAGAATGGGAGAAGGAGGAACTTGCCAAACACTTATAAAACCATCAGATCTTGTGAGAACTCAATCACAGTCACCAGAACAGCATGAGGTAAACCACTCCCACGAACAAATCACCTCCCACCGTTCCTCCCTCAACACCCGAGGATTACAATCCAAGATGATATTTGGGTGGGGACACAAAGCCAAACCATATCACCCATGTTTCATGTGATATACTCTGACACTTCCCACTCAATCTACTCTGTGTCTTTATGTTTAAAGAATGCTGGTCCCAGCATACTAAAATGAGTCCTAACCCACTAAAGGATTGCGACTCACTCTTGCAAAAAGCCCACTGTTCAAATCACTGCTGGCAGCCTTCAGGGCACTTATGAACATGAATCCCAGTTCTCCTTCATCTTAATGGCACACTCCAGGGTGGTTATTGATACCCTTGATATTCTGGGTTTTTTTCTTTTTAAATTTTTTTTTTTTTTTTTTGAGACAGGGTCTTGCTTTGTCACCTAATCTGGAGTACAGTGGCTTGATCATAGCCCACTGCAGCCTCTAACTCCCAGGCTAAAGCAATCCTCCACCTCCCAGCCTCCCAAAGTGCTGGAAGTTGCACACCACAATGCCTGGCTAAATTTTTTGTTTTGTAGTTTTTGCTTTTTGCTTTTTGCTTTTAGTAGAGATAGGGTCTCCCTATATTGCAAAGGCTGGTCTGGAACTCCTGGACTCAAGCAATTCTCCTACCTCAGCCTCCCAAGTGCTGGGATTACAGGTGTGCGCCACCATGCCCAGCACCCTAGGCATTCTCATTCTACCATCATTAAGTTATTCAGGGTTCTGGTGAAGAACTTTGATCCCAAATGGCTGACCAAGGGCATGCATGTGACCTCCTGGAGGTGCCACAGAAGAACCAAAGAGAAAGCATATTCTTGACATTAAGAGGCACCTTGGCCGGGCCTCCAGCCTCCCTCAGGAAATGCCCTCCAGAGTGCCCAGAGGATGAAGATGAGAAGACAGCAACTGGGAGAGCCTCTAGCTTGAGAACAAGTGTATTGTGGTCACCAGCACAAACCCATATCTCAGCTGCCTAGATCAAATTTACCCTCTGCCACTGAAGTACGGGGTGACCTTGGCAAGTTACTGAATATCTCTGTACCTCCACTTCTCCATCTGCAGCATGATCAGTGGTGCTTGTGTGTGAGTGTGTTTGGGAGGGCTGAGTGAGTTACTGGGAATAAAGCACCTAGGTCAATGCCTTCTGTTGTCTGCTGAGGAACCACAAACACAGAAGGGAGGACTGGCTCACTATGGTTCCAGCAATTTCCCAAAGGAATTATGGCCAAGGGCACACCCTGACTTCAGGGATGGGAAGAGAACAGTGGAAACCATCTCCATGGGGGTCCTGCTCCAACTCTCTATGCAGCAAATTCAATTATTGCTCCCATTAACAAGCCCCAATAAGTGGGAGGTAAACACGTATGTCCAACTGCCTACTCAGGGGGCACTAACACCTGGATGACTGCAATCACCTCAAATTTAAAGCAACCCAAATGGAAATTACCATTGCTATGATCTGAATGTTTCTCCCAAAATTCATCTGTAGAAACCTAATCGCCAATATGATCGTATTAAGAGAGAGGCCTTTAGGAGGTGACTAAGCCACGAGGACAGAGTCCTCATAAGTGTATTGGTGGCCTTATGAAAGAGGTACAAGGGAGCTGCCTCTCCCCTTTTGACCTTTCATCCTTGCCACCTCATGAGGACACAGCAAGAAGGCCCTCACAAGACACAAAATGCCGGAACCTTGACCTTGTACTTCCCAGTCTCCAGAACCATGAGGAAATAAATATCTGTTCTTTATAAATCACCCAGTCTGTGGTATTTTCTTATAGCAGCACAAATGGACTAAGACACCCATCTGCCCAGGCTGAATGTGCTCCTCACCTCCCTGACAAAGCTCTCCCTGATGTCCCTAGTTTTAGGGCGGTATCCCCCTCATGCTTCTTATTGGCCACCACCCCTGGCTCTATCATATCACCCACCAAACCTGTGCGTGATCTGTTCTCTGCTCAAATGTCCCCTCCACAGACCTTCTCTCTGCACCCTCTATGTTCCTGCCCTGTTTATTGCTCTTTCTCACTCTTATGACAGCTTGGAAACTATATATGCATTTATTCATTGTCTTACTCTCCCCACAGAAGGCAAATTTCATGAGGACAGGATGCCAGTGTTCACCTCAGTATCTCCACTTCCTAAAACAGTGTAGACAAATAGTAGTACTGAGCGTCTCACCGTGGACAGAAGGAGGCTATCATCTGTCCCTCCCATTAGATTGCAAACTCCTGAAGACCAGAATGCAGCTAATTGGGTTATATGTTTAGGAAGAAGAATGATGTTTAGCACATAGCAGGTGCACCCAGATTAGTGAATGAGTGAGACCATCTTCACTTCTAGCTGCACACGTTTCTTCTCTTGAGTCTACAATACAAATATACAAAAATATAGGTCTCTTTCCTCTCTCCCCAATATAGTTCCAATCTGGGAGTGGTGGTGATTTTAAATCATAGGAAGTCACACTTTTGCTCTCTACCAAGACGCTCCTGTGGGTTTTACTATGTTTCCATAGTAAACAAAAGGACGATAGTCACCAATTCCTCTAGGGCCCTACACATGAGCAGAATCTCAGCCAGATGCAGTAGCTCACACCTGTAATCCTAGCACTTTGGGAGGTCAATGTGGAAGGATCATTTGAGTTCAGCAGTTCAAGTACAGCCTGGGCAACATAGCAAGACCTCACCTCTACTTAAAAAAAAAAAAAAAAATTATTATCTGGGTAGGGCGGTACCTGGGAAAATGAGGCTTCAGTGAGCTGTGTGTGCCACTGCACTGAACTCCAGCCTGGGTGACAGAGTGAGACTCTATCTCAAGCAAAAAAAAAAAGAAGAAGAAGAATACCTAATCACCTTTTCCTCCAGTATTTGGTTTCAGCTTTCAATCCTTGTGAGTTGGAGCCACTCATGAAATAGTGGCTGAGGAATCAGGTGTAAAATGAAATTGTAATTCCTGCTCTACTCTCACCTGGCTGTGAGCAGTCATTCTCAGATTTGCAAACGTAGGGATGGTTCTGAAGGCTCCCGCCTAAGGCCATCTGTAGTGAAGGACCAATTTTGTTGTTTTGCAGTTCCTTGTGAAGCAGGGCGTGGTCCTAGAGCACAACATTATTGTATGGCCTGTGCCTCCCTCAACTCACCACGTGAGTCTACAATGCTCAGGCTGGTCTGAGCCCTGTTCTGTGAGGCTAGTTTCACCATTGGTCTCATGACAATGTCACATTCCTCTAAAACTTTCTGAACACCTACTCTCCATTTATGAGCTTACCTCACCATGGACTAATTATAAACCATTCACCAACTGGCAGTGGTTCAGGACGAACTCTCTGGAAAGCACTGTGCTAAAAGTCTCATTGTGTAAATTTACAACTGGCAATAACTATAATAATAGCAATAATAATTGGGCATTGCCCTCCAGCTTGAGCAAATGACACACTGGTTTTAATTTCCTCCTCCAGAAATCTTTTATAAAAATAATGCTGATCCCAGTGACCCAGGAAGATGTGAACCTTCTGACTGAGGCTGTGTGGTTTTCCCACTGTTTGCCAGCCATGTGGTCTGGAGGATTTCTCAAGAATCCTTTGAAATCGACATCCTTGTTCTACTGGGTCTCTTAGGACTGTTGGGGTGGTCCACTGTATTAAGGTGCTACAACGGCCTCTGTGCCAGGGAACAGGGGGCTGGGTATCCATGAAGGGCCTAATATTGCCAGTATCATTTATCTGGAGATCTAAGAGGCCTTCTGGAAGCTGGAGCTCCTTAGGCACCAACAAGGGGAGGTGGGAGAAGCGACTTTACTGCGTGGCCTCATGATTAGACTCACAGGAGATGTCTAGACCCAACTATGCTTGTGTGTGATCTCCACGAGGAAGTTGGCCCACAGCCAGGGTGAGAAGGTCCTGAGCTGGGCTCATCTGTAAGCAGTTGACCCAGACTGGTAATAGTTAGGGTCTAGTAATACCAAAAGCTGCCCATCACTGACACCTCTTATGTGTCAGGCACTTTATTATAAATGCTAGCTCATTAAATTCTCCCACAACCCTGTAAGGTAATCCACCTGTAGGCTGGTTTTTATATTCACTTGCAAGATAAGGAATCTAAGCTACTAGAAGCTATGTGGCACCCTAACATCACCCTGAAGTTTTATGAGTAGTGGAGATGGGACCTTATTTTTAATCTGCTGGCCTAGTTGTTTATAAAATCTTACCTACATGTTTCAGCCCCTCTCAGTTCTGAGGCAGGGTCTTTAGGGCAGGGCTGTGTGTTTATGGCGGGGTATATGGGCAGGTAGCAACCCCCACCCCCCACCTTCCATTCTAGCTTGGCTTGGTGGAGTCTGGGAACATCGTAGGACAGCATCAGGGGACAGACAGCTTCAAAAGGAACGTGCGCCCTCCCCTCGCAAAGACTACTATTTCAGTCCCAATTCTGGACTTGTCAAATATTGTTATAACTAATGAAGGCAGTTTTTCCTTTCCCTTTCTCTGCTTTAAGAACTAAAACCTGGGCCAGGCGCGGTGGCCTGTAATCTCAGCACTTTGGGAGGCCGAGGTGGGCAGATCACGAGGTCAGAAGATCAAGACCATCCTGGCTAACATGGTGAAACCCCGTCTCTACTAAAAATACAAAAAAATTAGCCAGGCGTGGTGGCGGGCACCTGTAGTCCCAGCAACTCAGGAGGCTGAGGCAGGAGAACGGCGTGAACCCGGGAGGCAGAGCTTGCAGTGAGGCAAGATTGCGCCACTGCACTCCAGCCCGGGTGACAGAGCAAGACTCCATCTAAAAAAAAAAAAAAAAAAAAAAGAAAGAAATAAAGAACTAAAACCCTCTACAATTAAATGGTAATACTAGATGGCATCTGGCAGATGTTCAGTACCATGTCCCTTGTCACATGGGCCCACCCAGACCTATTAAGTCAAAGCCTCTGGGGGTCTGGCCTGGGCACTGGTGTTATTTAAAAGTTCCTAGAAGGCCAGGCAGGGTGGCTCACGCCTGTAATCCCAGCACTTCGGGAGGCCAAGGCGGGCAGATCACGAGGTCAGGACTTCAAGACCAGCCTGGTCAGCGTGGTGAAACCCTGTCTCTATTAAAGATACAAAGAAAAAAAAAAAAAAAGAAAAGAAAAGAAAAAGAAAAATTACCCGGGTGTGGTGGCATGTGCCTGTAATCCCAGCTACTCGGAAGGCTGAGGCAGGAGGATCGCTTGAAACCGGAAGGCGGAGGTTGCCGTCAGCCGAGATTGCGCCATTGAACTCCAGCATGGGTGACTGGGCAAGACTCTGTCTCAAAAAAATAAATAAATAAACAAATAAATAAAAGTTCCTAGAGTCTGGGCATGGTGGCTCACGCCTGTAATCCCAGTACTTTGGGAGGCCGAGGCAGGTGGATCACCGGAGGTCAGGAGTTCGAGACCAGCCTGGCCAACATGGTGAAACCCCTGTCTCTACTGAAAATACAAAAATTAGCCGGAAGTGGTGGTAGACACCTGTAATGCCAGCTACTTGGGAGCCTGAGGGAGGAGAATAACTTGAACTCAAGAGGGGGAGCTTGCAGTGAGCTGAGATTGTGCCACTGCACTCCAGCCTGAGCGACAGAGTGAGACGCCATCTCAAAAATAAATAATGTTCCTGGGTCATCGCACTGTGCAGATAGAGTGGAGGACAATTGTCCCAGGCCATTTGAGGACAGTCTTAAGGGTGACAAGTGTACTCCACAAGCTCTGCCCTCTTTTCCCAGACCTCTCTCACTTGTTCCCACGCGCAGCTGCTCTCCTCTGGTCTCTGTCCCACAGAGGCCTCAGGCCCAGCAGCAGCCGCTTCCCTGCCGGTGCTTTCTCAGTTCCACAGAACACCCTCTTCCATCACTGCATAGATTTCACTCACCACTTGAGATGGATAAAGCAATTTGCCAACTGTTTTAAAATGTTAAGAGTGTCATGCCTGTAATCTCAGCACTTTGGGAGGCCGAGGCAGGTGGATCACGAGGTCAGGAGATCGAGACCATCCTGGCTAACACGGTGAAACCCCATCTCTACTAAAAAAATACAAAACATTAGCCGGGCGTGGTGGTGGGCGCCTGTAGTCCCAGCTACTCAGGAGGCTGAGGCAGGAGAACAGCGTGAACCTGGGAGGTGGAGCTTGGTGAGCCGAGATCGCGCCACTGTACTCCAGCCTGGGAGACAGAGCAAGACTTTGTCTCAAAAAAAAAAAAAAAAAATTAAGAGTGGACATTGACCGGCAGGCGAAAATATATATATATCTCTCTTCATTATAGAATAATAAAGGAATTGGAAATTGTTACATAATTGTGTAAATAAGTGAATATCTCATGCCACCAAGAAAGTCTGTTAATTAAAAATAAAAAACCTTAACAGTACTGTATTAGGCTGTTCTGCATTGCTATAAAGATATACCTGAGGCTGAGTAATTTATACAGAAATGAGTTTAATTGGCTCACGATTCTGCAAACAGTACAAGAAGCACGGTGCTGGCATCTGCTTCTGGCAAGGGTCTCAGGAAGCTTCCACTCATGGCAGAAGGTGAAGGAGAAGCAGGCATCTCATATGGCAAGAGCCAGAGGGAGAGAAACGAAAGAGGTGCCACATGCTTTTAAACACCAGGTCTAGCTGTAACTCACTCACTATCGCTAGGACAGCACCAAGCCATCATGACCCAAACACCTCCCACCAGGCGCCACCTCCAACATTGGAGATTATATTTCAACATGAGATTTGAAGGGGACAGATACCCAAACAGCACATGTGCCAGAAACTTGTGTAAAGAATTATGTTGATCCTATAAATTACAGTATGTTGAAAATGTAGAGAATGGAGGTGAGGTGCAGTGGCTCATGCCTGTAATCCCAACACTTTAGGAGGCCGAGGTAGGTGGATTGCTTGAGCCCAGGAATTCGAAAGTAGCCTGAGCAACATAGTAAAATCCATCTCTACAAAAAATACAAAACTTAGCCAGGCATGATGGCGCACGCCTATAGTCTCATCTACTCTGGAGGCTGAGGTGGGATGATCACTTGAGCCTGGGGAAGTAGAGGTTGCAGTGAGCCAGGATTGCACCACTGCACTCCAGCCTGGGTGACAGAGTGAGACCTTGCCTCAAAAAAAAAAAAAAAAAAAGTAAAAAAGTAAAGAAGACATTTCTTTCTAGCTTTCATAAGTAAGATAAATGAAAAATCTATTGACATGTGTTGCATACAGACTGTTTGAAAAACCAACCACATTATAACATTGTATGTCATGGCACAGCAATAACGTTATAGCCTAGAAAATAAACCAAACACTAAGTGTACCTGGTGTATCTCATGTAGACAGCAAAGCACTATGCTGTTGATTCAAATCCTCAGTGCCATTAACCTCCTCTGCCCCAACGGCCCAACCCACAGAAAAAGAATATTATAAAATATTCCACAGATGCCCTTTGGCTACCTGAGCCCTGACGAAGTTAGAAAGAGAATTTATAGTTGAAAGCCCAGAAATGTGACAGCCTGTAATGAATGAGGATAAGCCTCAAGGTGCCTCCCAAGCTGTCACTGCAGTGACAGTAGAAATGCAATTGTCATCACAGACATCCCTTCAGAAAGTAAAAAGTCTAGTAAGTTTCTGAATCTATTAAGCCAAGGAATATGGAGTCTTTCTGAAAAACAGGGTAAGAGTTTAATTTACCTATTATGCTTCTTCTTCTATTTTGTCCTTTAAAATCAGACAGGCAGCGCAAGGAACAAGCCAGACCCCACACCTGGGTAGGATCAGCTGGGCCGTCTGCAGCTGCCAATCCTGGAATGCAGTTGAGGGTTGGTTCCTGGCCTGAGATAAGCTGCGAAGGGGTGAACTGTGTCCCTCTTCCTAATTTCCAGGCCACCCACCTCCCCAGGTGCCTACTCCAGGTGCCTCGTCTTTCTACCACTGCCATTTGCCGGCAGAGTTTCCTGCGAGGCCCCAATGCCACAATTCCTCCCCTGCCCTCTCCTCCGTTTGCCAGTCCTCTTCCTGCTCCTCTGGGACCAAGGCAGCAGCTCGTGATGGACTAACCCAGTGGTGTGATGATGACAAAAGGCAAAGGCCTGGGCTGGGTTGGACAGTCCCCTGGCCCCCAGTCTATGACTTCCTGGAACCTCAGAATGTGGCCTCATGTGGAAAGAGGATCATTGTAGATGTAACCAGTTAGGCTGGGGTCCCATGGAGTAGGGGGGCCCTCAGCCCAAGTGACTGGTGTCCGCATCAGAAGAGAAGGGACACAAGCACAGACACACATGGAGGATGACTACATGACGAGGCATGGAGAGTGTCATGGGATGACAGAGGTGAGATGGGGGTGACGCATCGACAAGCCAGTGAACGTCAAGGCTGCTGGGAAGCAGCGTAAGCTGGAGAGAAAGGAAGAACCCACCCAAGGTCCTCAGAGGCAACGCAGCCCTGCAGACACCTTGATTTTGGGCTTCCTGCCTCCCGAACCATGAAAGGATAAATCTCTGTTGTTTGAAGCCACGCAGTTTGTGGTGCTTTGTTAGTCCGGCCTCAGGAACTAACACAGAGCCTTTACAGGGCCATGTGTACCTGGCTGCTAATTGTGGCCACCTACAGATTGGCGTGGAAAATAAGTTTCATTCCAAATGATAACTCACATGGCTTTGCAGGGGCCACTTAGCTCTCTGTGTGGAGAGGGGCTCCAGGGCCCGGTCCAGCGTCAGGAAAGAAGCGTGCTGCAGGCAGCGTTAGTGCTGTCTGCCATGAGCGCAGAACAGAGAGCCACAGTCTCATGGCCTGAAATGCCAGCCCCACTGGGGGCGCTCCCCAGGGCCCACAGCCTCACACTAACAATCACCCGCTCTCCTACTGTGTTGAAATGTTTTCTGTTTTTCATGTTATAGGAGAAAGAGAAAATGAATACAAAATAGTGCACTTAAAATTAGGAGTAATCTTTTTCAAATGTCAGTATTCTAGAAGTCTAATTTTTTATTTAATGTTTTTTGTAGAGATGGTGGTTCACCATGTTGCCTAGGCTGGTCTCAAACTCCTGGGCTCAAGTGATCCACCTGCCTCAGCCCTCCAAAGTGGCTGTGATTAGAGTTGTGAGCCACTGCACCCAGCCTTTTTTCTTTTGAGTGAAATTATTAATCTTTCTACAAATACACTGAAGGTCAGCTTGTTTCTTATTAACAGATCCTAGGCCCAGTATGGAGGTATATGTAAAAGAATATTAGAGAAGGGTCCTGAAGAAAAAGACTGACTTATAACAGTTTAAAGACTTAAAATATAAAGTCAAAGTGGTTTCAGAAAATGTGTGGCCTGAAAAGATGCTTTGTTTGTTTGTTTTTTTGAGACAGAGTCTTGCTGTATTTTCCAGACTGGAATGCAGTGGCATGATCTCAGCTCACTGCAACCTCGGCCTCCTGGGTTCAAGCGATTCTCCTGTCTCAGCTTCTCAAGTAGCTGGAATTACAGGCATGTGCCACCACGCCTGGCTAATTTTTGCATTTTTAGTGGAGAAGGGATTTCGCCACGTTGACCTGGCTGGTCTTGAACTCCTCACCTCAGATGACCCACCGGCCTCAGCCTCCCAAAGTGCTGGGATTACAAGTGTGAGCCACAGCACCCGGCCTTGAAAAGATGGTTTTTATTTTATTTTTTATTTTATTTATTTATTTATTTATTTATTTATTTATTTATTTATTTATTTTTAGACGCAGTCTCGCTCTGTCGCCCAAGCTAGAGTGCATTGGCGTGATCTCGGCTCACTGCAAGCTCTGCCTCCCGGGTTCATGCTATTCTCCTGCCTCAGCCTCTCCAGTAGCTGGGACTATGGGCACCCGCCACCATGCCTGGCTAATTTTTTGTGGTTTTAGTAGAGATGGGTTTTTACTGTGTTAGCCAGGATGGTCTTGATCTCCTGACCTTGTGACCCACCCGCCTCGACCTCCCAAAGTGCTGGGATTACAGGCGTGAGTTACCGTGCCCGGCCTTGAAAAGATGGTTTTTAAACAACAGAGTTTAGATGATGAAATCTCTGAAGAAAACAGAGAATGGGTTTGGCTTATGACATTAGCTCAGTGACCCCCGTGCCTGGCATGGTATATGGAAAGCAGAAGGTTTAGCAAATAAATACCTGACTCCACATGCTAATTTGTTTAAACAGTTTACAGATAATTGGACACCAAATGCTATTTGGGCATTAAAATATCATCTTGATAACCTGGAACTGCTCTATACTGTTTTTCCACTCAGTTTATTAAGAGGAAGACATTGAGAATCTCTTCAGCATTCTGAAAGTTGCTATTCAAGGAAGACATGAATATTGCTGCATGGGACAATGGCAATGCTTAAACAGCCCTTCCCTAATGCCAGCCCCCGTCATACCTGCTCTACATCTACTACTGTTCAGTCCTCAGGACAGCTCATCACTTTGCAATCGAGGCCATAGAGGCACTGAGAAGTCAGGTAACTCTCCCAGACACAGCTGGTGAGGGCAGAGCCATCCAGGGCAGCCCCTGTGCCATGTAGCCTCTCCTCAGAAGCCGTTCCTCCAGTCAGCATCTACGAAGGGCCCACTGTGTGCAAGTCCCCCATCTGCCATCACACAGAGACAAAGAAGCACCAAGGAGGCTCCCCAGAGAAGGCTCTTCCGGGTCACGGCCCCTCACATTCCTCCAAACCCGAATTCTGGCCCTCCACAGCCTCCTCCCTCAATCCGATCTTCACACTCAGCAGGCTCTCACTCACCCAGTGTCTCTCTCTCCCTGTGTCAGGCAGGTACAGGGAATCATCAAACTCACACGATGGGGGCAGGCATGGTGGCTCACACCTGTCATCCCAAATACTTGGCCGACTGAGGTGGAGGATTGCTTGAGCACAAGAGTTCAAGGCGGCACTGAGTTATAACTGCCACTGCACTCCAGCCTGGATGACAGAGTGAGACTGTCTCAAAAACAAAAAAACAAAAAAAGCTGCACCCCGAACAAGATGTGAACCATGGTGTAGTTGGGAACAACCTGGAGTTTTGGCTGCTCTTCCTCAGGAGGAAAGTGAATGTTCGCAAACAAATTAATTTAGCTTGTTTTAAAAGCTGAACTGCTTGTTTACTTAGACAGCTGTCTTGTCAGATGTCAAAATTCCCCTGGACATGGCTAGCATGTCTGGGATTGAAAGGAAATGTTAACCACACAAGCAAGAAGATGGCAGTGATGGCTCTATTTGCAGGACCAAGACTGATGACTTCCTGATACGGTTTGGCCGTATCCCAACCCAACTCTCATCTTGAATTGTAATCCCCATAATCCACATATGTTGAGGGAGGAACCCAGTGGGAGGTGATTGGATCACGGGGGTGGTTTCCCCACGTGGTTCTCGTGACAGTGAGTTCTCAGGAGAGCTGATGTTTTACAAGGCAGTTTTCCCTGTTCTTGCATGCTCTCTCTCTCTCTCTCTCTCTCTCACCTGCTACCACGTAAGACGAGCCTGCTTCCCCTTCCACCATAATTGTAAGATTCCTGAGGCTCTCCAGTCATGCAGAACTGTGAGTCCATTAAACCTCTTTTCTTTATAAATTTCCCCATCTCAGGTATTCCCGTTTTTGTTTTGTTTTGTTTTGTTTTTTTTGAGATGGAGTTTCACTCTGCCACCCAGGCTGGAGTGCAGTGGGCTCACTGCTGCAGCCTCCACCTCCTGGGTTCAAGCGATTCTCCTGCCTCAGCCTCCGAAGTAGCTGGGACTACAGGTGCCTGCCACCACACCTGGCTAATTTTTTGTGTTTTTAATAGAGATGAGGTTTCACCATGTTGACCAGGCTGGTCTCGAATTCCTCACCTCAGGTGGTCTGCCCACCTCGGCCTCCCGAAGTGCTGGAATTACAGACGTGAGCCACTGCACCCAGCCAAGGGTATTTCTTTATAGCAGTGTGAAAATGGCCTAATACACTTCCTTTAGCCAAAACTCCTGGAGGTTACAGTACATTTTCTGTGTGTACGTGAGAAATTAGAATGGGATTTAGGGAATTTGCTAATGGGACTATTTACCAGATGTGGTCAAGATAATATGTGGATCACATTTTTCATGGACTCTTGAAACTGCCCCCAGGACACCTCCCAGGCCGTAGCTAGGTAGCTGACCCTTTATCTGCATTCAGTAATATCTGAAAGCTATTCAGAAAAACCTGAATCAGCGTTTATTTCTGAATAAACATTTGAAAACCATTAATTTTTCTGGGAAATCAGTAGCAGCATCAGCAGATCATGCCCGAGTTTTGTGGGGCAGTTCCCTCCATCTGGCCTGGAAGCCACATGTTCTGCTTATACACCTGCTTGTGTGTCAGCTACACAGTGTGCGTTCGTTAGAAAAAGCTAACTGCCATGGCAGAGACCCAAAATCTGTAATGGCTCCACCACCATAGAAGTTTATTCGGTGCTCACATATTAGTTCTAAATAGATGCACAGCCGTCCTCCATGTAGTCACTTACGAAGAGGCCCAGGCTCAGGAAAGCTCTGCTATCTTCACCTTTTCAAGTGGAAAACGTTCTTGTAACTCCAAGTTGAAAGTCAAGTGGCTCTCAAGGTAGCCCTGGGTGTTGAAATCAAGTCTTCAGCAAAGGGAAAGCCCAGGAGACAGCATGGGTGGGGTTTCTTAGGCCAGGTCAGGAAATGGTATCTACCCCTTTGGCATGCATTTTATTGGGTAGGAAGGACTCAGGGCCATCAGCCACTCCTATATGGCAAGGGGACCTGAGAAACAGCTCAGCCATGGAGAAACATGGATTTTGATGATCCCTTAGCAGTCTCTGCTCCATAACAAGATATGAGATGATGGATAAACCCTGAACCTTATTCCCCACTTTCAATAAAAAGATACTATCCTGGACAACATAGGCTGTAGGAAGCCTTATAGTTAATATTTTTAAATTTCATTTTCAGGATTTCCTAAACAAATAAAAAAACTCGCAGACAAAAATTGTGTGTATTGCAGTAATCTGTATAAGGCCTTGGAGTCAGATAGCCTGGATTTGAATCTGGACTCTGTCACCTTTGTAGCTGGTTGATCTGGGCAAGATATTAATTTCTCTTGGCTTCAGTCTCTTTATATGTAAATGGGTACAAGAATAGCACCTGTCTCACAGAGATGGTATGAGGGTTAAGTGAGAAGATGTGCATGGACTGTATATTATAGTGAAGAGCATGGGACCTGGCACAGAGTAAGCCCTGGGAACAGGAATCAAATCACATTTCACCGAGATTCCAAATGACAATAGATACCACCTTCCAAAGTAAGGCATGAGACCACCATGCAGGACTTGCAAAAAGAAAGGGGGAGAGAAGGAATCAGGCAACTCCCAAACCCTCTTTCCCATTAAGGGAATGGGAAGGAGTTGGGTGGAGTTGGGGGAAGACGGTTGCTGCTGGGTGTCCCACTCTCCCATCCCCAGGAGAGGTGTGTTGGAGGTGCCTGATTTTAAGGTGGTGAGGGGATGAGGGGTGGGCGGCAACAGTAGGACTTGGGGACACAGGTAGCCTGTGTCTAACCCAAGCCTGAAAAACTTGACAAACCTGGCAGGCTGGCAGCTGTGCCAACAGAGGCAGAAGAGGCACTGCATGGGGACAGCCACCTCCCATTGTTTCCCAGGAACCAAGCGTGGAGTCCCAGTGAGAACCAGATGTGGCCGGGAGAGGGCAAAGCGAAAGAATGTCATGGATCCCAATCGAAGGGGCCTCAGGGAGGGTTCAGCAAAGCAGCTAAAGAAGGCCTTCCTGGTAACAGAGGTTATGGAGCCGACGGCAACCAAATATGAACGAGATGCTTCACCCATGTTAGAGAGCTGCAACGGAGATCCCAGTGACAGGAACTCGGCACTGGGCTGGGCAAGGGGACTTCCACCAACTCACAAAAAGGCACAGGGGAACAAATTCATCTTTCCAACCTGCCACGCACAGAAAGGTGCTGCCGATCTTTCTGTTTAATTCAGAGTCTTCCAACAAACGTTCACTGAGCACCTCCTACTACCAGGCCTCCTCTAGGGGCCTGGGACACATCAGTGAACAAACCGGAGGCCCCGCCCTGGCACAGCTTCTGTATCAGTGGGAGAAGACAGTAAACAATGAGCATGGCAAATGAGCAAGCTGTAAGGCATGTTAGAAAGTGATGTTCTAACGAGAAAAGGCAGCTGTGAACATGACCAGCTGGGGCTGCCATTTTAATCATGGAAAGTCAACTTTCTGGTTTCTCTTCCTTGCTCTTCCTGCCCTGGACTCCAAACACCAGAGGTAGCTGACTGGGGAGGAGCCCTAGAGCCAAGCATAGAGATAGAGGGTGAAGCCCACCCCACACCCCTGCCATTCCCACCACCATCACAGCTGGCAGCTCCTAGCCTGAGGCAGTCAGAGCTACAGGAAGGGAGGAAGTGTAGGGAGGAGTCAAGCTTTGATGTTACACTGACCTGAGCATATTAAGTATCGCATTGAACCTGATCAATGAAAAGTAACCAGAAAAGCTCTGAAAACGACCAGGAAAGGTTCTAGTGCTTTCTCCTTGAGCAGGAGTCAGGGGTAAGGCCACAGAGGAATTTGAGGGACACAAGAGACAAAAATGCCGCTGCTGTTTATATACCAGGCCAGGATTGCCAAATGTTGAAATAGCCACACACTCATTAATGGCAGCTGATTTTTAATGGAATGATCATAGAACACTATGGAATCACTTCTTAGTACTGTATACCACAGTGTGTGTTAAAAATACTGAAGTTTCCCTGTGAGGCAAAAACTTTAGGAGCTTAAAATGAGGTCCAGATATCTAAAAATATGGAGTGCCTCATTTTTAAAAATTGAAATGTTGACATTCAGAAAGAATTATATTTACTCAAGACAGGAAAAAAAAGAGAAATACCTGCATACTAATTTCCTAGGACTCTATAGCAAAGCACCACTAACTGGGTGTCTTATACAACAGCAGTTTATTCTTGCTCAGTTCCGGAAGTCAGAAGTCCAAAATCAAGATGCCCACAGAGCCACACTCCGTCTGACAGCTGCAGGGCAGAATCCCTGCCTCTGCCTGGCGTCTGGTGGTGCGCCTCCATGCTGGACATTCCTTGACTTGTGGCTGCAGCACTTCCATCTCGGCCTGTGTTTCCCATGGCTGTCTCCCCACATGTTCCTGTGCGTCCTCTTCTCTTCCTATGAGGACGCCTGTCACACTGGATGAAGGCCCACCTAAGTCTAGTGCGACCTCATCTTCAATCATTACATCTGCAATGATGCTGTCTTAATAAGGTCTCATTCTGAGGTACTGGGTGGGGACTAGGACTTCAACATATTTTTTGGTGGGACTTAATTCAACCCATAAAAACCTACTAAGTCACTTTTTAAAGAAAATGTACTTCTTTTTAGGACACCGTAAGAAAAGAAAATTCTAGGCCCATGTCACTGATGAACATAGATCCTTAAGTTCTCAAACAAACAAAAACCATCAAAGTGTGGCGGGCTGTTCTTGCATTGCTGTAAAGAAATATCTGAGACTGGGGAATACAGTGAAGAGAGGTTTAATTGACTTACAGTCCTGCAAGCTGTACACGTGTGGCACATCTGCTTGGTTCTGGGAAGCCTCAGGGGGCTTTTACTCAAAGCAGAAGGAGAAGCAAGAGCCGGCACATCACTTGGCAGGAAGAGGAGCAAGAGAGAAATGGGGCCAGGTGCTGTGACTCGCGCCTGTAATCACAGCACTTGGGAGGCCAGGCTGGCAGATCACCTGAAGTCTGGAGTTCGAGACCAGCCTGGCCAACATGGTGAAACCCCGTCTGTATTAAAAATATACAAATTAGGCTGGGCGCGGTGGCTCACGCCTGTAATCCCAGCACTTTGGGAGGCCGAGGCAGGTGGATCACGAGGTCAGGAGATCGAGACCATCCTGTAACATGGCGAAACTCCATCTCTACTAAAAATGAAACACAAAAAAATTAGCTGGACATGGTGGCGGGCACCTATAGCCCCAGCTACTCGGGAGGATAAGGCAGGAGAATGGAGTGAACCCAGGAGGCAGAGCTTGCAGTGAGCCGCGATTGCACCACTGCACTCCAGCCTGGGTGACAGAGCGAGACTCTGTCTCAAAAAAAAAAAAAAATTAGCTGGGCATGGTGGTGGTGTGCACCTATAATCCCAGCTACTTGGGAGGCTGAGGCAGGAGAATCACTTGAACCCAGGAGGCGGAGGATACAGTGAACTGAGATTGCGCCATTGCACTCCAGCCTGGGCGACAAGAGAGAAACTTCATCTCAAAAAAAAAAGGGGGGCCGGGGGGAGAGAAATGGGTAGCAGAGGAAGGTGTCACACACTTTTAACCAATCAGATCTCATGAGAACTCACTCACTGTCATGAGGACAGCACCAAGAGGATGGTGCTAAACTATTCGTGAGAAATCCACCCCCATGATCCAATCACCTCCAGGTCCACCTCCAACATTGTGGATTACATTTCAACTAAGATTTGGGAGGGACACGTATCCAAACCATATCACAGACCAAATTCAACAGCATATGAAACAGCATGATCAGGTGGGATTTATCCCAGGCATGCAAGGATGTTTCAACAAATGCATATCTATTAATGTGATCACCACATGAACAGAATGAAGGACAAAATCTATAGGATCATCTTAATAGATGTAGAAAACGCATTTGACAAAATTCAACATCTTTTCCTGATAAAAACTCTCCACAAATTAGGTATAGAAGGAATGTGCCTCAACACAATAAAGTCCATATATGAGAAGCCCACAACTAGCCGTGAAAAGTTGAAAGCTTTTCTTCTATGACCAGGAACAAGACAAGAATGGTGATATGGTTTGGCTCTATGTCCCTACCCAAATCTCACTTCGAATTGCAATCCCCATAGACAGAGGAGGAAACTGGTAGGAGGTGATTAAATCATGGGGGCAGATTTTCCCCTTGCTGTTCTCAATATAGTGAGTGGGTTCTCACGAGACCTGATGGTTTCAGTTGCGGCACTTCCCCCTTCTCTCTCTTTTTCTCCTGCTGCCATGCAAGGCGTGCCTTGCTTCCCCTTTGCCTTCCAGTATGATTGTAAGTTTCCAGAGGCCTCTCCAGTCATGTGGAACTGTGAGTCAATTAAACCTCTTTTCTTTATAAATTACCCAGCCTCAGGTAGTTCTTTATAGCAGTGTGAAAACAGACTGATACAGATGCCCACTCTCGCCACTTCTAATCAACACGGTGCTGGAAGTTTGAGCCAGAGTGGTTAGGCAAGAGAAAGTAACAAAAGGCATTAAAATTGGAAAGGGAGAAGTTAAACTGTCTCTGTCTATAGATGACATAATAATATATATAGAAAACTCTAAAGGCTCCATCAAAAAACTGTTAGAAATAATAAACAAGGCCAGAAGCAGTGGCTCATGCCTGTAATCCCATCACTTTGGGAGGTGAAGGTGGGCAGGCCACTTGAGGTCAGGAGTTTGAGACCAGCCTGGGCAACATGGAGAAACCCCATCTCTACCAAAAATTCAAAAAGTTAGCTGGGTGTGGTGGCATGCACCTGTGGTGCCAGCTACTCAGGAAGCTGAGGTGGGAGGATCACTTGAGCCTGGGAGGAAGAGGTTGCAGTGAGTCGAGTTCTTGCCACTGTACTTCAGCCTGAGTGACAGAGTGAGACCCCCATCTCAAAAAAAAAAAAAAAAAAAAAGAAAGAAAAAAAGAGAGAGAGAGAGAGATAATAAGTCAGTGAAGTTGCAGAAATCAACACATAATGCAGAATCAACATATGAAAATCAGTGACATTTCTATACACTATGAACTATTCCAAAAAGAAATCAAGAGAACAATTCCATTTACAATAGCATCAGACATTATTTAGAAATTGGGGCAGGCACGGTGGCTCACTCCTGTAATCCGAGCACTTTGGGAGGCTGAGGCAGGTGGATCATGAGGTCAGGAGATCAAGACCATCCTAGCTAACATAGTGAAACACCATCTTTACTTAAAAAAAAAACAAAAAAATTAGCCTGGCATGGTGGCAGGCGCCTGTAGTCCCAGCTATTCGGGAGGCTGAGGCAGGAGAATGGCATGAACCCGGGAGACGGAGCTTGCAGTGAGCTAAGATTGCACCACTGCACTCCAGCCTGGGTGACAGAGCAAGACTCTGCCTCAAAAAAAAAAAAAAAAATTATTTAGAAATAAATTTACCCAAGGAGATGAAAGATCTGTTCACTAAATACTATAAAATATTGATGAAAGAAATTGAAGACCAGCCATGGTGGCTCATGTCTGTAATTCCAGCACTTTGGGAGGACAAGGCAGCAGGATTGCTTCAGCCTAGGAGTTCAAGACCAGCCCGAGAAACACAGTGAAATCCTGTCTTTACAAAAAAAAAAATAAAGATAACAAATTAGCCATGTGTGGTGGTGTGCACGCACCTGAAGTTTAAGCTACTCAGAAGGCTGAGGCAGGAGGATTGCTTGAGACCAGGAGTTCAGAATTACCGTGAGCTATGATCATGTCACTGCACTGCAGCCTAGGCAGCATAGTGAGACCTTATCTCAAAAGGAGTTAAGGAGAGAAGGAAGGAAGGAGGGAAGGAAGGAAGGAAGGAAGGAAGGAAGGAAGGAAGGAAGGAAGGAAGGAAGGAAGGAAGGAAGGAAGAGAGGGAGGGAGGGAGGGAGGGAAGGAAAAGGAAAATTGAAGAAGACACAAATAAATGGGAAGATATTCTGTGCTAATGGATTAGAAGAATTTATATTGTTAAAATGCCCATACCACACAAAGCAATCCACAGAAGCAGTGCAATCCCCATGAAAATCCAATGACATCTTTCACAGAAATAGAAAAAAAAATCCTAAAATTTATATGGAACCACAAAAGACCCTGAAAAGCCAGAAATATCTTTATCAGAAAGAATCATGCTGAAGGCATCACATTACCTGATCTGAAAATCTACTACACAGCTATAGTAATCCAAACAGCACGGTAGTGGCATGAAAAAGATATATAGACCAATGGAAGAGGAAGCTCAGAAATAAATCCATGTGTTTATGTTCAGCTGATCTTCAACAAGGGTCCCAAGAATACACAATAGTGAAAGGACAGTTTCTTCAATAAATGGTGTTGGGAAAATTGAATGTCCACGTGCAGAAGAATGTAATTAAACCCTTATTCACACCGTATACAAAAACCAACTCCAAATGAATTAAAGACTTAAATATAAGACCTGAAATTCTAAAACTACTAGAAGAAAACATAGGGGGAAAGTTCCATGACATTGGTTTGGGTAATAATATTTTGTCTGTGACCCCAAAAGCACAGGCAACAAAAGCAACAATAGACAAATGGGACTGCATCAAACTAAAAAGCTTCTGCACAGCAAAGGAAACAACCAACAGACTGAAAAGAAAATCTACGGGAAGGGAGAAAATATTTGCAAGTCATACATTTAATATCCCAAATACATAAGAGACTCAAACAACTCAATAGCAAGAAGACAACCTGATTTTTAAAATGAGCAAAAGTGGTTCCCAGAGGCTGGGAAGTGCAGTGAGGGTGATGGAGGTGGGAGCACTCGGAGGTAGTTACTGGGTACAAACATTGTAGTTAGGTAGAATGAATAAGGTCTAGTATTTGATAGCACAGCAGGGTGACCACAGTCAACAATAATTTACTGTACATTTAAAAATAACAGAAAGTGGCCCAGCACGGTGGCTCACACCTGTAATCCCAGCACTTTGGGAGGCCAAAGTGGGCAGATCATGAGGTCAGGAAATCGAGACCATCCTGGCTAACACGGTGAAACTCCGTCTCTACTGAAAATACAAAAATTAGCCCAGCGTGGTGGCAGGCACCTGTAGTCTCAGCTACTCAGGAGGCTGAGGCAGGAGAATGGTGTGAACCCAGGAGGCGGAGCTTGCAGTGAGCCTACCACTGCACTCCAGCCTGGGCGACAGAGTGAGACTCCATCTCAAAAAAAATAATAAAAATAAAAATAACAGGAAGAAGGCCAGGCACAGTGGCTCATGCCCATAATCTCAGCACTTTGGGAGGCCAAGAAGGGAGTGGATCACTTGAGGTCAGGAGTTCAAGACCACCCAGGCCAACATGGTGAAACCCTGTCTCTACTAAAAATACAAAAATTAGCCAGGTGCAGTGGCATGGGCCTGTAATCCCAACTACTCAGGAGGCAGCAGGAGAATCGCTTGAACCCATGCATTTGACAACATTCAACAGGCGGAGGTTGCGATGAGCCGAGATCGCACCACTACACTCCAGGCTGGGTGACAGAGCGAGACTCCATCTCAAAAAATAAATAAATAAAACAGAAAGAGTATAATTGGAAGGTTTATAACATAAAGAAATGATCAGTGCTTGAGGGGATAGATAGCCCATTTTTGCTAATGTCATTATTATGCATTGTATACCCGTATTAAAGTATCTCATGTACCCCATAAATACACCTACTGTGTACCCATAAAAATAAACAGTTAAAATTTTAAAAATTAGCAAAGGACTTAGACTTTTCTCAAAAGAAGACATACGAAGAACCAATAGATACATGAAAAGATGTTCAACATCACTACTCATCAGGGCAATGCAAATCAAAACCACATGAGATGACACCCCACACCTGCTAGCATGGCTCTCACTAAAAAGACAAAATGTAACAAGAGTTGGCAAGGGATGTGGAAGAAAAGGAATGTTAATTAGTACAGCCATGATGGAAGGCAGTATGGAGGTTCTTCAAAAAACTATAAACAGAACTACCATATGATCCTCTTCCAGGTATACATCCAAGGAAATGAAATCGGTATATTGAAGAAATATCTACACTCCCACACCTAAGATGAATGGATAAAGAAATGTGACTTATACACAATGGAACACTATTCAGCCTTAGAAAGGAAGCAAATCCTGTCATTTGTGTCAACATGGATTAACCTGGAGGACATTATGCTAAGTGGAGTAAGTCAGGCACAGAAAGAAAATTAGTTCATGATCTCATTTATACGTGGAATCTAAAAAAGTCGAACTCAGGCCAGGCGCAGTGGCTCATACCTCTAATCCCAGCACTTTGGGAGGCTGAGGCAGGCAGATCACTTGTAACCAGGAGTCTGAGACTAGCCTGGCCAACATGGCAAAACCCTGTCTCTATTAAAAATACAAAAAGTTAGCTGGGCATGGTGGCGGACGCCTGTAATCCCAGCTACTCAGGAGGCTGAGGCAGGAGAATCGCTTGACCCCCAGAGGTGGAGGTTGCAGTGAGCCGAGATCATCCAGCCTGTATGACAGAGCAAGACTCTGTCTCAAAAGAAAAAAAAAAAAGTTGAACTGAGAAATGGAGAATAGAAGAATAGAATGGTGGTTACCAGGGTTGCACAGGGGGAAGGTCTGGGGAGATGTTACTCAAAGGATACAAAATTTCAATATGGCAGGAAGAGTCAGTTCAAGAGACCTATTACATAATCACCATGACTATAGTTAGTAACAGTAACGATGTAATGTATTCTTGACAATCTCTGAGAGTGCCTAAACCACCAAAAAAAAAAAAAAAGTATATGAGGTAATGGATATGTTAATTAGCTTGATGTAGCCCTTCACAATGTATACAAATTTCAAAACATCATGTTGTAGACCATAGATACTTGCAATTTTTGTCAATTAAAAATTATCTTAATTTTATAAAGACCACACATTTAGCCAAAGACTCCAATAGAACATACTTGCAGAGATATTACACTTTTTTGACTCAGTTCTCAAAGCATGTAGTTGAGTTGCTGCTGCCCTAGGCAGATATTTACACTGTATTCATTTAGAAGAAAAGTAGCAACAGGGAGTAGACTTCTCCCCAGAGGTTTCCAAAGCATTCACTGAAATCTGAGGGCCTCCCAGCGCTCACACCAGCACTCTTCCACCTGTGGTCCCAGCTGGCTCTGGCCCGCCCATCCAACAGTTTGCAAAAAATACTTAAATCACAGAAGAGATTCACTTCACTCCGTGTGAGAACAGTAACATTCTGATCACTTAACAATGGATGTGTCCAGTTTTTCCCACTTTCTCCTAGGAGCTCTCTCATTCACTGAATGGTTCCCCAACTTCACTGACAGTATTACATGAAATCACTCTGCTCAGAACCCCAGAGCCTCCACCAACAATTTAAGTCTCTTTAAAGTATCCAAACTCAACAGTGTCTCCTTGGTGACACAGGAGATTCTGCTTTGGTGAAGCTCTGCCAGAACTGGCTACATAATTTGGGGAGGGTACACAGGGCAAAATGACCCTCGTTGGGAAAGGATCAGTGAGTTCAAGACAGCATCAGCAGACCATTCCACACAGGCCCCAGAGGCCGGCCCTGAGCTCCACCCTCCCGCTCCCTGCACTGACTGTCCCTTGCTCCCTGAAGAGCTTCCTGAGTGATACAGCCTCTTAGTTGGTAGAAGTGTTGGCATGCGCTTCATTGTGAAACTATATTTACTCAGGTGCGGTTTGTCACTTTCTTTTGATTCCAGGCACACAGGTTCCGAGCAGAGAATCTAGACTCTGGACTCCTCTAAACTTGCACCAGGCCCCAGTTGCCTGGCAGCCCCTTGTCTATGCCAGCACTGCCTTCCCCAGGCTGGGCCACAAGGCCCCAGGCAGGGAGTGAAGCAGACGCATGCGCATGTTAAACACAGGCACATTCTTCACTTCCACCAAGAACTATTCAGATCCCACGCTGCCGGCTTTCCAGGTTTCCATGAGAATTCAGATTTTTATGTGAAAAAATTTTAAAATGTTGACAACTAAATACAATTTTTAAAAGAGACTGTGCAAGCAAAACAATGGATGGGTGTGAGTCCTATAGAGTCGTGAGCTGCAGTTTACCCTCCACAGCACCTATGCCGTCTCCAGGTGTCATTCCCGGCAGCCTGCCCACGAGGACATCCACGTGTAGGGGAGGGAAATGGCCCTTTACCCTCTGAGGGCTTCCAGCTGGGACTGACATAAGACAGATTAGCCGGAGGAAAGCACACAAATTTGATTTGTGTGTACGTGGGAGCCCTCGCAAGAAAGATGAAGACCCAAAGCAACTAGGCCTACGTGCTTATATATTACATTGGACAAAGAATAGCAACTGCAGAAAAGTAACTGAAATGTATGGGAGACTAAAGGACAGTAAGGGTTATTTTAACAAGGTCTGTTTGTACAGATTTCTCTCAGCCTCAACTTCCGTTCTCTGATGAAAAGAATGTTTCTTTTTGCTAGTACAAGATGGTCACTTTTTTTTTTTTTGAGATGGAGTTTCACTCTTGTCACCCAGCCTGGAGTGCAGTGGTGCGATCTCAGCTCACTGCAACTTCTGCCTCCCAGATTCAAGCAATTCTCCTGCCTCAGCCTCCAGAGTTGCTGGGATTACAGGCACCTGCCGCCATGCCTGGCTAAATTTTTGTATTTTTAGTAGAGATGGGGTTTCACCATGTTGGCCAGGCTGGGCTTGAACTCCTGACCTCAGGTGATCCACCTGCCTTGGCCTCCCAAAGTGCTGGGATTACAAGTGTGAGCCACCACACCCGGCCAATGGTCACATTTTATATGGGTATTTTATCTCCTGCTTCTGAAAACAAACAAACAAACAAAAAAGATCAGCGTGCTCTTCCCACACATGCTTTTTTTATTTTTTATTTTTTGAGACGGAGTCTCACTCTGTCACCCAGGCTGGAGTGCAGTGGCACGATCTCAGCTGACTGCAAGCTCTGCCTCCAGGGTTCATGTCATTCTCCTGCCTCAGTCTCCTGAGTAGCTGGGACTACAGGCACCCGCCACCATGCCCAGCTAATTTTTTTGTATTTTTAGTAGAGAAGGGGTTTCACCATGTTAGCCAGGATGGTCTTGACCTCCTGACCTCGTGATCCGCTCGCCTCGGCCTCCCAAAGTGCTGGGATGACCGGCGTGAGCCACCATGCCTGGCCCTGCACCTGCTTTTTTCCAGTGTTTTTAGCGTAAAATAATTAATTGTCAGTGAATAGCAACATATTTTGGGGTGGCGCATCCTGAACTCCTACCCCTGCCATGAGGCTGAGCTTCCTCCCCTATAGGCCCTACTGGGTTTCATGGGTGCATGGAGCCACTGTTAGGATGTGTGTCCCTCAAGAGTGGCAGAGGTCTTGGGGGTGTGGCGGTCCCTCTGATTGCCACGTGGGTAGGGAGGGTCTCAGCAGATGACACCTGGAGGAGGTGAGAAGGCGGAGCGTGGAGGGTCTTGACGGGGTGGAGGAAAGCTGGCCCCTGATGCAGCCAGGTGTCCTGGATAGTTGGGGGCCAGTGGTGAGAAGGGGGTGGTTGGTGGAACAAGGGTGGTGAGAACAGCAGACCAGAGACCCTAGAAAGGATGTGCTGGGAGAGAGGCCTCAATAAAAAGAGACCAGTAAAGACAAGGCCACCCATTCGCAGTTCCACCCAAGGCTTCCCCTTGACATCCAGGCCTCAGTGGAGAACTCATCACGTTATGGCCTTTGGGGCCCCTGGAGAACAACAGCACTCCCCCCAGATGCTCCCGGTGGCTCCTGGTTGTGACTCAGAGCCGCCTTGGGGGGCAGCCCCCAGTATCCTCAAGGGAAGAAGCACAAAGCGGTTTCCTGCCCTGGCAGTCCCATGGGGTTCGCCTCCCAAAGGAGTTTGTGGGATTGGCCTCCTGGGAGCCTGAGAGGAGCAAACACTTGTAGAATTTGTTCATTCCTCTCATTGTAAGTTTCTGTTTGATGAATTCCATGTTCCCAGGAAATGCCCTCAGCACTTTCAATAACATAATAGTTCTTGTTGAGGTAGGGGGTGGGGGTGAGGGACAACCTTGTAAAGCCCCTGATTGACACCATGAATGGGGAAGGCAGTTGGCACCATTCCTTCCCAGAACTGTGCTGTTACCCGGGGCCAGTCTGAGCGGGCCAGCCCTGGGGTGTCAGGGAAGCAAGACAGGAGCTGGGGAAACACACAGCTGACCCTGCCCGGCCCAGGGGCTGAACTCTAGCCTGATTTTGTGGATAGGATGTTAGGCCAGAGAAGTCCAGGCCCAGGCAGGCCCGGTGTTGACTGTGACCCTCAGAGAGGACCTGAGCTTCCAAGGAGGCTCAAAGGACTGGCATCCTCTTGTGTCCCTTAGCCCCTAGGATTCAGAGAAGTGACCAGGATTTCTTCAGACCACCTGAGGCCATTGGCAATGGACACCTAGCCACATTTAACCTGTTCACATAAAGTGAGCATCAGTAGAGTAACCCTAGGAGACTTCGGGTGGACAGTGACAAGTGTTGGACATGTCCTTATAACTGGAATTATTGACATTATGTTTCGAAAACTCTATCTGTGCAACAAGGAGCCAGGTGAAAATTTGGCAGCAGCAGTACCTTGCAGATTCAATCAAAGTAGATGAAGTGTATCTTCTTGTCTAAATAACCCAGTGTGGTTTTGAACGCTGCATCCATCAACCATGTAGATTTTTCACTTTCATCCTCTCTAAATTGTATATCTTCATAGCAAATGATTTCCATTTGAGATGACTTGTGTTCTTCAGCTTTACAGGAGAGATGTGCAGTAGTTCCCCTGTTTCAAAGTTTCACTTTCCATGCTTTTAGTTACCCACGGTCAGCTACAATCCAAAAACATGACCTATGATAGACGGCTTTGAGAGAAAGAAAGAGGCCACATTCACATAACTTTTTTTTCTCCTCCAGGTTGGAGTGCAGTGGCGCAATCTCGTCTCACTGCAAGGTCTGCCTCCCAGGTTCACCCCATTCTCCAACCTCAGCTTCCCGAGTAGGTGGGACTACAGGCGTCCGCCACCACGCCCGGCTAATTTTGTTTTTGTATTTTTAGTAGAGGCGGGGTTTCACCGTGTTAGCCAGGATGGTCTCAGTCTCCTGACCTCATGATCCACCCACCTCGGCCTCCCAAAGTGCTGGGATTACAGGCATGAGCCACCGCGCCTGGCCCACATAACTTTTATTACAGCATATTATCATTGTTCTATTTTATTATTAGTTGTGGTTGTGAATCCCATACTGTGCATAGCTGTAAGTGTACAGTTTAGGGAAAAACACAGTATATATAGGGCCCAGTATTATCTGCAGTCTCAGGCATCCACTGGGGGTCTTGGAGGGTATCCCCCACAGATAAGGGGGACTACTGTATACACTTCATATATTTGTTCTGATTTTTAGAAACATCTTCTAGAGTAAATGAATGAATCCTTACAGCCTTTTACATGGTGTGTTTCATCCTCCCTGCCAGCAAAGCAACGCAGAATTTCTGCTAATTAACTAAGGTAGCTCTGAATACACTGTTTAGAACTGTAAAGATTAATTGTACTAATTATGCTTAATTGTGCCAGTGGGTAAAGGTGTAGAGGGGAGGAGGGGTGGGAGGGGAGGGGAAAAGTCAATGTCTCAGCCCTCAGCCAGGGGAGGCGGACTTTCCCAGGTGGCAGATGCACCTTCTGAAACAGACAGATGTGGGCAAGGCTCCCTTTTCCAAGGCAGAGGGAAGCAGCCCGTGACTTTGCTCTAGCCAGGCCTGTCTCCACTGTACTTGTCAGAAACACTCTGCTACGTCAGCCTCTGTGGCTCTATCTCAGGCAAGTTAGCTTTGGTGGTTTCACCAGCACATTCAGACATTGAGCATCAAGGAGAGGTCCCTCATGTAGGGCCATATTTCCGGAGCTAGTTGTGTGATTACAGGAATGACTGACTCCCATTCTCACCCCTTCCCCAATGCAATGGAGACTTCACGGCTTCAGCCTTTTAGTGTCAAGGTTCTGGTATCTTGAGGCTCTGGTTTTGCACCAGTTTCAGTGATTTTGCACCCATTTCTCAGCACGTTGTTTCTACTTCTAGTATTGATGAAGCAAATATTTCACAAGGCACTTCAAAGTCTCAGCCTCCCCACTGAGGGAGGTGGTGGCTGTAAAAGGCATGGAGGTCCGTGCTGACCGTAAAAGGCATGGAGGTCCGTGCTGACCTGGAGATGGGTGGGTGCCTCTGAGTCTTCATGGTAGATGGAGTGCATCTGTGCGACGGGTGCTCTGTCCTGGAGAGTTGCTGAAAGGGGGAAGAAAGGAGGCTGGGGGTGGAGTAGGGAAGGGAAGCGTGTCTCAGGGCAGTTCCAAGGGTCCAGGTGCACCCGAAGCAGGAAACCAAGGCAGCTCTCTGCTGAGCATCTGATCAAACCATGGTGATCTCACTTTAAACCAACGATTGTTATTTCTACCATACACAGTCACACTCTATAACTGCCAAAAATGTAGAACTGAAACTACAAAACAATGGATTTGCAAAGAACCAATAAAATCAAACTTTTTGTGCCATGTATATTAGTTACTTATTGCTACACAGTAAATTACCCCAAAACATAGTGGCTTAAAATAGATATAAACATTTGTTATCTTGTACAGATTCTATAGATCAGGAATTTGGGAGCAGCTTGACTGGGCCGATCCAGCTTTGGGTCTTTCGTGAATTACCATCAAAATGTCAGCTACAGGCCAAGTCTGGCGGCTCACGCTTGCAGTAACAGCACTTTTGGGGGCCAAGGTGGGAGGATGGCTTGAGGCCAGGAGTTCAAGACCAGTCTGGCCTAACACAGTGAGAACTCGTTTCTTTAAAAACAAAAAAAAAAATCTGTAATGGCTTCAATATCTGAAGGCTTGACTGGTGCTTGAGAGCCAGCTTCAGGAGACTTCACTGGCATGGCGGGCAAGCAGGTGCTGGCTGTGGGCATCAATCCCCTGCCACACGGACCTTGCCATAGGGTTGCTTCAGAGCCTCACGACCTGGAGGCTGCCTTCCCCCAGAGCAAGTGATCAGTAGAGCAAGCAGAAGCCACAAGGCCTTTTATAATCCAGCCATAGACTGAGAAGAGGCTGGGAGGGTACACTGGAATTAGAACATGAGGGTTTGTTAAAGTATGAATTTATTCTAAAACAATGAAAACCACATTGCCAGAGTTCACATTCCAGCTCTGCACATTTAGCAGTTGTGTGAACTTGAGCAACTCGGTCACTTCTGTTGTTGACCCAGGACTGGTTCCCCTATTTAGTGTGGGAGGGGATGACACAAAGGCACAAGACCAGGAGGTGAGGATTGCTGGATGCCATCCTGGAGGAGGGTTGCCAATCCAGGGAAAATGAATGCTACCTAAGATCACAATTAACACATACGTGTTCTTGGGGAAAATGATCAACTGCTATTTTCAGAACATCCAATTTTGTTAAAGTTTCAAATCCTTCTTCCTGCATTTGAACCATATGTACTTTAGCAGAAGTGACTGAACGCCACTTTTCTTTCTGTTTTCTGCCCATTTCTGCAACCAAAGCTCCATGGAATGCTCGAAGGTGAGATTTGCAGGAATAAAAGGAGGCAGGAACTCCATCCTTTTCTTTTGACTCACTGGAACGTACATTACCACATGTTTGAAAACACCACCAGGATGAAAAGACTGCTCTCAATTAATAGATCAAGACTAAGAAATAATTGAAATTCAGTGAAACTCAGTTCTAATATAAAGACTAAAGGAGCAATTTGCTAACATGAAAGATAAAGAGTGGTAGCATCAAACTCAGAGAAGTGAGAGCAG
Organism: Macaca mulatta; assembly: GCF_049350105.2. Classification (NCBI taxonomy): domain Eukaryota; kingdom Metazoa; phylum Chordata; class Mammalia; order Primates; family Cercopithecidae; genus Macaca; species Macaca mulatta. The sequence goes on along the minus strand of NC_133409.1, from coordinate 68,803,502 downwards.
ATACAGGGACGAGTTAAAAAAAGTTCTGCTATTAACAAAGTCGCTTTCATTTAGTGTGACTGGGGCCCATGTAAGAGGAGATAACATTATCTTCCCTAAAGTAGCAAGGCATTCAAGGAAACTTTCAATTAAATGCAAACAGTATTTGTAGCACAATGATTATGTGCAATGCACTGTGCTGGTTATACTTGCAGAGGAAATCTACACACAAAGAAGCATGGTCCCAGTGCTCAGGGTGCTTAGCCCTCGGGGCAAGAGCTAGACAGATGCACAAATAAAAGGAGCCTGAGTGCCCACAGGGAAGCACAGGCAAGGGATTATGGGAGAGCTGAATGAAGATGACCCCAAGGAGGGCTTCCCAGAAGAGTTGGCAACTGAGTGAGGCATTGCAGGATGCACAGAATGTGGATGGATAGGGCTAAGGAAGGAAGACAGGGGATGGGAAGCAGAGCAATTCTAATGGAAGATCTTAGCAATGAGACAGAGGTAGGCAAATGTCGGCTTCGTTTGAAGACACAATCCAGACTCTAACTAGAGTGAAGGATTAGAAGTGGACAGAGGTAGAGGGTTGTTCTTGATGGGAGAAGAGGCTGAGAGGGTATACTGGAATTAGTACATGAGGGTTTGTTAAAGTATGAATTTATTGTAAAACAATGAAAACCACATTGCCAGAGTTCACATTCCAGCTCTGCACACTTAGCGGTTGTGTGAACTTGAGTAAGTTACTTAAACTTCCATGCCCCAATGTCTTCATTTGAAAAAGGGAATGATAATAGTACCTACTTCATAAGATTATGAGATTAAATGACTTCATCATAGAAAGCACTGGAACAGTGCCTGGGACACTATTCCATCCTTGTCATCATCATCGTTGTCATCATTTGTTTAGGGAGATAACCATGACAGTTCTGTGAATGGAAAGTAGGGACGGGTCTGTGGAATGTTGCAAAAATAGAATGGCAAGGACTAATTATTAAAATCAGTGCATGGCCGCACCTAACCAGCAGGAAGGCAGGGCTTCCAGAGGGAATCATGTGGCTATTCAGTGATCAGTAAGTGCCTCTGCCACAGAATGAATGTGTTGGGCAGGAAATAACATTTGGTTCTAGATGTATTAGTCGGCTAGCGCTGCCATAGCAAAATACTACAAACTGGGTGGCTTAAACAACAGCAGTTAATTATTTTTATTTTTATTTTATTTTATTTATTTATTTATTTATTTATTTATTTATTTATTTTGAGACAGTCTCGCTGTGTCTCCAGGCTGGAGTGCAGTGGTGCTATCTTGGCTCACTACAACCTCCGCCTCCCGGATTCAAGTGATTCTCCTGCCTCAGCCTCCTGAGTAGCTGGGACTACAGGCATATGCCACCACACCCAGCTAATTTTTGTATTTTTAGTAGAGATGGGGTTTCACCATGTTGGCCAGGATGGTCTCGATCTCTTGACCTTGTGATCCACCTGCCTCAGCCTCCCAAAGTACTAGGAATACAGGCGTGAGCCATCGCACCAGGCCAGCAATTAATTTTCTGACAGTTCTGGAGACTGGAAGTTCAGGAGCCACATATGGGCAGGTTTGATTTCCTCTGAGGCCTCTCCTTGCTTTGCAGATGGCCACCTCCTCACTGTGTCCTCACGTGGTCTTCCCTCTTCGCAAGGGCACATCCCTGGCGTCTCTGTGTGTCCAAGTTTCCTGTTCTTAAAAGACGCCAGTCAGACTGGGTCAGGCCCCACCCCAATGGCCTCATTTTAATTTAACCATCTCTTTAAAGATCCTTTCTCCAATACAGTCACATTCTAAGGTATTAAAGGTTAGGGCTCCAACATACACATGTGGGGAGTGGGGGAAGGGACACAATTCAGCCCCTAAAGGGTGTGTTGAGTTTGACCTAACCAAAGAAATCATCTAACACTTGCCTTAAGAATAAATCCAGCCAGGTGCAGTGGCTCATGCCTGAAATTCCAGAAATTTGGGAGGCTGAGACAGGAGGATTGCTTCAGCCCAGGAGTTCAAGACCAGCCTAGGCAACATAAGGAGACCCTGCCACTATTAAAAATAGTGGTAATAAATAAATATAAAGAAAAGAATACATTCCATTTGTTAGATATTGCAAAGTTTTACCCTAAGTAAAATGAGTCCACCCAAACTAAGGAGCAATGAGTATAAGTGTGATTTCTGTTTAGTTTTTGACAGAACCAACAAATTAAATTTCCTAAACATGAAATAAAAGGAAAATTTTCTTTGTAGACAGAAAGAAAAGTCTGACATCTGAAATATGCAATGTGTTAACAAAGAATGAAACTCACAGCCATGAAATAAGTAATGGATTTAACCTGGCATTCGTTAAGGACATTGAGGCTACCAGGTTGATCCTATTAAAATAAAATTAATCTCAGTGTCATACAGTAAACGCTGACAACAGGCAGCATGTCCATGATTTTGTTTACAGGATTCACTAATTAGAATTCTGTTTTGCCATGGCTCAATCTGCATATGCTGCCAAAAATTGGAAGAACAATTTAAAATTCAATCATACAAAGTAAGCAAAAAGCAAACAGATATGTCTGAGTTTTCCTCTCTTCAATCAATGTGTTTTAGCATCCAGAAAAAAAAAATAGCCAGTAAGTAGAATTATAAGAAAATGTGCCTGAAGAACTTTCAGTGAAACTTCGATCTAGTAAAATGTTTTCTCACCATAGTACTTTTTGAAAAGTAGACAATAGGACACACTGTGAGCTGCAGTTCCAAAATAGAATATGAGCCTGGCCTCCCCCTTAGATGGTTTTCCACAATGGCCTCTCAAGGATGCTGTAGGATCTTCTTCCTTTTTTATCTTTTTTCGAGACAGGTTCTCACTCTGTCACCCAGACTCCCAAATAGCTGGGACCACAGGTGTATGCTACCACGCCAGGCTAATTTTTATTTTTTGTGGAGATGGGGGTCTTGCCATGTTGCCTCAGCAGGTCTCGAACTCCTGGGCACAAGCAGTCTACCTGCCTCAGCCTCCTAAAGTGCTGGGATTACAGGCATGAGCCACTGCACCTGGCCGGCAAAAGCTTCTCTAGCCACCTATCTATCTGCACTATACAATTAAGCAATCGGTTATTTAACCTTGTATTCGTGATTCATATATATCCCCACCCTCTCACTTTAAGGGGAATCTACCTTACACATTTTACATCTTCCACAATGCTTCTCATGAGGTGGGACATGGCTGCCCCATGGGAAATCCTTATTACTACATTAGGGAATAATTTAACATGTTATAAAATACAAGGCTAGTCTAGGTCAGTAGCTTTCAAGCCTTCACACGCTACTTTCCACCCATCACTCAATTAAATTTTCCCTCCCCTCCTCAGGAAGTGTGGTCAAAATCATCTCCCCCAACCTCCACCTGCTCCTTAAACAGCAAGGGAGACAGGAAATCAAGGCCAGGCTAAGGTCCAGGGAGGCCCTGCTGAATGAACCTGTCTTCTTGGCGTGCACCTTCCTATAGTATTTGTGGAGTTATCCTGTGTTGTAGATCCAATGTCAACCCCAGCCACCAGCAAATACATACATAATCGACTTTTGAAAAACATGGGATTGAACTGCACTGGTCCACTTATACACAGCCTTTTCTCTCCTCTGCCACCCCTGAGTCAACGAGACCAATCCCTTCTCTTCCTCCTTCTCAGCATACTTAACATGAAGACAATGAAGAAGACCTTTATGATGATCCGATTCCACTTAATGAAGACTAAATACATTTTCTCCTCCTTATGATTTTTAATAACATTTTTTCTCTAGCTTACTTTATTGTAGAACTACAGAATATAACACATATACAAAATATGTGTTAATCCACTTTATCTTATCGTCAAGGCTTCTGGTCAATAGACTAATATTAGTTAAGTTTTTGAGGAGTCAACAGTTATGTGCACATTATCAACTATGCAGTGGGTTGGCACCCCTAGCCAAGGGTCAACTCTATACAGTAACAACGGCAGCATGTCATAAATGCTTGTTTAGGGGGGATCAAGAACAGCACTGAATGTCCAAGAACCCACCTACTAGAGGGATGTAAGTGGATAAACCATGTACAGGAAGGAGGAACAGAAATCACATCACATTCACTGATGAACTTGGAGAACAAACAAAAGCCAATTCTGGTAATTGTTATAAAAAACTTTATGTCCACCTAAATGACATCTTTATCTTGTTGGTTGAGAATCACTAGATCATGTGACTCCTCACATCATCCCTTGTCACTGGGCAGTCAGGGAAGTCTTCCCAGGGATTGGTGGAGGACAGGACTGGAGGCAGGGAGACCAGCTGAAAGGCCATTTGTGGCTCAATCCAGGCAAGAGGAGACAAGGGCCTAGAACTAAACACCACAGGGACCAGAACATAGTAACGGACAAAGATAGCAAGGAGGTAGAATTGATGGGATTCCACAGCTAGCTGGATGTGGGGAGGGGCATGAAGGAGAGAAGAGAGGAGGCAGGAATGGCTCCCTCCTAGTGTTCTGACCCTGTGGGTTCCATTCATAATACTGAGAAGGCAAGAGGGAAAGACTGTTGATTTCTGTCTTGGACAGGTTCTATTGGAAATTCCTCTTAGAGGATTCTTAAAGATAAAGTAAGTGGAGTGAGGCTGAGTGGAAATTTAGAGCTGGGAATCCTACAGATAGTGTTTAAAGCCAGGCATGGATTGGCTCTCTTGGGCTGGGTGGGGGATATTTGTGCCTTGCAATAATCCATTCTTGGCATTCAAAAGTGAGCCCTGTTGTGAACTCTTCACATGACTGAAAACTTGTATTCTTTTTTTCCAGTTCAAGCAAATATATTAAGACATCTCGGCCAGGCATGGTGGCTCACACCTGTAATCCCAGCACTTTGGGAGGCCAAGGCGGGCAGATCACGAGGTCAGGAGATCGAGACTACCCTGGCTAACATGGTGAAACCCCATCTCTACTAAAAATACAAAAAAATTAGCTGGGCGTGGTGGCGGGCGCCTGTAGTCCCAGCTACTCGGGAGGCTGAGGCAGGAGAATGGCGTGAACCCGGGAGGCAGAGCTTGCAGTGAGCTGAGATTGTGCCACTGCACTCCAGCCTGGGCATCAGAGCGAAACTCCATCTCAAAAAAAAAAAAAAAAAAAACAAGCAGACATCTTACATTATCACTCTATTACACCATCACACTATCACTGAAACTATCACTACTAAGAAAAACAAAAACCAAGACTGAAGCAGATGTCTAAAATTTCTCATTCTCACTCTTTCTGGCCAAAATATTGTCCCAAGGAATAACTGTATCACCATCTGGATTGGACATCTCTCTCTTTTTTTTTTTTTACATGGAGTCTCGCTCTGTTGCTCAGGCTGGAGTGCAGTGGCGCAATCTCGGCTCACTACAAGCTCTGCCTCCAGGGTTCACGCCATTCTCTTGCCTCAGCCTCCCAAGTAGCTTAGACTACAGGTGCCCGCCACCATGCCCAGCTAATTTTTTTGTATTTTTAGTAGAGACGGGGTTTCACTGTGTTAGCCAGGATAGTCTCCATCTCCTGACCTCGTGATCCGCCTGCCTTGGCCTCCCAAAGTGCTGGGATTACAAGTGTGAGTCACCATGCCTGGCTTGGACTGGACATCTCTTATCTGCCACTTTGGATTTTTTGTTTGTTTGTTTGTTTGTTTTTTGAGACAGAGTCTCGTTCTGTCGCCCAAGTTGGAGTGCCGTGGAATGATCTTGGCTCACTGCAAACCTCTGCTTCCCAGGTTCAGGCAAGTCTCAGCCTTCTGAGTAGCTGGGATGACAGGCATGCACCACCACACCTGGCTAATTTTTGTATTTTTAGTAAAGACAGAGTTTTGCCATGTTGGCCAAGCTAATCTCGAATTCCTGGCCTCAGGTGATTTGCCTTTCTTGGCCTCCCAAAGGGCTGGGATTACAGATGTGAGCCACAGCGCCCGGCCTTATTCACCACTTTGGATCCTCTCAGCCTCTTCTATCTGTTATTTCAGCCTCCATGGGGAGGCTACAAAGGAAAAGTCTCTGGTAGGCCAATTCAAAGATTTACCTGTATTGGGGACATTTTATAGAAAAAGAAGACATTTATTGTTAGACTACTAAAAAAATAAATAAACGTTTGGTTAAACAAAGGTCACTAAATTTCTTCACTGACACTCAACTGAGTCAGCTAGTTGCAGATAATAACTGGTTTTTTGAGTAAGTCTTAATCCCATTAAAGTATATCAGAAAATTGCTTCAGTGTTTTCTCAGGAATGATCATTTCTTTCCAGAAAGTGATTATACATTTATGTCACACTATAGATTTGGGACAATCTTCCCTTTATAGTTGCAACTGAAAAACATATGCTTGCATCAGTGAAACAGAAGTCATAAGAAATAATACCTACCTTGGCTGGGCGCGGTGGCTCATGCCTGTAATCCCAGCACTTTGGGAGGCCAAGGCGGGCAGATCACGAGGTCAGGAGGTCGAGACCATCCCGGCTAACACGGTGAAACCCCGTCTCTACTAAAAAAATACAAAAGAAAAATTAGCCAGGTGTGGTGGTGGGTGCCTGTAGTCCCAGCTACTTGGGAGGCTGAGGCAGGAGAATGGCGTGAACCCAGGAGGCGGAGTTTGCAGTGAGCCAAGATCACGCCACTGCACTCCAGCCTGGGTGACAGAGCAAGACTCAGTCTCAAAATAAAATAAAATAAATAATATCTACCTTTACTAAGTCCAAGGAGTTTGACTTTTTCTCTTATTTTCTATTTCCTAATTATTATTATTTTACTTAGAATACACTAATGATCCCCAAACTGCAGTATGAAAAAAACATCCTGCTGTGGACTATTGTGTTTGTGTCCCATAGGTAAAAATAATGCCTAAGACTGCACTTTATAATATCATTTACTTTTAAGAATAATGTCATTTGAAATTAACATTATCCCTTAAGTTTGGAGGTTTTAATTTAAATGTTTGATGTTTCTCATTATGTGTCAAAGTCATGTTTTCTACGAAACACATCTGAAGTTTTATAAAGATAAATTTTTAAAGAAAGGAAAGTTCATAGCCACTTTATTTTTAGCAGCTGAAAAACAGAAATAGCCCAAATGTGCATCTACAGGGGAATGGCTAGGACAGGTAGTAGAACTGTGATATAGTCACACAAAGGAATACCCCTTGCCATTTTACAAAAGAACAAACCACTGATACACACAACCAGATGACTCTCATAGTTATTATGAGAACAAAAGAAGCTGAACACGAATGAGAACACACTGCATGATGCTATTTTTATGGAGTTAAAGAACAGGCAGGCCAAGCGCAGTGGCTCCCGCCTGTAATCCTAGCACTTTGGGAGGCCGAAACGGGCGGATCTCCTGAGGTCAGGAGTTCAAGACCAGCCTGACTAACATGCAGAAACCCCGTCTCTACTAAAAATAAAAAATTAGCCAGGCATGGTGGCACATGCCTGTTTAATTCCAGCTACTCGGGAGGCTAAGGCAGGAGAATCCCTTGAACCCGGGAGGCAGAGGTTGTAGTAAGCTGAGATTGCACCATTGCACTCCAGCCTGGGCAACGAGGGCAAAACTCCACCTCAAAAAACAAAACAAAAGAAAACAAAAACAAAAAGAACAGGCAAAAACAAATCAACGGTGGGAGAAGGCAGAGTAGCGGTTACCTCTGAAGGGGAAGGCTATTAGCTATGATGGGTCAGGAAGGAGCCTTCTGGGTGCTGGAAACATTGATTTTTCTTTTTTCAGCTTTATTAAGGTTTACTGAACAAATAAAAGTTATATATATTCTGGTGAACAACATGATGCTTTGCAATATGTATATGCAATAAAGTAATTAAATCAAGCTGATTGACACAACCATAACCTCACTGACTTATCTTTTTTTTATGGAGAGAACATTTAAGATCTACTTTTAGCAATTTTCTGGGATATAATACACTATTTTTAACTACAGTCACCATGCTATACAGTAGATCTCCATAACTTATTCCTCCTGTCTGACTGAAACTTTGACCAGTATCTCTCCATATCCTCTTTCTACAGACCCTGATAACCTCTCTGTTTTCATGAGTTCAACTATTTTAGATTCTACATATAAGTGAGATTATGCAGTATTTGTCTTTCGGTGCTAGGCTTATTTCACTTAGCATAATGTTCTCCTGGCTCATGCATGTCACTGCAAATGACAGGATTACTTACTTTTTTTTTTTTTTTTTTTTTTTTTTTTTTGAGACGGAGTCTCACGCTGTTGCCCAGGCTGGAGTGCAGTGGCGCGATCTCGGCTCACTGCAAGCTCCGCCTCCTGGGTTCACGCCATTCTCCTGCCTCAGCCTCCTGAGTAGCTGGGACTACAGGCGCCCGCCACCGCGCCCGGCTAATTTTTTGTATTTTTAGTAGAGACGGGGTTTCACTGTGGTCTCGATCTCCTGACCTTGTGATCCGCCCGCCTCGGCCTCCCAAAGTGCTGGGATTACAGGCTTGAGCCACCGCGCCCGGCCTAGGATTACTTACTTTTTTTAAGGGTGAATAATATTCATTAGATATGTGCATCTATATATACGTATGACATTTTCTTTACCCATTTGTCTGCTGATTGCATACATGGGCTATTGCAAATAATGCTGCAATGAACATGAGAGTGCAAATATCTCTTCCACATAGTGATTTCCTTTCCTTTGTATCTATATGTAGAAGAGAAATTACTGGATCATATACCTGTTCTATTTTTAATTTTTTGAGGAACCTCCATACTGTTTTCCATAATGACTGCACTAATTTACCAACAGTGTACAAGTGTTTTCTGTTCTCCACATCTTTGCTGCCACTTGTTATTAAAAGAGTCTTTTTGATTATAGCCATTCTGGGAAGTGTGAAGCGATATCTCATTGTGGTTTTGATTTGCATTTCCCTGATAACTAGTGATGCTGAACATTTTTCCTTAAAATTATTGCCTCTGGCCGAGCGCGGTGGCTCACACCTGTATTCCCAGCACTTTGGGAGGCCGAGGCGGGTGGATCACGAGGTCAGGAGATCGAGACCATCCTGGCTAACACAGTGAAACCCCGTCTTCACTAAAAATACAAAAAATTAGCTGGGCGTCGTGGCGGTCGCCTGTAGTCCCAGCTACTCAGGAGGCTGAGGTAGGAGAATGGCATGAACCTGGGAGGCAGAGTTTGCAGTGAGCCGAGATCACACCACTGTGCTCCAGCCTGGGCAACACAGCGAGACTCCATCTCAAAAAAAAACAAAAAACAAAAAAACAAACAAAAAAAAACAACTATTGCCTCTATATGTTTTCTTTGGAGAAATGTCTATTCAGGTCCTTTGCCCATTTTAAAATTGAGTTGTTTTCTTACTATTGAGTTGTTTGAGTTTCTTATATATTTTCTGTATTAACTCTTTATCAAATATATGGCTTGCAGGTTCCACAGGTTGTCTTTTCACTGTATTAAATTGTTTATTTTGTTGTGCAGAAGATTTCTAGTTTCATACAATCCCATTTTTTGCTTTTGTTGCCTGTGCTTTTGGTTCATAATGCAAAAATTGTTTGCAAAGACCAATGTTGGGAAGACTTCCCCCTATGTTTTCTTCTAGTAGTTTTACAGTTTCAGATCTTTTGTGGTTCCATGTGAGTTTTAGAATCATTTTTTCTATTTCTGTGAAAAAAATGTCATTGGAATTTGGATAGGAATTGCATTGAATCTGTAGATCATTTGGGGTAATATGAGCATTTCAACAGTATTGATTTTTCCAGTTCATGAACACAGCATAGCTTTCCATTTATTTCCATCTTCTTCAATTTATTTTATCAATGTAAAACATGATATAGTTTTCAATGAACAGATTTTTTCTCTTTGGTTAAATTGATTTCTAAGTATTTTTATGCCATTGTAAATGAGATTGTTTCCTAATTTCTTTTCCAGATAGCTTGTTGTTAACATATAGAAATGCTACTGATTCTCACAGGTTGATTTTGTATTCTGCAACTTATCGAAATTTATCATTTCTAACAGTTTTTTTGTTTTTTGTTTTTTTGGTTTTTTTTGCTGAAATCATTAGGGCTTTCTATGTATAAAATCGTGTCATCTGCAAAGACAATTTAATGTCTTCCACGGAAATATTTACTTTAAATCTTGGTGACGGTTACATGTAGATAAAAATGTGTAAAAATGTGTACTTTTGTATGTCATATTGCCCAAAAGAAGGAAACAAAAAGAATGTTCCATATAGATAAGCATTTTAAAGGCCACTTTTGAGGAGTGAATTTATGATAAACTCAAGTTCTTTGATAGCATCTTACATTTTCTAATGCTGCGTACCTTTGCAACATGGCTTTGCACATGGTACAGCCGTAAAACCTTGATCATTGTTGCTTGCTCTCATTTCAGTGTCACGATAACTCTGGTGGTGCAAAGGGGCTGCCATCATTATTTTCATTTTATAAATAAGCAAATTGCAGCTCAAAAAGATGAAGAGACTTATTCAAAGTTATACAGCTGATTCATTACCAAGTCAGAGCTGTAACTCAGATTTCCTGAATCCAATGAAATAATCATTTCATAACAACCAGCACCACCCCTTTACCTAAGAATGACTCTCAGGAAGAAGCTCATTGTGATCTCCCTTTGATTGCTCCTGGACTTCAGGTGATGGCTGATGATTACCTGGTAACAATCAATAAGTATGCCACATACAACACGCAGTGTTTCCCATTGTCACAGTGGGTTTATTTCTCTCAACAAAATTATGAATAGAAATGTCTATCCCCATCTTATATTTGTAACAGCTAAGACTTAGAGTGATTGGATAACTTGCCCAAGGTCACACAACAAGGAAATGGGAGGCCTGGGATGATTCAAACCCAGATTGGCCTGACTTCAAAGTCTGTGTGTTTAAACAGTAATGGTCTCACTTCTCTAGCAAGTTTTAACAGAAAGCAATTTTCCTTAAGTGCATGCAACTATGTCCCATCTCCAACACGTTTGTGGAGCCCAGTCCTTCAGCCTGAGGACTTGCTGCAACATAGTAGCGTCTGCAATATTTAGATCCCAGAAGAGAAAATTCCTCACTTGCACCACAAAGATGTTAATGGGGTTGGGAGGAACACAGAACTTAAGGTGAGGCTCTTGTCAACATTTAAGTAACCTTAAACCTGTTTATTTATGCAAAATTAGAGAAAACTTATGCTACTGTATTAGTAGTACCAGTTAGAGTGTTAAATCTAAATGTTACCTCCATAAAAAAATGTTATGTATTGAAACCAAATCTACACCTTAGGACCAAGGTGTTCGAAACTTGTCTCTTCACTTTGTGATTCACATATCATCTCCCTGCCTTCTATGGTACACCAGGCTGAGGTCTCCCTACAGCGCTCTGTGATACGTTGCTGAATCGGAGAAAAGCTCTTGGCAGCAGGAGCTGGCCTGGCACTCACAACTAAGCGCTGATGTTCTGTGGGACATAATCTGACATAACATCAACACCAGGCAACAAGCACCAACCCCACTCAGGATGGAGGAAGACGAAGACAAGACCACCCATAATCACTGCAAGGCTCTTGTATCGGTTCGAACCCCAAGAGCGCGCCAACAAACACCACAAGGCAGTGTGGAGCAACACGCTGTTTTAATGAGTGCCTGGTGCAGATAGGCTGAGGCCTAAAATGGCGTCAGCACCAAATGAGGACGGGGCAGGGGCTTTATAGTCTCCTGTAAACAGGACGTGTCTCAGTCTGATGTAACTGCTACTCGGTACCCAGATGGCCTCTCTCTTGGTCTTCAGGGGGTACGTGTCTTCCGGCCAGCTCTCTTCCTGCTTCTGCTATCTTGCTGACACACGCTGCTGGCGCAAGTGGTCTTGCACCTTGGGACTGGCCCTGAGAATGGAGGAGTTATTCACCCACCACCCCCAGCTTTCAGGCCTCAGGGAAAGTCTTTCATTCACATCTGAACATGGCCAAAAATAAGAGCATTCCTGAAATCAAAATGACCAGCGTCTCTCTGTCCTGGCCAATATGAGTGGCTGCGGCTTCTTTACCCAGCAGGGCTCTAACCGCTTCCTTTTTTTTTCTTTCTGGATAAGAATGACCAAGATACTCAATCACAGAATTCACCACTTCCTGACAGCATCCAAGGCAGAGCAAAGCTCGCCTTCCTCAAGCCCTCCCCAAAACACAAGTGCAAATTCTCTAAGTCCTTTCCTACCCTCTTACTGAGACTCTCCAAGTTTCCCCATGGTGTGTGTCCTCCAGCACTGCACTGTGTGGTGAACCCAATATGTTCAGCTCCAGTGTGATCCTGTGGGCCTTTGGCTAAAGACTGATGCCCTCAGCTACTTGCCTTCCAGTTCCTGTGTCATTAAGAAGTACATTACATTTAGAAAACAAGATGAAACATGCTTCAGTATAAATCAGTTAATCCTCCTTTAAAGACTGAGAATTCTTTGTAACTATAACACAAACCAGTGTCAGTGGTGGTCAGTGAAAAGGCAAGTGCTTTTGCCTAGAAATACAAATTTTAACGAGTGCCTGTTAAAACAGGTCCTCCTTCTAACTTCTACCTTACGTAATACTTAATGTAAGAAGAAGGCCAAGGGGGCTGATGAAGAGTGTTCATGTCTGCAAGGTCAGACCCCAAGGAGGAACATGCAGAGAGCCTGACCCACAAATGGAAGGAAGGAAAAGGCAGGCTCCCCACTGTTCCAGGCAAGAGCATAGCCATGAACCAGGCAGGCAGGGTCCTTGCTCACTGGAGGCAAGTGTTCCCATGAGAGGAGACAGCAAACAGTGAACAGGATAATTTCAGAATGTGGGGGCGGGGGGTTGGGGGGGTGATATTAGAGGATAAAGAGGAGTGGACTCATAAAAGATCAGTTCTAAATATTGCCGAAGCATTAGCAGAAGAAGATGAGCTATATCTTTTTTTCTACTTGCATATATGCTGTCCAGATGCCACCAGACTTCTGGGAATTTCTATGATGAATTCTAGATAATGTAACAATACTTTGTACTTATACATGGCTGCCAACTAGGAGCTCAGCTGGTGCCATTGACCAGGAACCCAGGCTGTGCCATATTTGGACCAAGGTTGTAAATGCAGGTGCTGCCTATCCTTCCTCAAAATGAGTATAGGATGAGGACACACTGAACTGGCACTAAGGTATACAAATATTCAATTTCTAGGTAATTCTTTTTTTTTTTTTTTTTTTGAGACAGAGGCTCACTCTGTCACCCAGGCTGGAGTGCAGTGGTGCCATCTCAGCTCACTGTAACCTCCACTTCCGGGGTTCAAGCAATTCTCCTGCCTCAGCCTCCCGAGTAGCTGGGATTACAGGTGTGTACCACAACTCCCAGCTTTTTTTTTTTTTTTTTTGTATTTTTAGTGGAGACGGGGTTTCACCATGTTGACCAGGCTGGTCTCGAACTCTTGACCTCAAGTGATCCACCCGCCTCAGCCTCCCAAAGTGCTGGGATTACAGGCATAAGCCACCACGCCTGGCCAATTTCTAGGTAATTCCTTATTGTAGCTATGGAATCGTTCATCTTGGAAAAACGATACTCAGGAACATAGATAATTGGGTAATGATGATCTGGGATTGTATTTTTCCATGTTTGCTCAAAATCGCTTCACGGAGCCTCCAGAATCCCCAGCGTGGAAGGCCAGCGTGGTGGAGAGGCAAAGCTGCCATTCAGAGCGGCCACTGTCTGTGCGGGTTGGAAGTCTGCCCGCGGCCAGGCAGTTCCCTCGAGCTTATGGGTGAGTGCGCCATCAAAGAGGGCTGTTCCACTTCCAAAGAGTAAAGGAGCAAAGCATGAGCTGGGGCCAGCAGCTTCAGAGAAAGTCCCCACCATGAGGCTGCCCACAGGGTCAGAAGGAGCCATCGTTCATCCTTCTGCAGAGCGACCCAGCAAAGCCCTTGACTTGCATGAAGTCCTTCTCACCCATAGCCTTCTCACCAGCAGCTGCCGCTGCAGTCTGCAACAGGCTAATGGTACCTGGGCTCACCAATAATTACACAGGTGACAGTTCCTCATTTTTAATAAGCATCAGGAGAAAGGCTTTTGCTGTCACCCTCACCCCAAAGCGTCACTTGCAGCCACACAGCACTCCCCGCACCCCTGCCCCAGCCATCTGGCCACAAGCCAAAGGCTTCCAATGACTTCCCAGAGACCTAAAAATGAAGGAAGTCAAGAAACTCTGCGCCTGGGCTCTGAACTGCGTTCCAACACAATTTTCTCCCATTCCATATCAGGCTTCCTTTGGTGCAGACTTTCTCCCTTCATTGAGTCTGCACTTTCTCATTCTATGCCTCTGCCCTCAATATCCTTCCCACCTAGGACGCCCTCCCCTTGGTGGGCAGGACTAAATTCCACCTGCTGTTTTTCAGGTCCTGGTTCTCAGGCTTCCTCCTCTCCAACACCTGCTTGCACCATCCCAGCGGAGAGGAATCTTGCCTCCTCTGAACCCCTTGGGACCAGTTCTGGGCTTCCGACTTTCATGTCTCACCATCCACCTGCAATACACAGTCCAGCTCCCTGAGAGACCCTGGGGCCTCCAAGTCTCACTCACACATGCTTCATCCATAGCACAGCACAGTCCCTCGGCATGATAGGGACTTCATAAATGGCTGCGGAATGAGTGAAAGGGCGTGATGATACTGTCTATAAGACACATGAGCTTGGAATAATAATTCTGTGTTCTCCCTTTAACACTTCTTCCTTTCTTCATTTGTTTTACTTATGTATTTTTTGTCACCTGCCATTTGAATTGATCATGTCTGTTCCCAAATTTCCACCTCTGAAGTCCTCTGCCCATTCCAAGAAATGTTTTCTGTTTTTCCTCCCTTTTATGTCTTTCCATAAAAAATAAAAGTCTTTCACTAGAACAGACAAAAATACAACAAAGAATGAAAAAAACAGAACCCAGGAGGAGATGTGATTTTACCAGGGGTATGTCAAGACCCTGTGAACTTGCATAGTTCACAAGCATGTGGAAGCCCGAGGTAGGACACATAGTAGTGTGCTAGGGCCTTTCTAACATCTAACACACATAGGAGTGTGCAAGGCCTCTCTAACATCTAACACACATCGGAGTGTGCAAGGCCTCTCTAACATCTAACACACATCGGAGTGTGCAAGACCTAACCTCTAACACACATGGGAGTGTGCAAGGCCTCTCTAACATCTAACACACATAGGAGTGTGTGAGGCCTCTCTAACATCTAACACACATCGGAGTGTGCAAGGCCTCTCTAACATCTAACACACATCGGAGTGTGCAAGACCTAACCTCTAACACACATGGGAGTGTGCGAGGCCTCTCTAACATCTAACACACATAGGAGTGTGTGAGGCCTCTCTAACATCTAACACACATCGGAGTGTGCAAGGCCTCTCTAACATCTAACACACATCGGAGTGTGCAAGGCCTCTCTAACATCTAACACACATAGGAGTGTGCAAGCCTCTCTAACATCTAACACGCATAGGAGTGTGCTAGGGCCTGTTTAACATCTAACACGCATAGGAGTGTGCTAGGGCCTTTCTCCTGCTCAGTGTCAGGGTCCTTTCGGAGACTCCTTATGAGTCTCCAGGCTTTTATCTCTTTCCCTGTTTTGGCCACCAAAAATCGGCCTTCATCTTCTCCTAACAAAGCAGCCCCTCAGTGTTCCCTAGGGCCATTCTCTCCCCATCTCCCTAGAGCCAGTTCACCCACCACCCTGCTTCCTCCTCTTTCTCTCTTTTGCTGCCCAGGAAGCAAGTGTGTGGAACCTTTTCTTTGTGTGTTTTTGACAGGAGGCAGGCACTAGTCAGCAAGCACACATCTGCAGAAGTTCCGGAAGTTCTTATGCTCATGGTTCCTGAAGGACCCAATAGACTTGGCCCTCCACTTACATCAAGCTAGAGGTTGTGGCTCACTTCTCCCCTCACCCTCTACCCTTCCCTGAAGGCCGGGAGTCCTTTCCTCCACCATAATCCTTCTTCCAAGACAATCTGGCAGGACAAATGTGGTCCCCTGTATCAAGTGGGGGACTTTTTGTCCATTTCTACCTAAGGAGCATATAGTAAGAGGTAATGTCAAGATTGTCAGGTGCAGTACTTGGATTAGCTATTAAAAATAATTTCCCCACGGTTACACACTGCTTTCAGGGAACAGAGGGATCATTGTCTTTAGGAAACTTTTAAAATCTGTAGAACCTCATCTATCTGGAATAATTCAGTATCTGCCCAAAGCTAGGGAAATAAATGGACCCGCTACTCAGAGCCCTCTGGTCTGTGGCCACTACCATTTATGTTGACAGCGTTCTTTAATTTCTTTGAATAGTCACGCCTTCTAGCCCAAGACAGTGTCTTCTTCATCACTAATTTGTCATAACATGTGTCTAAGCAGTTGAGAACATCCCAACAGAAACAACTTTAAGAATCCAAGACTCTCAAAGCAATGAATTCGCTAGCAGAGGGGCTGGCATGTGGGCTGTGCGTTGCTGAGGAAACCGCTTTCTCCTGGAAGGCATCCCGAGAATGGGAGAAGCTCCTCACCACTGAAATGTGGATTAAAGCCTACACTTCCTGCCAGGCCAAAAGAAGAGAGGAGCCCTGTACTGAGAAAGTCAGTCTTCTCCCTTGTGAAGAAACATTTGGATGTTACTTAAAAAAAACATTTGTTGCTACTATGAAGGAACAGTAAGTTGTAAAAGGAGAGAGAGCTTCTACAGCACAGGAGTTAACAGCAAATGGTCTTTGGGCTCAGGTGGCCATGGCTTGAATTCTGGCTGTGGCACTAACTACTTTGTCCCAGTTATTTACCCTTTGTAAGTTTAATGATCCCCAATATAAATGGGAATAAACCTACAGCCATGTCACAGCACAGCTACACGGCTCCCATGAGAGGCGTCCATGTGACGTGCTTAGCACGGTTGCCTGCACACTGTCGGGGGTGGACTGAGGCTGGCTCGTGCTGCTGTTAGGATGGTTATGATGATTATTGTTTATGCATGTGATGCTCCCAGGAAGTTCCAGGTTTTTTTGTTTTTTTTGTTTTAGTTTTTGTTTTGAGACAGAGTCTCGCTCTCTCGCCCAGACTGGAGTGCAGTGACGCGATCTCGGCTCACTGCAAGCTTCACCTCCCAGGTTCACGCCATTCTCCTGCCTCAGCCTCCCGAGTAGCTGGGACTACAGACGCGCGCCACCACACCCCGCTGATTTTTTGTATTTTTAGTAGAGATGGGGTTTCACTGTGTTAGCCAGGATGGTCTCGATCTCCTGACCTCGTGATTCGTTTGCTTCCGCCTCCCAAAGTGCTGGGATTACAGGCGTGAGCCACCGTGCCCGGCTGGAAGTTCCAGTTTTTGAGGGGAGGAGAGGAAAGGAGGAGAGGAAAGGAAATCCCTGGACTAAATTAGAAAGCAGCAGTGAACTCAGACACAGAAGGGGTTGTGCTGCTCAGATGTAGGTCCCTCTGGTGTCTCAGTCCCAAGAAGTTCACAGCTGGACTCCTTGGGATTAACTATACTGCCTGGTGGCGAAGGGAAGGATGTGGACAGTAGCCCCAGACCTGGAAGGGTTCTTTAAGCCTTTCCTCTCAAGGCTTATTCTGGAGTTTTCGTTTTTTTGAGACGGAGTCTTTCTCTGTCGCCCAGGGTGGAGTGCAGTGGTGCTATCTCGGCTCACTGCAACCTCCGCCTCCCCAGTTCAAGCGAATTTTCTGCCTCATCTTCCCGAGTAGCTGGGATTACAGGTGTGCACCACCACATCCAGCTAATTTTTGTGTTTTTAGTAGAGACAGGGTTTCACCATGTTGGTCAGGCTGGTCTCAAACTCCTGACCTCATGATCTGCCTGCCTCGGCCTCCCAAAGTGCTGGGATTACAGGCAGGAGCCACCATGCCCAGCCCACTCTGGAGTTTTAAAAGAGTAGCACCTTTCTAATCAAGTACCACATGTAAAGACCTGCATTTAGCCAGACTTCATAGTCTCAATAAATAACTCCACCGAATGTTTACCCCCTTGAGATGTTGTCAAGCGTCAGATAAAGTAGCTGTCTCTTTTGCCAGGTTAAAAACTAAACTCTGCTTTGTCTTATTTAACAATAACCACAAAAACCAAAGCAGGCTGGGTGCAGCAGCTCACCCCTGTAATCCCAGAGCTTTGGGAGGCTGAGGCAGAATATCACAAGGCCAGGAGTTCAAGACCAGCCAGGGCAACATAGGGAGACCCCATTTCTAGAAACAAAAATTAAAAATTAGCCAGGTGGCCAGGCTAATTATGAAGTGTATACAGTAGTCCCCCTTATCTGTGGGGGATATGCTCCAAGACCCCCAGTGGATGCCTGAGACTGCAGATAATACTGGGTCCTATATATACTGTGTTTTTTCCTAAACTGTACACATACACCTATGCACAGTATGAGATTCGCAACCACAACTCATAATAAAATAGAACAATGATAACAATATGCTGTAATAAAAGTTATATGGGCCGGGTGCAGTGACTCATGCTTGTAATCCTAGCACTTTGGGAGGCCAAGGTGGGCGGATCATGAGGTCAGGAGATTGAGACCATCCTGGCTAACACTGTGAAACCCCATCTCTACTAAAAATGCAAAAATAAAATTAGCTGGGCGTGGTGGCGGGCGCCTGTAGTCCCAGCTACTCGGAAGGCTGAGGCAGGAGAATAGCGTGAATCTGGGAGGCGGAGCTTGCAGTGAGCCGAGATAGCACCATTGCACTCCAGGCTGGGCGACAGAGTGAGACTCCGTTTCAAAAAAAAAAATAGCCAAGTATGGTGTTATATGCCTGTAGTCTCAGTTCTCAGGAGGCTGAGGCAGGAGGATTGCTTGAGCCCAGGAGTTGCAGGTTGCAGTGATCTAAGATTGCACCACACCACTGCACTCCAGCCTGGGCATTAGAGCAAGACTCTATCTCTAATATATATTAAAAACTGTAGAAATTAAAACAACAGCAAGGACACTCTCCATGGGGCAGACATTGACTCCGGAGCTTCTCCTCCTCCGTTTCCCAGCCTGAAGAGAGTCAGGGAGTTGTGGACTCCTGCAGTGCCTCTCTGTGGGGCCTGGCGAGATACGTTTCCAGTTCCACATCATTTTCAACAGTGTCACTATGAAGCGCATGGGCAGATTGAAATGAAGCCGAAAACTGGTCGGCTTCCAAAGAAAATTACCATAAATGGGAAACCTGAATATAGCTATTCATCCTCTGGCTTCAGGCTATGAATGGCTCATTAATTAGGGCCAGAAAAAAGTGGTGCCGTCTCAGACAGGACGGCAAAAAGGAAATGCTTCTTAACCAGGGGCCACAGCCAAGACTGGGGTCCCCGGTGCCCAGGCCAGCTGCAGGCACATGGTAGGTGGTCCTCACATAGGGAATGAAGAAATCAATACAAGGTTGGTGTCAAAATGTTGGGGTTTAAGCCCCTGCTTCACCATTTCCAGACACCACACACCTGCAAAAATCCTTTCCAAATTCCAGATTTCCACCTCTGTAAAGCAGACAAAAAACAACACACATCTCAAGATCATTGTGAGAATTATACGGGCTAATTCCAAAGAAAAGTTTTTTTTGTTTTTTTGGTTTTTTTTTTTTTGAGACGGAGTCTCACTCTGTCACCCAGCCTGGATTGCAGTGGAGTGATCTCAGCTCACTGCAAGCTCCGCCTCCCGGGTTCACACCATTCTCCTGCCTCAGCCTCCCGAATAGCTGGGACTACAGGCGCCCACCAGCATGCTCGGCTAATGTTTTGTATTTTTAGTAGAGACGGGGTTTCACCGTGTTAGCCAGGATGGTCTCGATCTCCTGACCTTGTGATCCGCCTGCCTCGGCCTCCCAAAGTGCTGGGATTACAGGCGTGAGATACCACGCCCGGCCCAAAGAAAAGTTTTTAAGAGATACAGATTTTATGTAAGAAAGAGAGAAAGGAAATGAAGATTCCCTTAAAACTGTATTTCACTAAGCAAACTGAGAAAGACCTTTCATAACCACTACCCCGAGTAATAGAATACAATGTGGTTTATTATCAAGTGTTCATGAATGAAGTGTTGATTGACTTACTTTATAGTGGAGGATTCGGCTGCTTCCTCCAAAGCCATCCCTGCTCGTTGGAGTGGTGGGCTGCTCCTGGACCAGTGCCGCTCACAGCCTGCTTTCCTTCCACTACCCGGGAAGAGCCGCATCCCTGGGTGGGGAGCTCAGCGTGGATGCTTGGAGCTGTAAGCCTTGCTTGGGTGGATTGTGCACCTGGACATCAGGGCCTAGGGCAATGTGACTGGCCCAACTCAGAGGAATTGTGCCACCATTTATGATAAATGCTGAGTGTGTTTAATTTATAGTAGGCTCTTTTTAATCTAGATTTTCTTGGGTAATCTGGCAGGCAAAATAAACAGGTCCAATTAACTGTTGACTAACAGATCAATAATGGACCTGAAAACAGACAACCCAGGTGGCATTTTAGGGTCAAATAAAACTTCCTCAACATCTGCTTGGCTTCCTCCTCATCTCACTGCTCCCTCTCCCTGATGTCATTCCCCTTTTAGAGGGTGGTGAGAGTATGCTGACAAGGAAGACTCCTAAACTTATGTAACAAGGGACAGCCAGTCAAGAAAGGACCCACCTATTAGCATTGCTTGAGAGCTGAATTCAGCCATGTGCTTAAATAAAAGAAATAATTTCCATTTACTGAGCATCCACCATGTGCTAGGCACTTTGCATGTGCTATGCAGGATCCCTGTGAAATATAAATTATTATCTGTATTCTACAGATGAGGCTCAAACAAGATAAACAACGCATCCAAGCCCACAGAAGTACATTAAATGATAGAATTGAAATCAAATCTGTCTGGCTTCTAATCTATGTTTTAACCAAAACATCCCTTCCATAGCCTACCCGCTATGGTCTGAATGTCCCCCAAAATTCATGCATTGAAACTGAACCCCCATTGTGTCGGTGTTAAGAGGTGTGACCTTTTGGGGAGTGATTAAGTCATGAGGGCTCCACCCTCCTGAGTGGATTACTGCCTTGCAAAAGGGCTGAAGGGAACTAGCTCAGGCCCTTCTTTGCCCTTCTGCCTTCCACCCCATGGGGACACAGCCTTCTCCCCTTCTGCCACATAAAGACCCTCACCAGATACTGAATGCCATAGCCTTGAACTTGGACTTCCCAGGCACCGGAACTGTTAGAAATAAATGTCTATTGATTATAAATAACTGTCTGTGGTATTTTGTTATAGCAGCACAAACAACAAAGACGCCACAAATTGCCTCTCACATTTACAACCTAGTATGTGTGACTTCTGCTCTCCTCCCCTGGAAATGCCAGTAACATAGAGATTAGCCAATTTCATTCATGACAACTTGCTCAGCAATCAGTTTAAACATCTATACATATTTAATCACAGATCTGCTTGTAAATCGATTTCCCATGAAAACTTGAACTGGACAGGATTTGACAGTCACTCAGATTCTGGTCACTGCTGGGGGTGCAGAAGAGCAAACAACAGGCTTATAGCACAGGAGAGGCCCCGTTTAAATCCTGATTCTGTCTCTTTCTGGCTGCATCAGTTGGGTTTTCAGTTGCAAACAGTAGAACACATATGTAGCCGAAAACCGCCTATTGAAAGGGAGCTTATTAGGATGACCGGAGGGCTGGAGATTCAGGCTGGCCAACTGCAGAAGCCCAGTGAGGCTGGGCCCAGCCAGGGTGATCACAGGAACATCCTAAAGGATGCCACCCTTGCCCCACTGGGCAGTCACCTTCCTGCTGAGCAGCATCCCGGACTCTCCCCACCTCTCCCTTCCAAGTCAGCATAGCAGGAGCAGCATCCAGTGGTCATGCTCAGGCCATCATCTGCTGCCTCCCTGTTGGAGGCTGAGAGAGAACATCTGCCCTGCGGGCTCCACCCTCCCACTACGGAGCTTAAGGGAGCGCTGTGCTTCACATCATGCAGGTGTCCCGTGAGTGGTAACCCCCTCCACCTCCCCCTTCCCTTCCCTCTACCACTGATGGCTGTAACTCCTCCAGTCTACCAGACCCTTGCAAACAGTCCAGCTCCTGCCCAACCTCTGAGAAACAGGAACTGGTGACAGTCATCCCATCCTGACACTTCCCCCTCTTTGCTGCTGTGGCCACTTGCTGTCCCCTGGCCAAAAGATGTGAGCTTTTCATAGAGTCCCTGTATGGTTCTATATTGCTGGTCACAAAAGATCTTTGTTTGTTTGGTTGGTTTTTTGAGTTTTTGTTTGTTTGTTTGTTTGTTTCTGAGATGGAGTCTCGCTCTGTCACTCAGGCTTGAGAGCAAGTGGTGCTATGTCCGTTCACTGCAACCTCTGCCTCCCGGGTTCAAGTGGTTCTCCTGCCTCAGCCTCCTCAGTAGCTGGGATTGATTACAGGCACATGCCACCACATCCAGCTCATTTCATTATTATTATTTTTTTATTTTTATTTTTTTTTAGAGACAGAGTCTCACTCTGTCGCCCAGGCTGGAGTTCAGTGGTGTGATCTCAGCTCACTGCAAGCTCTGCTTCCCGGGTTCATGCCATTCTCCTGCCTCAGCCTCCTGAGTAGCTGGGACTACAGGTGCCCGCCACCACGCCCAGCTAATTTTTGTACTTTTAGTAGAGACGGTGTTTCACCATGTTAGCCAGGATAGTTTTGAACTCCTGACCTCGTGATCCACCCACCTCAGCCTCCCAAAGTGCTGGGATTACAGGCACAAGCCACTGCACCTGGCCAATTTTTTTTTTTTTTTTTTTTTGAGACAGAGTCTTGCTCTGTCACCCAGTCTGGAGTGCAGTGGCACGACCTCGGTTCACTGTAAGCTCCGCCTCCCAGGTTCACACCATTCTCCTGCCTCAGCCTCCCAAGTAGCTGGGACTACAGGCACCTGCCACCACCCCTGGCTAATTTTTGTATTTTTTAAGTAGAGACGTGGTTTCACTGTGTTAGCAAAGATGGTCTTGATATCCTGACCTCATGATCCGCCTGCCTCGGCCTCCCAAAGTGCTGGGATTACAGGCGTGAGCCACTGTGCCTGGACTCAATGTTTTTATTTTTAATAGAGATGGGGTTTCGCCATGTTGGCCAGGCTGGTCTCGAACTCCTGACCTCAAGTGATCTGCCTGCCTCAGCCTCCCAAAGTGCTGGGATTACAAGTGTGAGCCACCATACCTGGCCTGGTTATAAAATATCTTATTAACACTGGGCTACAAGTGAAATAATGGAAACACAGCAAATCAGTTGCAGGAAATATTCTGAGAATATCTTTTAGAAGTCATTGGGACCCCAGAGAGAGCATTTCATTTGATGACAAGTGACCTCGTTCAAAAGCAACCTCTGTTACTAACTAGTGTGACCCTGGGCCTGTGCACTCACCTTCCGGTGTCTCTTTCCTCACCTAAGAAAGGTAGTAAATAATATTTCCTGAGCAACCTGCAACATGAGAGTCAACAAGTGCCTCCCATAGAAAGAGCTGCACAAACAAAGTGCCTTTGAGAGGGTAGAGGGAGAGTTGTGCAAGGGAAGGACAGGGCTGTGGAGGGCGTCTGACCTTCCATATGGCCCCTGCTCTGCTCAGCTCAGCCCAAAGGCAGAACCGATACAGATTCCCTGGCCATGGGCACCAGCACGCCTACTTGTAGGGGCCTGTCCTTCCTACAACAGCAGTGGGTGCCCAGAATCCTGCCTCCCTAAAACTATATTCACTCTGTCTACATAGCTTTCAAAGTACATGTTCTGATGCAGTAGGTTTAAAACTCAGCCTTTTTGTATGTCTTTTCCCTTTGCTGTGGCTCTATCATGCAGGGCCTCATTGGGAACTGGCTAATACAGTTCACACTCTGTGAAGGACTTGCAGCTCATCCCAGATGACCACTTACACATTCTTACCAACCACGTAAGAACAGAGGAGCATCTTGTAAAAAGACTGAACCCATGCCCTCCTCTCTTCCCCAGCTTGGAAAGAAGCAGCCACATTTACAGAGGAAAAAGACATAAAAATCAGCTTTTTCAACACTCTCAGCACTATGGGTGGTTTCTTTCTAAAGCCAGAAAATTTGGTAAAAATGAAGGGCAGCTCAAATTTGACACGCTGCAGCCAAGGGAGAGACAAACGTAGTTATCCGAAGCAGTACTGCAGCAAAGTAAAGTACTATTGCATCCCTTCTTTGAAGATATCTCCAGCCACCATTTTTCTCAGAAGTCCTAACTTTTGAATTAAAATAATATGTGTGGGTATGAATTTATATACCCACAAATATTTATAATTCCAAGATGCAACACTCATGCTTGCATTTTCTAAAGTCAAAGGCATGGAAATGTCTGTGATGCTGTGTTGGAAATCAGATAACTTGTCAGCTGCGTACCACAAAGGAAATACAAACAAAAAAAAGGATCTACAATTGTTAACTTAATGTCCCCTGTCACTCAAGGGACTTTTGAGAAACACAATTTATAACTGTATTAATCTTTTCCAAACACAGACATTAAAAATAAGCAATAACCTACTCTGATAATAACTATATAGCTATGAAAAAAATCACTCATTGAATCGTAATTTGATTAGTCCTCTTCCAGGAGGCTCTATGATAAAACTTTGCTTTACATACAGGATCACAGACTTTTGGAGACTGATGAAGGCTTGTTCTGTTCCCTAGTTTCATATTCAGATGAGCAAAGTTGACCTGGAACGGTCAACTGGCTCGTCCAGGGTCACCCAGCAATAGTGGGCATGGGAGAGCAGAATCCGCCCACTACTCTGACACTGGTGTCCCTCCATTGCCCCACCTGTATACAGCAAGAATTAATTTATTATCACCCCATTTGCTCCACGGAAGATGAAATACACAAAAGGCACCATACCAGGACCAACAAAGCCTACCTAATGAAAAGAGACAGGTCACAAAGCATTTGGCAGGAACGGAGTCATTTCAGGTGGTGACAGGTTTTAGTCTAATTTATTTCTGAGTGAGGAAGATGCATTGATTCATTTTTCTCCCAACCTAGTCAGACCACTAGCTTTTCATCATCATACATATCCATTTGTTACAAGTTCTTACCAGTGCAAGTTCCTGTTCACAAGTATTTCAAACATCAAGATTTTAAAATGTGTCTTGAATGTAAAACTATTTTTATCATCACAACCTCAACTTATAAACAGGTTGTGTTCAGAAGTCCTTTTGTAACTCATTTTTGTTTTATTTGTTTATTTATTTTTAACCCTTTTTTTTCGTTTTTGAGACAGAGTCTCGCTCTGTTGGCTGGGCTGGAGTGCAGTGGCACAATCTCAGCTCACTTCAAGCTCTGCCTCCCCGGTTCACGCCATTCTTCTGCCTCAGCCTCCCCAGTAGCTGGGACTACAGGCGCCCACCACCACACCAAGCTAATTTTGTTTTTGTATTTTTAGTAGAGACGGGGTTTCACCGTGTTAGCCAGGGTAGTCTCGATCTCCTGACCTCGTGATCCACCTGCCTCGACCTCTCAAAGTGCTGGGATTACAGGTGTGAGCCACCACGCCTGGCCTATTTTTAACTTTTTGAGACTGAGTCTCACTCTGTTGCCCAAGCAGGAGTTCAGTGGCACGATATTGGCTCACTGCAACATCCGCCTCCCAGGCTCAAGGGATCCTCCCACCTCAGCCTCCCAAGTAGGTGGACCACAGATGCACACCACCATGCCTGGCTAATTTTTTGTAGTTTGGTAGAGATGGGGTCTCACCCTGTTGCCCAGGCTGGTCTCGAACTCCTGAGCTCAAGCAGTCCGCCCACCTCGGCCTCCTAAAATGCTGGGATTAAAGGCGAGAGCCACCACACCTGGCCTTGTACTTCATGTTTAGAACCTGGAACTTACTTTCTACCAGAAAGGATTCTAAAAATAGAAATTAGGTGCCCAGCCAGGTCTTCCCAGGAGTCTAACCCACAAAGCCCATAGAGGCACTTAAGCAGCCCCCCCGAGCACTCAGGACCCTGGAATCTGAGCCCCTCCTCTTTCCTGCTTCTCCTTCATTCCGGTGACAAGAGTAGTAGGAATCCAGCCCTTTTCCTCTCCCAAAATCCACTAAAAGAAAACCCAGAGAGCGTGCCTGAAATGGAACCTCTCCCATGTGACTGAGAGCCAGTTCGCCCACGGTGTGGCCAAGGATTTCATTTGGATTCCTCCTGCTGCTGGGGAACAAAAGGCTCCCCCAGAGTCTCCTTCCTCAGGCCAATTGGCTGTGGGCCTTTTGCACTGGAAATTCAGGAAACTCTTGTATTACTAATCTAGCTGACAATGAAGGTTCCTGAAAATTCTACCACTCTCTTCCTAATTCTAAGAAGATAAACAGTTTATACCCACCTCAGTGAGATAAATACGGGCTTTGGAGCCAGAGGAAACATGAGCCTAAATCCCTGCCTTCCACTTTCTAGTGGCAGTGTCTAGTGTCTCTGTGAGACAGCGCACATGTGGGCACTTTTAGCCCTGGTGTCCAGTGCTCCCCACACTACAGTGCCAATCTCCCTCAGGAGTCTCTCTCCTCCCAGCAGCATTTCTGATCACCAGATGCAATGAAAAAGGAAAGAAAGGTAAAATGAGAAACACTAAACAAAGGAATGGTGATACGGCACAGGTTTCTCTTAGGGCTTAACTCTTCCCAGTGTCATGGGGTGAAGAAGGGGAGCTCTCTTTCCCAGGAGGATGGAGGAAGAAAGGAAGGCAGGTTCTGCGATCCCTGCAAGACCTGGGGCTCCCTGCTCACCAAGCCCCATTCTCTCTTGGCTTTCCCAGGTGTGCTGAAAGGAAGGATCACAAATACTTGGGAAGGTGAAAGAATAAAACACACTCCACAAGCCTGAGCTCCATCCTGCCTTTAGAACTACTGATAAACATCAGGGATTTTTCTGTGCTAGCAAGGAGGGACATAAGTCTAATCATGCACATCTGTTTTACAAAGTTATCCATTCCCTTCTCCCAGCAAACTCCTCTGATGTGAGTTGTACTGCAAATGCCAACCACCTCTGCAGGATTTCCCAAGATGCCTCATTCATTCAGCAGATGCACATTAATCACCTATGATGTGTTCATCACTGTGCCCAGTGCTGGAGTCACCAACCATAGGCCATGCAGATAAGGCAGAGGGCAAGTGTGCTAGCTTGAGATTGGACTTGCTCCTGGGCAGCCCACTTCGGTTCCTTACCAAAGTGTCTTCAATCGCTGGACTCCAGGCTTCAGGCTCCACCTCTTCACACAGCCCTTCACACTCCACTTTCACATCTCTCTGTCACTGAGGGACTGGGACATGCAGTTCCTTGCTTGAGTCACATGGTTGGTTAGTGGCACAACAGGAACTAGAATCATGGACCCTCCTAGGTTCCTCCCTGGACCACTAGACCAGGCTTCCTCTGAACTGTCTGCTTGGTCAAGGCTGGGGTTGAAAGTAGGAAGACATAGCCAAGGTTTAATGGAAGAAGGAAGGTGTATGAAGCCCAAATCTCATCCACATATCCGGAGTTTTCTCCTTGTGCTTTAGATTCCTTGGATGCGAAATGAAATTGGTAAATGAGAATTGGGTCTCCGGATGATTCGCTTGAACTGCCCCTCCTGGCAGAAGAGCAGGAGTGAGTGTTTTGCTCCTAAGGACAAAAACCCAGCCCACAGCAGCACTCTACAAAACAGTAATTTTTTGATGTTCCTTGTTTTCACTGAAAAGGAAAATCATGTCCAGTTCTGTATTTTACTCCATAGTATAGCTAGATTTGTTTTAATATAAACAAATATTAATACGCTTATCCTGTACAAATTTTTGACCAAAATGAGTCTCCGGGGCAATGCACCAGCTGACCCTGTGGTTTCTTGCACTTTTGTCACCCATCTGAGTACTAACGGGCACGTGGCTCAGTGTGAGATGTGGAGACTTACATATCTCCTAAATCTCACCCGCACATCCTGCAGGCCTACACTTGAGCTTCAAGTAAACAGCTGGGGAGTCACACTTAGGTTTGATAATGAGTACCAAGAAGACATCAATTCAATAATGACTTTTGCATTCATATGTGCTCCATATAAATGACCTCCCCCTTGCACCCACACCAGCCTGGCCCAGGACCCAAGTGACCCTTGGAAGAGGATCAGCCAGGTGCCAGGCAGAGTTGTGGGCTGGAAAGAAACACTTGCTCCCGCTTAACAAACTAGCATATCGTGGATCTTCACAATAATGTGGAACAATGAGGGATTGCTTTTAAATGTTTAAAATCACTCCATCATTTACTAATCATTAAGAAGTTTATTGTCAACTTCTTGTGAAAAGCAACCACACTTCTTCTGATAGCTCTTAGTAACCAAAACTTTTTTTTTTTTTTTTCTTTTTGAGATGGAGTCTCACTCCATCGCTCAGGCTGGAGTGCTGTGGCGCGATCTCGGCTCACTGTAAGCTCCCCCTCCCGGGTTAATGCCATTCTGCTGCCTCAGCTTCCCGAGTAGCTGGGACTACAGGTGCCCACCACCACGCCCGGCTAATTTTTGTATTTTTTTTTTAGTAGAGACGGGGTTTCACCATGTGAGCCAGAATGGTCTCAATCTCCTGACTTCGTGATCCACCCGCCTTGCCCTCCCAAAGTGCTGGGATTACAGGCATGAGCCATGGCGCCCGGCCAGTAACCAAAACATTTTTACAATCGTATTTAAGCACTTCCTTTTGTAGGGTAGCTAATGAACTGTGCAGGTGTCTGTTCAGATTTTGGAATTTTCGTGGATCCCTCATCCATCCACTGAGTTAGAACTGGTAAGAGTTTCCAGCCTTCCGATTTTCTGAACACGCAGTGCTGAGGTTACGATGGAGGGCAGGAGTTAGTGGGAACCCTTTGTTATCTAGGAGGCTTCATTTGCCTACACTTTCATCATTTCTGAGCCACCATAGGGCAGTTTATTGTATTATGAAAGTTTATTTGCATAAAAATCTTCATTTGTTTTCTTGAAATTATGTTAACTGAGAAAAAAGAGCACATGACAGTATAAACACCTCTCACACAAACAGCTATCAAGAGATAATTTAAATGTTTTCTAGGGAGGCCGAGGTGAACAAATCGCTTGAGGCCAGAAGTTCAAGACCAGCCTGGCTAACATGGTGAAATGCTATCTTTACTAAAAATACAAAAATTAGGGGGGTGTGGTGGTACATGCCTGTAATTTAATCTACCGCGGCAAGGGGGTGGGGGTTGGGGGGGGTGGGAGGCTGAGGCAAGAGGATCACTTGAGCCCAGGAGGCAGAGATTGCAGAGAGCTGAGATTGCCTGGGTGACATAGACCCTGTCTTAAAAAAAAAAAAAAAAAAAAAAAAAAAAAATTATTTAAATTTAACATTTATGAGGGCCTTTTTCTATGAAGTTGCCTGTATTTCCCTTTCCTTCCTTCCTTCCTTCCTTCCTTCCTTCCTTCCTTCCTTCCTTCCTTCCTTCCTTCTTTCCTTCCTTCTTTCTTTCTTTCTTTCTTTCCTTCTTTCTTTCTTTCTTTTTTGAGACGGAGTCTCACTCTGTCACCCAGGCTGGAGTGCAGTGGCGCGATCTCGGCTCACTGCAAGCTCTGCCTCCTGGGTTTAGGCCATCCTCCTGCCTCAGCCTCCCGAGTAGCTGGGACTACAGGTGCCCGCCACTACGCCCAGCTAATCTTTTGTATTTTTAGTAGAGACGGGGTTTCACCGTGTTAACTAGGATGGTTTCAATCTCCTGACCTGGTGATCCGCCCACCTCAGCCTCCCAAAGTGTTGGGATTACAGACAGGCGTGAGCCACTGCTCCCGGTCTCCATTTTTTTCAAAAAGTATATCTCTATTGGAGTTAAAAATGGTTTGATGGAATAATATAATTTCAACTAATTGAAATTATATTTTAATTATTATCCATCTCCAATATTTATTATAGTCTTAGTGTACAGTTTGTTAAGCCCATATTTTCCTTGAGGACTGAAGTCACTGTGAGTAAACTGCCACAAGGTTATTTTATTTCTGGAGGTTGTCTCCCCTAAGTACTGTGAAAACGTGTCATCTTGACGGGCTGTCAACACGGACATTTTCTCATTTACTAAGTAGGAGAATTCTGCAAGCACTTTCCATTATTTAAGAATTCATGGCCGAGCTTAGTGGCTCGCGCCTGTAATCCCAGCACTTTGGGAGGCCAAGGCGGGCGGATCACCAGGTCGGGAGATCGAGACCATCCTGGCTAACATGGTGAAACCCCGTCTCTACTAAAAATACAAAAAAGTTTGCCAGTGCGGTGGTGGGTGCCTCTCGTTCCAGCTACTCGAGAGGCTGAGGCAGGAGAATGGCGTGAACCCGGGAAGCGGAGCTGGCAGTGAGCTGAGATCGCGCCACTGTACTCCAGCCTGGGCAGCAGAGGGAGACTCTGTCTCAGAAAAAAAAAAAAAATTCACAGCAAAAGATAAAAGCTTTTATTTTTGTTATTTATTTCTGTTTTATGAATGTGGCCCTTTCAGCTTTATAACAACAATCCAAATCAGTGTGCGAAAACCACACACAACCACTCTCCCGAGGAACACACATCCAGGTAACTGAAGCCTGAATGAAACAGTATTTTTTCACTTGGTTTTCGTGGAATTCCGCCTCAGGTAGTCCTACCGCCTCCCCAAGGCCTGTGCTCATAGCTTTTTCTAGCCCCTAGGAGACTGGACCCTGGCAGCCCGCTCACCTCTGTCTCGCTCTTTAACTGCAGCACCCTCTGGTGTACATTTTGATTTTAGCAGCCGAAGTCACTGGCCGTGTGTCATGTTGCTGGTGGGTCCTGGTGGTAGTTTTATCTTCTGTTTCTCTCAGGTAGTATCTAGAGATAAGTTAGAACGACAAGGGTTTGTAAGAAATAATAACAGTAAAAATTCGGAAAGCCAGACTCTCCAATGCTCACCGTAAAATGCTAAGGAAATAACCTCACTCTCCCCTAAGGACCTGGAGACATTGGCTTAGGAACTCACCTCATAGATCATTTAGGGCAACTCCCTCATCTGAAAGACAAGAAATCAAGGCCCGGAGGAGTTAAGTGACTTGTCAGGCTGATACAGTGAGTTGGGTTGACCACCGAGGCCTTCCGCTACCCCCTATGATGGAAAGAGCTACAATTCTCTGAGTATTACCACGAGCCAAGCACTATGCTAAGTCTATTACAGGCACTGGCTTATTTGAGGCCCACAGCAATATTTGAGGTAGGTACTATCATGATGCCTATTTTACACACAGGGAAGTATAAGCTTAGCGAGCGAGACTGAGGAAACGTGCATGCCCCATGTCACACAAACACAGGGTTTCTGACTGCAGAGCCGGTGCTTGAAACCACAACTGATCTTACTGCCTTTGTGGCAATTGTATACTTATATATGGATATGCACATATGTAGATACACGGATACAGGTGTATGGATGTACATGAATTTACACGTATATGATATATCAGTAAGCAAGATATAGTATCATTTTGCATATTTTGAAACTTAAACCAAATGGTATTATAATTGTATGTACCTGGGGGGCAGATGGGAGAAGGATAAGTCCATTCCATCTGCTTTCTGCTGTGCCTTCCTATACTACAGAAACAGGAAAGCTAAAAACTACATTTCCCAGACTCCTTTACAACCAGAGTCAGGATGTGGTGCAGATTCAGTCACTCAAATGTGGGGGAATTGCAGCAGGGGCCAGGCATCTGCTGCTCCTGCTGCCAAGCCCAGCGGGGGAGATACTCAGTTTTCTGGGCAGTGTTAGCTGAGGTCCTGGGCTCTGGTCGCTGGCTCTGAGGTGCTGAGAGCAGGGCACGTGGCGTCCATTTGAAGCTGAAAATCCTCGCAGGCACAGTGGGATCTGCAGCGGGCAACAGTGGCTGTGGTTTCTGAGGGTGGTAGGTTTCTGATTATGGATGGATTCCTTCCTTGTCTTGGTGGCTTCCTAACTGTGGCAGTAGTGATATGGTAAAGAGTCAGCAGCCTTTTGATTCTAGTGGCTCACGTGCGCTTTGGATGGCTTCATGGGGCTGTGCAAACAGATATTGGAGTCCAGAGCCTGCCAAGAGTGGGACTGGACCCTCAGAGTAAAGGTGGACTGATGGTCAACCAGTCTTCAAACAGAAGGCAGTCCGGGTTCAAGGCTTCTGAATGTCCCAAAATATCTCAATTCCTGCAGCAAAATTCAAGCAATTTTATAGCTATCAAGTACCTGATATAAGCAAATGAAATTCATTTCTGGAGGAAGGAAATATCATGCTACCTTTTTTTTTTTTTTTTTTTTTTTTTTGAGATGGGGTCTCATTCTGTCACCCAGGCTAGAGTTCAGTGGTGCGATCACAGCATACAGCAGCCTCCACCTCCCAGGCCCAGGTGATCCTCCCACCTCAGTCTCCTGAGTAGCTGAAACTACAGGTGCATGACCCCACACTCAGCTAATTTTTGTATTTTTAATAGAGATGGCGTTTTACCATGTTGCCCAGACTGGTCTCAAACATCTGGCCTCAAGCCATCTGCCCCACCTCAGCCTCACAAAGTGCTGGGATTATAGGAGTGCGTCACTATGGCCAGCCCATCCTACACTTTATATTCTATCAACAGCAATTTTTAAAACATCGTACCCAGAACGTAGACAAAGATAACCAACCACATGGGAAGATAAGATAGCAGAAATGAGAACCAGAGAACCAGCTGAAATGTACAACAGAGACAGAAAATATATGGAACCTCTAGATCAGTACTCTGATAGAAATATAATGGAAGCCACAAGTGTGAGCCACACAGGGAATTTTAAATATTCTAGTGAACACATTGAAAAAATAAAAAGAAACAGGTGAAATACATTTTTACAATATTTTTAACTCAATATGTTTTAACTCAATTTTTTTAACCAAAACTATTATTTCAACATGTCATCAATAGACAAATGAATAATGAGACATTTGACTTCTTTTTTTTTTTTTTTTTTGGAGAGAGTGTCGCTGTGTCACCCAGGCTGGAGTGCAGTGGCGCAATCTTGGCTTACTGCGAGCTCTGCCTCCCAGGTTCATGCCATTCTCCTGCCTCAGCCTCCCGAGTAGCTGGGACTACAGGCACCAGCCACCACACCTGGCTAATTTTTTGTAGTTTAAGTAGAGACAGGGTTTCACCATGTTAGCCAGGATGGTCTCAATCTCCTGACCTCGTGATCTGCCTGTCTTGGCCTCCCAAAGTGCTGGGATTACAGGCGTGAGCCACCACACCCAGCTGACATTTGACATTTTTATACTAAACCTTTGAAATTTGGTGTGCACCATATACTACAGTACATCTCAATTCAAACTAATTGTATTTCAATTTCTCAATAGCCTCGTGTAGCTAGTAACTGCTGGGTTAGACCTTGCAACTTCAAATTTTAGAATTATCTGGTCAGGTGTAGTGGCTCACACCTATAATCCCAGCACTTTGGGAGACCAAGGCGGGAGAATCACCTGAGGCCAGGAGTTCAAGACCAGTCAGGCCAACATGGTGAAACCCTGTCTCTACTAAAAATACAAAAATTAGCCAGGTGTGGTTGTGTAGCAGGACGAGCCGCAGACAAAACTCCTCAGACATCGGATTAAAGAAGGAAAAGGTTTTTTATTTGGCTAGGAGCATCGGCAGATTTGCCATCTTAAGAGCCAAGCTCTCCGAAAAAGAAATTCTTGGCCTTTTTAAAGGCTTACAACTTTAAGGGGTCCACATGAAAGGTTCGTGATAAACCGAGCAAGCATGGGAAACATGACTGGGGGCTACATGCCTCAGCTAACAGAACAAAAAGTTTTACAATGCTTTTTTCATGCTGTGTCTGGAATTTACAGATAACACAAGTAGTTTAGGTCAGGGGTTGATGTTATTATTATTATTTTTTTTACTCCTAGGGCAGGGTGGTGGTGCTGAGGTTGTCTGGCTATTTATCTTACTTTGGTTTCTTTCTAACTTTTTGCTTTCTCTCTCCCTGTCTTGTGAACTAGGCAAGGTGTGGGGAGTAGGAGTGGTCTCCTTCCTTATCCCCCTCTTTGAGAATTCTCACTAATTAGTGGGAGTTTTATTTTTATTTTTTGAGTCTTTCTGCGAGACACAGTGATAGTGTTTTATGTAACACACTTGCGTTGAAGTTTTCTGACGAACCATGGTAGCTACAAACCCTTCTTTCATTTGAAGGAGTAAATGTAATATACAGGGGAGCAGCAAGCGAGTTTCTAGTACTAGTAATACACTTACAATGAGGGTTTTAAATTTTCTTATAGCTGTAAACTATTTTCTAAATGAAGACCAAGGATCAAACCTGTGTTAAACCTGTACAGGCACATGTACCAACTTTGTCATGTCCTAAGCAGGTTAGTTTTTTTACTGGGTCTTAAAAGCTTTTTCTTAGCGAGTAACACAGTATTTTTTAATAACAAGTTTTTAAGAGCCAGACGCTTGAACTTGGGGCATCTGTTTGGGGAAAGTGTTAAAGTGAAGTTATCTGGAGGCATGAACTCTTTTGCTTCTCAAGGCCATTGGTGTCTTATGTTAGCCTTTTTATAAATATAACACGAAGAAACATTTAGTCTGCTAGCAATGTTTACAGCCAACTGAGCAAATAGGTTTTTTCTTTTTTTGCTAAAGGAGGAGGTTCTGGTAACTTCTGGTTATAGTTTCAAGAATGACTGAAAGACTCGGAATTGTCGCTGGGCTGGACGGGTCTGGGTTTCCTAAGTAGCATGTGTACAGTGGGGACACCTTATACAGGTGTTTCTTCTAGCATGGTTATGGAGGTTAACAACAACAAAACAATGTACAGCATATTCATATCCAGCAAGGACAAAACAAGTCCTTACTTGGGAAAAAGGTTGAATACAGTGACAGAACAATAGAAAAACAGTATTACAGGAAAACTATTAATCTTAAGATTTTTAACTCCATTTACTTGCTTGATGAGTCCTCAAGCTTTGGCCATGCATACACTAGTCAGCTGCCGGTGTGTGACTAGAGCAGGGCTTGTTGTCTCCTCAAGCTTCAGCCGTGTGTAGACTGGTCAGCCTCCAGAGTGACCAGAGCAGGGCTGTCATCCTCAGCAGCAGCTTGGTCTCGTCTAAGGATCAGCCGGGTTGGATGATCTGTTTCCTGCTGGCTGGTCCACTTGTCCTGAGCTGCCGGTATTAGCTGACTGAGGGGATCCAAGACACAACACCTGCAACTTTAACAGCAGTGGGAGTGGACAAGGTTACAGTAGAGGGCTCATCCTATATGGGTGCTAGAAAAATTAGATTTTACTTTAAACAGAGTCACTAGATTTAAAGTGGTGTCAGACTTATAGGCATTTCCATTTACTCAATCATGAACACTTCATATGGCTATTTTTAAATCCTGCATTTGTTTTTTTAAGGTTAATTCCCTTAGTTTCTGGAGGTCACCTTTAATTTGACTTATGATTTGGGGGTGGCCGACTGAACAAAATCTTATAGGGCAAATACCTAGTTTGTTTGGTGGGAGTGCATCTGACTCGGAGGAGGACCGTAGGCAAAAACCTGATTTTATCTTAAATGATTTTCTGGCAATATTTTTTTTTAGTAGCTGCTCGGGTGTCCAGTTCATGCATTTTACCTTTTCTTGAACTTTGTGGCCGATAGGCTGTGTGTAACTTTTATTTTATTTTTAACAGTCTTATTAAATCTTGCACTATTTCAGCTACAAATGCTGGCCTATTGTCTGACTTTAAAGTTAGAGGTAGTCTAAACCTGGGGATAATGTCTTTTAACAGTACTTTAGTCACTTCTTGTACTTTTTCTGTCCTGGTGAGGAAAGCTTTAACTTACCTTGAAAAGGTGCAAACAAGCACTAGCCTGTACCGATAGCCTCCAGCACGGGGCAGGTCTGTAAAATCTGTAAGCAGGTTTTCACAAGGTATGGCTCTTTTTCCTGTTTAAGTTTCTTAGAGGAGGGGCTCTTCTCCCCACACTGTCCCCCTTTGTAACTCTATTTAGTGGCTTAGCCTTTAGTGAGAAATTGGAATCCAGATACAGCAGAAATCTTGCTGCTTTTGACTTCTAATGTGACCATGGGCTCCTGGGAGCCTAATGGGAAGGTGCCTCGTCTGCCCTAGTCTTTACATTTTTTAGCTCCTGTCAGCCTGATCAGATCAGTATTTGGTTCCTCCAAGGTGCAGCAGCCCTTGGCTGACGGCCTCTTTGTCTTGTGGCCTTGGCCATTTGTTTTATTGCCTTTTGAATATTTAACCTTCTAGTGTCCTTTCTTTTTGCATTTCGCACGTTCATCTCTGTCTAGCCTTGTCTGGCTCTTGAATCTTTGCCTAACTTGACTTTTTTCACGTTTATATGCATGACCATCTCTTCTCACATTGCTAATGTTTTTTTTATAAGAGCTGTTGCTAATAGATTGGCTTTTTTTCTTAAGTCTTCTTTTTTTTTTTTTCCTGAGTTTTCCTGCTCTTAGGCCAGCTGGTGGGGCTGGGCAACGGCGCAGGCCCTGGCCCCGTGCACTGCTGTCTGTCTCTCCTATTTTCTTCAGATTCTCTTTTTCACATTGACTCTTAGTCTTTTTTTTTTCTTTTGCTCTTTTCCAGTTTTGTCCCTTGGTCACAGTTAACATACACCTTGGTGGCCACTTTTATAGACTAGGTGGTATTCATGCCCGCAGCTTCTGCTTGATGTTACCCTGGGCTTGCTTTACAAATGAAGTATTCACTATATACTGATTTTCAGCAGCCTCAGTGTTAAATGGGGTGTAAAACCAGAATGCTTTATAGTCTCTTATAAAACTGACTTAGGCTCTTGTCAGCAACTTGAAGCATTCCTGAAATCTCTTTTATATGACTTGCTTTTTTCTACCAAGTTTTAGCCTCTGCAGAAGTGCTTCTCAGTACCTCTGCAAATGCTGAAGCTGAGTTGCATTCTCTGCGTCTTTTTTCCCCCTTTTCCTGGAGTTTAACAGGCTCTTTTCTTTATATAATGTTCCATGCACTTGAAGGGTTAAACAGGCATACTGAGAGTCAGGTAAATGTTTACAGTCTTACCTTGACTGAGGTATTTAATTCTAAGGCCCGAATTAAAGCATTGAGCTCAGCTTAACGGCAGTGTCCAGGGTTACTACCTCATATTCTGCACTTCTGTCTCCTTGTGGGTTGATGAAGCTGTTCCCGTCCACGTATAGCTCCTAGTCTACTGATGCCCAAGGCTGGTCCCGGAGGTCAGGTCTGCTAGAGGAAACTTGAGTCCAACACCTCTACACAGTCATGCTCTACAGGGCTCTAGCTGCCAGGAGCAAGGTGGCGGGTTCAGGGTGTTTTCAGTTTAGTAGATCAATGGTTGAAATGGCTGATAGATGAAAGTCTGTTGCCTCCCTCCCCTCCCCACCCCCCGGATGTGGGCTTGGTCATTATAATAGACAGGTCCTCCGTCTCCCTGAGAGGCATTTACATAGCTCCAGCAAGACCAGATCTGAGACAGCCCACTTGACTATCTTGACTGACTTCCTTGGCCTCTGGAGGCTCCAATCCTCCCCTTCGAGGTGAGACCTGGGGTGTGTTAGCTTCTGAATCTCATTTCCGAGGGGGCTGTTGGCCTTGGTAAAGCGGGGTAGTGGGCTGGGACACATGGAGAAAGACTTTCTATTATCTCTGGTGACTCCTGCAAACCTGGCTTCTCTTGCTGTTTCTGGGACTCCTTTTTTAACTCTCTGTCTGCTGGTGAAGCTGCTCTTACTTTTACTTTTGGCTTTTTTGCAATAAGCTGTTAAACGGGGCTAAATTTATGCTGGTTTTGTCTATATTATATTTAACCGTGAGTCAATATAAAGGAATTTGATCTAGGTACACTGGCTGTCCTCTGACCCCTGTCACCACCTTAAATACATGGCCAGTTGTTCTCTGTCTATAGTTCCTTCCATGGGCCATCCAACACCAAAAGAGGGCAGTTCTAATTCACACGGAGTTCTTAACCTCTAGGCGGTTAACTTAACTCTATAATCTCCTGCAAAACCTTTCTTAAGGTTCTGTAACGTGCATTTTAATAGAGTACGTTTTGATGATTTGATGACTTTCTTTTTTTCTTTTTGAATTTTTTTTAAACACAGTTCCTAGTGGAGTGGGCTTACTTTGTGTCTGACCTATTTTTTTCTCAAGACAAAACAACATTCACACTGTAAGAAGTAAAGGGTAAAAGATCACTCACTCATCTAATTCACACTAAATCAAAATCAAAACTAAAACCAAAGTGTCAAGCAAGTCAAGTCAAAAACAAAAACCAAAGTGCCGGTACAGGCACGCCGTGGGTGATCAGGCCACACTTCCACTCAAATGGAGTGAGCAAGTTCCAAAGACCAGTCTTACCAAGTTTCAGATGTCTGGACTTAAAGTGCCAGTTCCTTCCCGGTGTTCAGTCACTGCCTTGATCTTCCGTGGGGGCCTGCTGTGTACTGCTCTGACGAGGCGTTCCACCAGGGCAAATGCCTACCTGGGAGCGCTCTCAGGATCCGCATAGCTCAAGCTGGCCAGCGTCCCCCACAGGGATGCTCTACAGGGCAGGCATAAGCTGCCTAAGGGGCTGCTTCGACAGTTGGTTAATCACCTGGCTTCCCAGTCAGGGAACCAAGAAATGTAGCAGGAGAGCTACAGACAAAACTCCTCAGACACCGGATTAAAGAAGGAAGACGTTTTTTATTCCGCCGGGAGCGTCGGCAGACTCGCGTCTTAAGAGCCCAGCTCCCCCAAAAAGAAGTTCTTGGCCTTTTTAAAGGCTTACAACTTTAAGTG
The DNA here is from genome assembly GCF_049350105.2 of Macaca mulatta. Taxonomy (NCBI): domain Eukaryota; kingdom Metazoa; phylum Chordata; class Mammalia; order Primates; family Cercopithecidae; genus Macaca; species Macaca mulatta. The sequence goes on along the minus strand of NC_133409.1, from coordinate 68,764,745 downwards.
GTCCATGGGAAAGGGTCGTGATAAATCGAGCAAGCATGGGAAACGTGACTGGGGGCTACATGCCTCAGCTAACAGAACAAAAAGTTTTACAATGCTTTTTTCATACAGTGTCTGGAATTTACAGATAACACAAGTAGTTTAGGTCAGGGATTGATGTTATTATTATTATTTTTTTAACTCCTAGGGCAGGGTGGTGGTGCCGAGGTTGTCTGGCTATTTATCTTACTTTGGTTTCTTTCTAACTTTTTGCTTTCTCTCTCCTCCTGTCTTGTGAACTAGGCAAGGTGTGGGGAGTAGGAGTGGTCTCCTTCCTTAATTGGGCATGTCTATAGTCCCAGCTACTCAGGAGGCTAAAGCACGAGAATGAATTGAACCCAGGAAGTGGACGTTGCAGTCAGCCGAGATGACACCACTGCACTTCAGCCCAGAAGACAGAGCAAGACTCTGTTTCAAAAAAAAAAAAAAAAAAAAATTAGAATTATCAGGCAGGGATTTAAAAATAACTATGCTTACTATGATTTAATAACTTAAAAAAATGAAAAAACAACAGAAAAAAATCATTACTTCAAATGTAAGATATATGCACTATGGAATAATCTATAAGTATAAAACTAAATAACTGGAATGAAGAACTCAACAGATGGCTTTAATAGCAAATTAGAGCTGAAGAGAGAAGTGTAAGCTGGAAGGTAGGTCAAGAAAGAGAAATCCTTTGGAATGCAGTACAGGAAGACTGAAGAGCGGAAAAATTTAGAAGAGACAGTAAAATTCAGAAGCCACAGCTGCTGTGGCAGACACTGTGGAATGGTTCACCCCACATTTAATTGGAATCCTAAAAGGACAGGTAAAACAACACAGAAGGCATATTTTGAGAGACCATGGCTGCGAATTTTGAAAACTGGCTAGGAGGCTGTTGTCAAATTGATTGTCTTTCCTATGGATTATATTTTATCAATAATTGCTTTTAAATTTTTCCCTTTTAAGTTGTTCTCTTCAAACATACTTTTCTTGAAGACAACCTTTAAGATATTCTCCAATTTCATCACAATGCACCTAGGAGTTAATTTATTTTTATTTATTCTAATTGAGATTGGTTATGTTTCCTAAAATTGAGAATCTATGTCTTTCATAAAATCTGAAAAAGTTCTTAGCCATTAGCTCTTTGAAAATTTCCTCTCCCTCATTTTCTTCTCTGCTTTTGGAAGTCCAATTAGAGGCAGGTTGGCCCTTTTCCTTGTACATCCATATCTTTATACTTCTCTCTTGCAGTTTCAGCATGAAACTCTCTCTCTACCAAATTTTGAATGATTTCTTCAGATCCATCCAGGTCAGTGACTTCATCTTGTATTTAATATGCTGCTTCTCAGTGTGTTGAGTTTCAAATTTTAATTAACATATTTTTCATTGCTGTAAGTGCTGCTTGGTTCTTTCTATTTCAGATATAACTAGTCTTTTTGACAATGTCTCAATGGTTGCAGTGGGTTTTATTCTTTTATGTCTTTAATGATTTAAGGATACATATTTTACTATTTTCTTTTTTTTTTTTTTTTTTTTGAGACGGAGTCTCGCTCTGTCACCCAGGCTGGAGTGCAGTGGCCGGATCTCAGCTCACTGCAAGCTCCGCCTCCCGGGTTCGCGCCATTCTCCTGCCTCAGCCTCCCGAGTAGCTGGGACTACAGGCGCCCGCCACCGCGCCCGGCTAGTTTTTTGTATTTTTTAGTAGAGACGGGGTTTCACCGTGTTAACCAGGATGGTCTCGATCTCCTGACCTCGTGATCCGCCCGTCTCGGCCTCCCAAAGTGCTGGGATTACAGGCTTGAGCCACCGCGCCCGGCCTACTATTTTCTTTTTAGTTCTAATATCTGTAGTTCTTCAGGGCCAAACGTACTCTGTGGGATTGGCTCACTCACTTACTGTGATTTGACTCTTGATATATTCTGCAGGTTTCTGAGCTTTTTTGTGGCATGGCTTTTTTACTGCAGGAAGCCTCTGCTGCCTATGTGAGGTTGTGTTCTGCAGAGATATTATGTTGGATTCTGTTCAACGCCTGTGGATCTCCACAAGCCAGGGATCATTTTTGTTCATTTTTTGGCTCGCACATTCCCGGAGCAGTCAGGTAGAAAACATTCTAACCCTCAGGACAGCTGCAGTGACGAATCCTCAGGGCAGAGTGCTTTACTGGATTTTACACGTGCAGTGCTGCTCTTGCTGGGCATCATTGTTGCTGCTGTGGCTCTTTGTTAGTTTCTTGGGTAGAGGAGGCACCTTAGCAAAAAAGCTTTTAAAACAAGATTTGAAATAACTTTATTTTGAGCAAAAGATATTCCTGGTTTTCTTGCTCTGTTGTTGCTATGTCATGTGGTGCCTGCCAGTTAGAGCTAAACTGTCAGTTTTGCTGTTTCTAGGCAGAAAAATGCTCAAATCACAAGTAAATATCTAGGCGTCCCAGGAGGTGACTCTGGTAGTGTGTATTTTCATTGCTCATTTCCACTCTTAAAGGTACAATTCTCCTGATGTTTTAACATTTTCTAGGGTGCCATCCTGTATGTTAAATCCAAAATTGATGATTTCTTCTCAAAGGCAGTGTTAACATAATTGACACAGTTTAGATACATTATAAAAAAGTATTGAAATCTATTCAACATTGTTCATTAAGCTTCTGTTAGGGTCATAAAATATCTTGTCATGTCTGATTAATTCAAGTAAGTTCAGTTTTTAAACGACACTGCTGTTCTACAATGTGCTATTTATTGTTAAAGCCTAGAATTTATAAGTGTTTCCAATAACCGAAAGAGACTGGGTGTTTTACTAAGATATCTATTACAATTATCATAAATTAAGACTGTGGGCCGATTTTATGAAATCTATAAAATATAGAAATGATAGGAAGTAAAAATGAATTTAATGTAGTTCTAGCCTTCCTTTTGTCTAAAAGTCAATGTTCAGTGAAAACATTGCTGTTTTTCTCTTCGCAAACCTGAAGCAAGCACTGCTAGAAACGTGATTTTCTACAGAATTGACAGATTGGTAAGATGATTCATGACTGAAGTAATATCATTCATCTGTTTAACGTTTATAGCCTGGGAACACATCTTATAATATGGCCAAATGCCTATGTATTTCAATACGCTCCCAAAGATAAGAGACTTTAAGCTCCTATGTTCACAAAGGAGTATTGTCTGTAAATTACATCTCAGTAAGTTTAATATTTATAAAATAGGAGGAGAGAAGACTAGCACTAGTCGAATAAGAGAAAAACAATAAGCTTGTACAATCTACAAATGCATCTGTGAAAAGGTAGGTTAAAGTAGAAACCATTCTCCACCTCCTTGAGACTGTGACTAAAGGCCTAGAACAGTACAAATCCACTGGGTGAAGACAGGAAATAAGCTCAGGCTTCTGGCTCCCTTTCCCAAATTACCCCAGGGAAACAATGGAAGGAAGAAGGAAACACTTGGCCCTCAGGCTACACAACAACAACCCTGGTTGCAAGATAACAACAGAGTATTCTTTCTCAAATATGAAGAAAAAGAACTTGAGCCTAGAATTTTATATCCAGTCCAGTTCTCATTTAAATAGGAAGGTATCTTTTCTGTTGCAGTGTTAACAAATTGCCACCCACATACTTACCTGCTTAAATCAGTACATCTTTATTATTTCATATTCCTCTAGGTCACAAGCCTGAGATGTCTTGATTGGTTTCTCTGCTCCCAGTCCTCAAGGTCAAGGTCAAGTTCAAGGTGTCCACCAGCTGGGCTCTGATTGGGAAGTTCTGGGAAGCATTTCCTTCCAAGTGCATTCAGGTTGCTGGCAGAATCCAGTCCTTGGACCTGTGGGACTGAGGTCCCAGCTTCCCTGCTGGCTGTCAGCCCTTCCCTAACTCCTAGAGGCCCCTCTCCAGTCTTGCTCATGGTCCCCACATCTCAGAGCCGGCAACAGTGCATGGAATCCTTCTCATGCTTAGAATCTCTCTGACATTGGACGCATCTTTCTTGGCTCCAGCCTGAGAAAATTTTCTGCTTGTTAGAGCTCATGTGATGGCACTGGGCCCACTCAGAGAACCCAGGAAAATCTATTTTAAGGTCAACTGATTAGTAGCTTTAATTATGACTGTGCAGAGCCTAGACTAGCGTTGCCTAAACTCACAGTACCTAGACTAGCGGTGCCTAGACTAGGAGCAGCTGGTTTCTCTAGGCCCCTCACCCCTTATTCTCTGCATCCCCTTCTTCCTGGCCCCCTTTCCTTTCCCATTTCCATTCCCACTTTCACACACATTCTTTCTTTGCTTAAAATACTGGATTTTCCTGCCCCTGGTGTGCTCCAGGCTTAAACAAACAGGCTAAGACAGCAGCTAGTTGTCCTATCATCAGTGTTTTCTAGAACATATCGTTCTAGAAACAGTACAGGAAACTTGAAGGGGCAGCTACCGAGTCCTGCCCACCACAGTGTTTTAGAAATATTCGAAACACAGAAAACCTGAAGGATATTTGCCTCCTAAAAACCAAGTTGGAAATAGTTTAGAGGAAGGTACCTCAATAGCAAGAGAAACACAGGAGATGTGACAAGAGAACCGAGGAGGACAAGTGACCAAAGAATCTGTTCCAGATTACTGTTATCTCACAACAAGGGAAATGTGAAGTTAGAATTACAGAAAGAAGTGTAGCTAAGAATAACCGAGAATTACAGCTAGGAAAGATATCAGGAAAATGGGGTTGGAGGTGGCACGCAAAAGGAATAGGAAAACATGCTGATACTTCTAAAATTAGGAATAAAATGAAACCATTAATACCAATAAATGTGATACTGATTGGTATGAGTCATAGGTTAAGGACGGCCACCCTGAGAAGAAAACTAGAATGTATAGCTTTCAAACCAACCAAAGAAAACCTCAGTATACTAAATGGAACACAGGTATGGAGGGGATCACGAGACCAGCCTGGCCAACATAGTGAAACCCCATCTCAACTAAAAATACTAAAAAACTAGCCACGCATGGTGGGAGGTGCCTGTAATCCTAGCTACTCAGGAGGCTGAGGCAGGAGAATCGCTTGAACCCGGCAGGTGGAGGTTGCAGCAAGCCTAGATCACGCCACTGCACACCAGCCCGGGCAACAGTATGAGACAACGTCTCAAAAAAAAAAAAAAAAAAAAAAAAGCAAGAAAAAAGACAAGATTTTCCTGGCCCTGGTGCACTCTAGGCTCAATCAAACCAGCTGAAGACAGTAGTTTGCTGTCCATCATCACACTATGTTTTCTAGAAGATTCTATCCTGATGAAGCACTCCCAGACTGGTTGAAAACCAAAGTTACTCTTCCTTGGAAAATCTTTGTGGACACCAGGTGGAGACTGAAATTTCCAAGTTGGTGCCAGGCGCAGTGGCTCACGCCTGTAATCCCAACACTTTGGGAGGCCGAGGCAGGCAGATCACCTGAGGCCTGGAATTTGATACCAGCATGGCCAACATAGTGAGACCCTGTCCCTACTAAAATTGCAAAAGTTAGCCGGAGGTGGTGGTAGGCGCCTCTAATTCCAGCTACTCAGGAGGCTGAGGGAGGAGAATCGCTTGAACCCGGGTGGCAGAGATTCTAGTGAGCTGAGATCGTCCCACTGCACTCCAGTCTGGGCTACAGAGTGAGACTCTGTCTCACAAACAACCAACCAACCAAGAAAACAACAAACAAAACCCAACAACTAAAAAAGGAAAAAAGGAAAAAAAAAAAAAAAAAAATTACCAACCTCCATGCTGCCACCTTCAGGCCCCTGGGGGTTACAACCTCCGCTCCAGCTCCCCTCTGCACCTGTGCTGTTCCTCTGAGCCCCATTCACTTCCAAAACTCTCTCATTCATTCACTGGTTCACTCAGCCTCCAACCATCCTTAAATCATGTCAGGCTCACCAGGTGATGGAGAGAAAAATCATCCTCTGTGGGTCTGAAAAACACGCCTGAGTCCTGATGGTGGGTCTTGCTTTCACTTCCACCCCCTTACAGCACCCCCAGGACCATGAAGAGGCCACGGCCTGGGCTCAGAGCTCCAGCTGTCCTCAGGGTGGGCCTGGCATTTGCTGACTTCAGGGAGAGCGGGAGACCTCACAACTGAAATAGGAAACCCGCCCTAGGCCCATGGATTTCGGTGTAGTTGGCCACAGATGAGTGTGCAGCTAAGTGAGCCCCACGCATGCGTAGACCCCTCCCTCGGCTTCTGCTCTCCATGGAAACACAATTGATCACATGATGACTGATCACGGTCGGCCACTAGGACTTTCTTTTCTTTCCTTTTTTTCCAGAAGTCATAAAGGCATGTAGAATATACTCAAAGACCGCCTCAGCTTTTAGTGGAGAGGCAAAGAAGGTCCACTCCGGACTGGGAAGCGGCTGCGCCCTGGACGGAGAGGGGCTGGGACTCTGGGCGCAGGCTGAAGGAGGGCGGGTGTCGCTGACAGAGGCGGTGACGCGGACGCCACTGAATATCCCTGTGCACGTTTCTTCGCTTTCCTGTGCATCAGTGGGTAATAATAAATGCTGTGTTAAAAAATTAAATGAGGCGGTCAAGAAGGAACCGTGTCCTGGCCCGCGCGGCGCCAGGGGTGGAGAGTAAGTGTTGGCTAGAGGGGGCCGCTGTCAGGCCACGAGCCCGGGGCGGCATGGGGCGGAGCATCCCCAAACAAGAGCAGGCTTAGGCTCCCCGGGTCCCAGCCGGGGGTGGGGCGGGGAAGGGCGAGACGGGGCGGGATAGGGCGGAGCAGCCGTCCAAACTTGGGCAGGCATAGGCTCCCCTGGATCCCTAGGCGGGGCGGGACTGGAGCGGGCGCCTGGGCGGGACGGGACGGAGAGGGGCGGGACGGGACGGAGAGGGTCGGGGCGGGCCGGCCTATTTAACCACTGGCAGGCATGGGAGGGTGGAAGTGATTCATCCGCCGGTCCCCACATCGACCGCTCCTCCAGTCAGCTGCGCTCCAAGTCTACAATGGCAGTGGCCGCCAGCCCTGCGATCCTTCTGTGCCTCCTGACTCTGTACCTGCTATCCGACTGGTCCGGGACGGGGCGGGCCGGTAAGTTTGGGGATGGAGCCTCAGCGGGGCAGGGGCCAAACCTGGGGGGCTGTGGACTGCAGCGCGTTTCAGAGGAGGGAAGGCTTCTAGAAGGACCGGCGCGATCTCCCCGGTCTGCTCCCTCGCTCAGTTCCCATTCGCTGCTCTTTTTCGCCAGGTCCGCTTCCTGAGGCTGCTGCTTGCCCCGCAGGGCAGGAGGGGGGTCAAAGAAGGCGAAAAAGGAACCGCAGGAGGGTGGAGGGGCCAAAAAGCTGCAGAGGGCTAGGTGGGAAGGGGATCCCTTGGTGGAGCCCCGCAGCCCCACTCGCCCTCGGGAAGGAGAAACCAGAGCCCCTGGAACCCGAGCTGGGGTCAAGACAGGGGTGAAGGGGGGTTCCACAGAGACGCGATCACTGACACCCCAATCAGCCACAGGTCTCTCTGCTCTCACCGGCTCTCTACCACACAAACCCTCCAGCATCCCCAGGGCTCCATGCCCTGGAACTTCCCCCTGCGCTTTGCTGCAGACACTCAACTGCCCCCAGCGGCTCAGCAGACACTTCCTACTCCTCCCCTCACTATTCACTTCCACTACTCAGGACGCATCCTTTCACTCCCCATCTCAGCCCAGCCCTGTCACCCCACAGGCCTCCCTCACCTCCCCATCCAAGAAGGGGCCCTTAGCACCTCCTCCACCAAATAACACCTTCACCCCCTTTGCCTGATCACACACCCCAGCGGACACACCCCAGCAAACACACCCCATGCTTTCCACAAAACCTAATGCAGGGGGGATGGGAAGTACCATGTCCCCCAGGATGACCCTGGGAGCGCCCGTGGGTAGAGGCGCCCACTACTGCCCTTGGATCCCAGACCCGCCTGTTCTTCCTACTGGGGAGCCAGCGTCATATAGAGTAGTCACTAAGCAGACAGGTATCAGCAAACCCTTTCTAGAAAGGAAAAGCTGAAGGCACTTTGGTCCTTGCTGGCCATGGGTACTCTGTGTGTCAAGTCCTGTCCCTTTGTAGAGGAACAGCAGGCAATGGCAACTTGCAAATAAAAGGGAGACCAGATGTGGACACCATCCTAGGTTGCTGACCCCAGGTGAAGGCGCATGCTGGGTCCTGGCAATTGCTGCCCCATCCCCTGGGGTGTCATCTCCAAGTGGTGTAAGTTGAAGAGTCACAGGTGTGTCCGACCCTGCCTGTGGCTTCTGGGTGGTGTGGGTGTGATGGATGCGAGTGGAGGTTCTATGGTTTGGGGTCAATGCCCCCCTCCTTTGCTGCTGGGGGGCATCATCGGTCCCTTGGGGCGATCAGGGACCCTCCCTGAAGCCTCAGGTGTGAGCTGAGGGTGAGGGGTACACCCATGTAGTGTCCTGGGGATCGGGGCCAACTGCTTGTGTAGCTTCTTGGTTCCCTGTGGCCCTGCTCCGGCCCATCCCAGGAGACCCACCTGCGTCTTCTCACTGCTGGGCCTACCTTCCTAATGACCTAAAGGGTGAGGAGCCCACCGTGTGATGGGCAGCTCTGAGGCTGTGTGGTCACTGCCCTCCCATAGATGGAGGCCCATCTCCACCAGGGCCCAGGACCACACCTGGAGCCACTTTTAAGTGAGGGGATTTCATTGCTGTGAGTGGCACAGCCTTGCTTCTGAGCAGTAGGGGACCCTGTTGTGATTCCGTGGTTGGGAATAGCCATGAAATCCACATAGCACCTTTTCCAACCACACATGCCTCTGGGATCTTAGGGAGTCCAGGGTCAAATAGCCATAGTGGCAGGTCCAGCAACACTCCTCATGAGTGTGTGTATGGCTGCATCCCAGCTACCAGAGCAGCATTCAGTAGTGACAGGGGATGTCATATGACCAGCACAACCTATAATAGTTACTATGTTAACTACAAACACTAACCATTCCCGGTAGAAATCCAGGAAATGTGAAATTACCATCGAATGGGTCTATGAACCCAGCACATCCCTCTAAGCTGGACCTGACACAGGCGTCCATCTGTTACTTTGCTCCAAATGCACCTCATGAGTAAGAGGGGAGCAAGTTAATGCTTCACATCTCAGGGAAGAGCTCAGATCGCACACTGTGTCCACTAGGAGTGTCTGGGTATTTGCTGTTTCATGGTGTACAGTTACCAGAGTGAATGTCCTTCTTGCTCTGTGGGGGGAGTCTGAAGGAGTCATTGCAGTTGCTGTGGGGTTGAAGGGGCCCACCAGGGGCTCTGGGCTCTCCTTCTAGTAAGGGACTCTGCATCTGAGATGTGGCTCAGATCTCAAAGCTGGGCAAAGGAGCTCAGTTATTTCCTGGGGTGGCAACTTTCAGCCTCCTGGTCATCCATCCTTGCATTTTGTCTTTGTGGTAATTATTTAAATCTAGTAGTATCCGGGTGGAGTCTCCCTCTCTTTTGGATCTTGGACCCTTTTTTTCTATGGGGCATAGCTTTGTAAGACTGAGGTCCCCAGCTGGCATTGTTACTTCTCTAATTATTTCCATCATTGCACCCTCCTTCCTGCTGACAGTTGACGGCCTCCTCTTGAGATCTGTTATTTCAGGATTTTCCACCCCCATTACTACCGGGAGCCCATTTCAGGAAGAGCATCTCCTACCCCTGACCCTGGCCTTCAGCAACAGGCATCCCTGAGCTTCTTGACAGTCTGCTGCCTTCTCCTGGAGCCGTCTTTATATGCTGGGTAAACAGGAGTCTTCCAGGCTTCCCTTGAGCACAGAGGGTGGACATTGTTCTGGATTCCATACTGCAGTCACTGTGGAATGGGCACTTCTCTTAGTCTTTTGTTCCTTCCTCTACAACCTGCCATGTAAGACCTGGGTTTTCTGTTTCATGCGGTGTGGGTCATTCCTTTCTCCAAGGTTCCAAGGGCAACCTCCTAGCAGATGACCACATTCCAGGGAACTTACCATGTCTTGTTACCCATAATAAATGAACTCACCCTTATCCAATGTTGACTACATCGTACCCACTGCACCATGCTCCAACATCCTCAGGGTGCCTTCCCACACTCTCCCGCCTCCTGCAGTCCACCTGGGCTGCTCCTGAAGATCCTGCCATCTAAGTCCTTCCTCCTGTAGCAGGCCTGCCACCTCCCTGGCAGGGTGCTGTGCTGACGGATGTGAGTATAGGTCTGGGCAGAGTGGGGAGATGGACATGTTGGCGACCCATGGTTCCTCTACAGGCAGAGACCACCGTCGAGGAAGAGAAATCCATGCTCTGCTACCCCAGCCCTTCAGGAAACCCTCTTGCTGTCACAGTGTTTGGGGTTGTTCCCCCACACCAACACTCTCCGGTGTTTTTTCTTTTTTTCCATAGATGCTCACTCTCTCTGGTATAACTTCAACATCACTCATGGACAACAGTGGTGTGAGGTCCAGGGCCAGGCTGATCAGAAGAATTTCCTCTCCTATGACTGTGGCAGTGACAAGGTCTTATCTATGGGTCACCTAGAAGAGCAGCTGGATGTCACAGATGCCTGGGGAAAACAATTGGAAATGCTGAAAGAGGTGGGGTGGAGGCTCAGAATGAAACTGGCTGACAATGAGCTGGAGGATTTCACACCCAGCGGTGAGTGGAAGAGACCAAGGACAGAAGGGAGCCGAGTGTGGGCTCAGGGGCTGCACTTTGTGTGGGTAGAATAAATTAGACATGGGACCTCCATGAAGCCCAGCAGCAAGGGCAGGACTTGGAGGAGACAACAGGACCAGGTGAGAAGGGTCTCAGCATAGGAGGATGTGGGACAGGGAAGAGAATGTGTAAAGACCAGAGCTGATCTCTTTCTGATTGGGGCAGGACCCCTCACGCTGCAGGCCAGGATGTCTTGTGAGTGTGAAGTCGACGGACCCATCCGTGGATCTTGGCAGTTCAGCTTCAATGGACAGAAGTTCCTCCTCTTTGACTCAAACAACAGAAAGTGGACAGTGGTTCAGGCTGGAGCCAAGCGGATGAAAGAGAAGTGGGAGGACAGCGAACTAACCATGTTCTTCCAGAAGGTCTCGATGGGAGACTGCAAGAGCTGGCTTAGGGACTTCCTGATGCACAGGAAGAAGAGGCTGGAACCCACAGGTAACTGACAGGGGAGCACTGGGAGCACGCTGGAGATGCCATAGAGTTACACCCTTGTCTGTGAGTGTCTGAGTATGGTGGGTGTGGGTGTATGGGTGTGAGTGGGTGTGAGTCTATGTGTGTGTGTGAGTGTGTCAGTGAGTGTAAGAACATGAACCCCTCATGGGGGGGCTCCTCCTTGGGGTGGCTGGGCTCTCCCATCCTCCTCTTCTCTCTCCCTCCTGACTCCTCTTCCTCACTGCACTTGCTTTTGCTCCACTCACTGTGGATTTCTCGCCAGCCTCGAAACTGTAGGTGTCATTGTGTTTCTGGACCTTTCTCCTTAGATTTCCCTCCACCTAGGATTACTTTTCCTTTCCTCTCCCTTGGTCTCTTTCTAGAAATCCATCAAAACCACCTCAAATGCCAGCCCCGAGACTCTCCTGTCCCTGACCCTGGGGCATCACCTCCTCTTCCACCAGAGCAGGAGGGTGGGCTGTGCTGTCACCTTGCTTCCCTCAGCAGCTATGTGAGCTCCCTGAGGACGGGGACACCCCCTCTCCCTTCCTACCCCAGGAACTGTCACAGCGGCTGCCCCACAGCAGGGGAGACAAATCCTCTGCCTTCCAGGATGACCTGGGGCAGCAGGAGCTGAGGAGGCATCTCCTCAGATTTGGGGCATGGACAAGGGCTGTCACTCCTGTGTTTCTGTTTCAGCACCACCCACCGTGGCCCCAGGCACAGCCCAGACCAAAGCCATGGCCACCAGCCTCAGTCCCTGGAGCCTCCTCATCATCCTCTGCTTCACCCTCCCTGGCATCTTAGGAGAGTCCTTTAGAGTGACAGGTACTGTAGGCAAAACTGTGAGGGGAACAAGAGACAGATAGGGGAGGTGGGAGGAAGGGAAAGGAGAATTCCCAGAGCCCCACCCCTCCCCATGGCCGGGACCTTCTCATCCTGACATGAGACAGATGAATGAGACCTGGTGTCGCCTGTTGGCAGTGACCTGGGTAGCTCAACTTTGGGTTCTGATGGATTCTCACCATCAGGGCCAGAGGGAAAGGGAGGGGCCCATACCAAGCCTCAGGGCCTGTTGAGTTCAAGAGGGTTTAGACAATTCAGGCCTGTTTCAGAGCAGGTTTCTATTCGGGAAGGGTAGTGGTGTGTGACCTGCAGGCAGCAGGAACTCAGGCATGGGCAGTCCGCACAATAGGAGAGGAGCAGCATGGCCACTTCACCTAGGATGTCAAGGGAAGGGGCGTCCCTGGAAGAGGCTAAGAAGAGAGAGACCTGGGGGAATTCCAGGACGAGGGGGCTGTGAGGGCCTTGGCCCACCCAGTTCCTCCCAGTTCCTAAGGCTGCATTCCCAGAGAAAGCAGCTTGAGTCCCAGCAGTTAAGGTGGAAGGTGAAGAGTAGAGCATGTCCAGGACGAGGTTTAGAAAATGGCCAAGCCCCTTGGACCCATGGGATTCCTGGCCAGGCCCTGGGGTGATGCCCCTGCCATTCTGCCTCCTGCACACTCCAGATCCTGAGCCAGCTGATGGCCCTGCCTGGAGCAGAGTGGACTCAGACAGGGCAGCTGAGCTGCTGCTAGAGGTCCATGGTTGCCACTGAGCTTGGCTGGGAATGAATGGGGCGGGGCAGGGGCAGTCCTATTCAGAGCTATGGGTGCAGCTCCCGGGGTGAGGAAAGGCTGAGAGCGAAGGGGAAAGAAGGAGGTTTGCCTACAAGCCCACCCAAGGCCAGGGAACATGGATCCAGAGACCTCTCTTTGAAGAGAGCTCCCCCAGGTCCTCTATACCCTTCTATGAGACAGAGGATCAGGCCCTGAGTGAGGGTGCAGACCCCTCATTACCAGCCTCAGTTCTGAGCCCCTGAGGGCTATAACAGGACCTGGGCTGGCTCTGTGGTGTGGTGAAGGAGGGAGGAGGTTGGGACAGGCTGCAGAGCCAGGAGTAGGGTTGGAGGGAAAAACATGTTCCTTATTTGGGGAAGAAGCTCCAAAATGGGGAGGGTCTGGGAGGGATCACCCAGGAGAACAGACACAGGTTTTTCTCAGCCACTTAAACCAACACTTCATCTTTCCCAAGGTGGAAGATGATACCAGGAAGCCTTTGTTAGCCTCGTCTGGTTCCCGCTCTCCCTTCAGAGAAGGCGCCTGTCTACTTACCACTATGCCTTACTGGACAGCCAGGAGTTCAAGCCTTAGCAAGCCCACCGGCCCCCAGCAGATGATGTGGACATTGTAGACTCAACATCTCATGCCATTCATTACCTTTGCTGATGATCCTAGCAGCCATTTTTCTTAATATCTTCTGCCACTTTCTTTTGGTGCTAATGGATGGAATTCCTGTACAAGTTTTAACTGAACAAGAAATCTCAGCAAAAAGCATTTTATTTCTACTTCTTTGATTGTGGAAAAGCAGACACTTCTCTGAAGCATGACCTTATTCTTCTAAACAGTATTGCTAGTAAAATAGCATGCTGGACTTCAGGCCTCAGGGATCCTTTCCATGCACTGACCAAGAATCGTATTAATCCTTTTTATTGTTATGAAAGGTTTTTTTTTTTTTTAAATATTCTCATTCTGTCAACCATATTGGAGTGAAGTGGCATAGTCATCACTCACCGTAATCTCTAACTCCTGGGCTCAAGTGATCCTCTAGACTCAGCCTCTAGAATAGCTGGGACTACAGGCGCATGCCACCATGCCTAGCAATTGTTTTATTTTTAGGTAGAGATTGGGTCTTCCTACATTGCCCAGGCTGGTCTTCAACTCCTGGCCTCAAGCAATCCTTTTATCTTTGCCTCCCAATTGCTCTGGGATTACAGACCTGAACCACAGTGTCTGTCGTAGAAATTTTTAGTATTTAATATGTAGTATTTAATATGAAAATGTATTATATTCATGATTATTTTATTTAGTAATTTATTAGACTGTACTTAAATAAAGATATCTATTTTCAAAGAACCTTATTGACTTTGGAATTTTGGTTTGTAACCCAGTAGAGAATTAATGGGATTTCATTCTTCTGCCATGTTATGTTTAGTAATACACCCAGGGATGTTGCTAGATATCTTTTGGAGACAGAGACTTTAAAGATCACTCTTAATTTACAAACAGCCTGGCTGTCAGTCTTCACCACTGTCCTGATGCCCTGGGGGCCGGCAGGTATTCCTGCCTCTATCCCTGCTTCCAGAATGTGATGCTTTCTGGTTTGTCCCCAGCCCACTCCATGCTTGGCAGTGGCTTTTCTCATCATTCTTCAGCCCTGACCATGCTCACTTCTAGTAGAAGAAATCCTCACCACAGATACATTTCTGTTTTTAAAAGTAATGCTATTCCCCCATAGACAAAAAATCAGAAGCAGAATATATAAATAAAATGTACCTAATTCTTGGGCAAATGTTATGAGCAGTTCAGAGATGCTGAGCAAACCTGTGAAAGCTTTTATATATCTGACACAATCAAGAGAACAACGGTCTACCCCTGCACACCCTTCCTACTGACAAATGTTTTTAATCTGTCTCTACTAATTGGTGGATAGGAAATGAAATATCAGAGACTTCTTACATTGAGGGTAGGAATCCAGATTGAATCACTTCTTTGATGTCTACTCAGGCAGTATCCAGGATAGTGGATACTGTGCTCATCCCACTAACCAGCAATCCCAGAGTCAGTTCCAGTCCCCAAACATGTTCCAGAGAGTATGGAGATACTAGACTGCTGACTGTGCTATTCATTGTCATAGCAAAAAGTTGGCCGTGAAATATTCCAGTACAGTACAGGATGCTTTTCAATGTTGATGAGAGATTTCTCTTTCGCTCTACATTAGACTACAAAATCTGAACTAGCAAAAATGAAACCATCCAAATGCTGGATGAAAATGTTAAACTTTTCCAACATGTTAGTGAGGATTTCTCATTTACACATAATAAAAATAACCACATCAATCCAGATCATTTTCCATATTTCCAAAAATATGCAGATCAATCAATGGGACAAATAGAGCACCATAACGTATGTATTTAGGAAAATGAGGGAGTAGGAAATGCCCGCATCCATCAGCTCCCTGGATAATTGCTGAACCCTGAGTGGCATCTGAGCATGAGATGGTCATAATGTCTGCAGTGAAATCTAATTTGGAGTTTGTACAGTGGTTATCTGGAGAGTGTCCTGGTTTGCAAGGAAACCATAGTAAAGTATGGGGCATGAGGTGGCATCTCTAAGATGGGGCGTTAGTGTGACAGCTCACTCTCAAGTAGTGCAGGAAGAGAAGTTCTCTGTAATGTGCTTGCGACCACTCTGTTCATTCTGCTTGTTTCATTTTCTTTTTTTTTTTTTTACTAGTTGAAAATAGAAATTGAAGAAAAACTTACTTTTCAGAAATTGATGTGAAGGAGTGAATACCTCCATAAATGCAGCACAGCTCCTCCTCCTGCAAAGCCAGGGCCTCCAGGTGTTCCCCTCTCACCCTTTGTTCTCAGCCTCAGGCAGCTTCTCCTGCCCCCTCCTCCCCTGCAGGCAACCCCCAGGCCCCTCTAGAGAATGAAGCAGCTCTACAGAATGAAGGCCCAGAGTCCCTTCATCAATTTCTAGATACATGACCTAATCCAGATGAGACTGAGATCTTTGAAGTGTTGGATTTCCATGGGCACAGGAGCTGAGGGAGGGTTCTCCTTCCATCTAGGGCTCACTTTACCACACAGCCATCGATGGTTGCCCAGGCCTGAGTCTGTGGCTGTATCCCCTCTCCATTCGGCTCACCCCTGCATGCACCTACAACTGAGGAATCCCCAGCACATCCTCTTCTCAGTCACCATGGAGGCATCTGGAACTGTGGGCAGAAGTAAGAGGGAGATAGGGGGCCCAGTGGCTCCTGGCTGCTGGGGATGGCATAGCCTGGGGTAAGGACTGGGCAGAGACCTTGAGTCCCACTCTGCCTCCAGCCACTCAGCCCTTTACCCATTAAATGAAAAAAGATAGGCACAGACATCCCTCTCCACACAGTATTCACGTGGGGAGAACCTGTACCTGGTGACCTTCAATCCCCAGGGTCCTGAGGCTGTGGGAAAGGGGAGGAGGCCTGGGCCAACCCCAGGGCCTGTCTCTGCTTCAGGACAGGGGCATGGGATGGCACCCACCTCTGTGACTGTGCAGGGACACAAGAACCCAGAAGGTTCTGGCCTGATGCACTAAAGCCTCTATCCAGGAGAGGCCACATGGAGGGTGGTCTGGAGGACAACAGACACATGGGGATGGGCAGTTCTTACACACGGGAGGGGCAGAGCTTGGTGGGTCCCAGGATCTGTGTGTGAGAAGAGTCCCATGTACAGGGCTGGGGACAGGAGCCTAGGTTAGTTCTGAGAGGAGGCCACTGGGAAGGCCCTGGCAGCCCCACCCCTGAGGCTGGAAGACCTGGGTCAGTGACTGGGTGAACAGGAGGAAGGCAGAAGGCTGGCAGGACAGTCCTGGGCAGGACAGCCAGGTAACAGGAGGAGGGGCCTCTGTGCACACCTGGGCCCACCTGCCTCACTCCTGCTGTAGGCTCCTGGCCACCAGACTCAGGCCCACCCAAGCTGGGAATAGCAGCAGCCCAAAGGTGCTAATGGCTGTGATCTAGCAATCATGCACCTCCTCCAGCCACCAGGGGGACACAGTACACACTTATCAGGAATCCAGAATCTTTTTCAGACTCACAGAGAATGTTTTTTCTCTCCTTCATCAGGTGTACCTGACATGATTTAAGTGGTGGTTGGAGACTGAGCATGCAACTGAATGAATGAGACACTTGCAGGAGGGAATGGGGCTCAAAGGAAAACCCAGGTACAGAAGGGGAGCCGGAGTGGCTCCTGGAACTGATACATGAATTCAGTCAAGTTTCAGCATACAAAATCAATGTACACAATCAGTAGCATTCTTACACTCCAACAACATTCTAGCTGAGAATGAAAGCAAGAACACAATCACATTTACAACAGCCACAAAGAAAATGAAGTACCTAGTAGTTCATCTACCCAAAGAGATGAAAGATCTTTATAAGAGAACTACAAAATACTGCTTAAAAAAATCAGAGACAACACAGATGAATAGAAAATATATTTCATGCTCATTGGTTGGAAGAATCAATATAGCTAAAATGGCCATACTTCCCAAAACAATTTACAGATGAAAAGTTATCACTATCAAAATACCAATATTGGTTTTCACAGAATTAGAAAAATCTATTCTAAAATATATTTGGAACCAAAAAAAAAAAAAAAAAGTTCAAACTCTCAAAACAATCCTAAGCAAAAAGGACAAAGCCAGAGGCATCACGTTACCAGACTTCAAAATATACAATAAGGCTACAGTGACCAACACAGACCTACACAGTTACAAAAATAGACGCTTAGATCAGTAGAACAAATTAGCCCAGAAATCAGCCTGCACACCTACCGCCATCTAATCTTCAACAGAAATGAGCAATGGAAGAAAGACTTCCTATTTAACAAACAGTGCTGGGCTAGAAGAGAGTAGGCGGGAGAGGGTGGGGTGACTCTGCGGGCGGAGCTCTCTGGCTTCTCTCTGCCTTCCGTGCAGGTTCTTGCTTCCTTCCTCCTTGGACATCGGAGTCCAAGTTATTTGGCCTTCGGGCTCTGGGGCTTGCATCAGCAGTTTCCGACTTCCGGGGTCTCTGGGACCTTTGGCAGGGGATAAAGGCTGCCCTGTGAGCTTCCCCGGTTTTGAAGCTTTCTGACTTGGACTGATCCCTGCTGGTTTGTCTCCTCCCAGTTTGCAGACGGTCTACCATTGGACTTTGCCTTGAAATCGTGTGCACCAATTTTCCCTAATAAACTCCCTTTCATATACATATACCTATATCCTATCGGGGCAGTCCCTCTGAAGAACCCTAACTGGGGCCGGGGGGTGGGGCACGGGTTGTCCCTGTGGCACCCTCTCCCTATTTTCGGAGTTGGAGTTTCTTCTGGTTCTCCTGCCACGTGCTTCTCCTTCCCTTTTTCCCGTCCTCTCTCTGAACCTACTTTTCCACACCTCTCGGGCTTTTCTCAGCCTCAGGACGTCCATCCTGGAAGAGACCCCAGCCCAGCCGAGGAACCAAGGGCCCTGTCCTCCAGGCGACGGGGTCGGGAAGGGGACGATTAGAAGCTCCTGACCCGACCCGTGGACCCTCAGGACCAAATGAGTCACGGGCGCCGCCCACCAGCAGCCTCAAAGAAAGCAGGAGGGGGATCCGCGCGGGAACCGCGCTGTTGGAGCTCCAAGGACCCCAGCTGGTAGGTGACGTCTCCGCAGGAGCCAGGTGTAAAGTCCTCCCCGCCCCCCGCACCAGGCTGTGGGAGGAAACCAGCAGTCACCTCTGATTTCCCCTCACCTCAAGCCCGAGGAAAAAACCTTATCCCTGCCACGATGGGCTAGTCCTCCTACGTCTTCCAAAGGCGTTTCCGCCCGCTGCCACCCGCCCGGGGCCGGGTCCCTCCTGATGGGACATCGGCTGCAGCAGGGCGCCCCCTGAGGGGTATCAGGCTAGTGGGGGCCGAGCCCGGGCACAGCTGGCGCCCAGGGAGGAGCGCGCGGAACCAGAAGGTACGCGGCGGGCCAGAACTGAAACCCCCTGGAACTAACTTTCCACGCAAGTGTTTTGCGGTTGAAATCCAGGGACGCCGAGGCGCGCAAGAGGCAAAAGGCAAAAATGACCGTAGAGCGACTCCGACCCGATTTCACCACCCACAGACACACAAAAACGAACACCACAGAGAAAGTACAAAACTTAAGCCCTGCTCTTTGTGAAACACGCATTTAAGAACATAAAGAAGCAGCGCGCAAGTGGAAGAAAAGATTTGCAAAACGAAGTGAAATGATCTCCTGGGAAGAACGGGAAGCAGGAGACACGCGGAGTGAAACGTCAGGGCGTTTCTCTGCGCTGCGGTTCCACCCGGGTGACCAAAGCCCCGGACGGCTCAGCGGGAGGCGCCGACATTTCCTCCGCGCGGTGAACAGCGGTGTCCTCGGCATTCCGTTGCAAGGTCCGGGTCCCAAAGGAGCTGACTGAGGGCCCCACGTTCCTTCATTGCGTTCTGGCTCTGCCTCTGCTGCGGGACTGTTCCTGGACCGCGCGGGCCGGTGAGTTCCAGGATTGGGTCGGAGAAAGAGGAGAGGGCGTCGGGGAGGAAGGCCTTTCTGACTGCGCCTGTGCCCTTCTCCATTCCCCACGCAGGGGCTCCTTCTGGCCACGTCGCGTCCCTGGGGTTGCTTCTCCCCGCTTGAGAAAACACAGTGGCAGAAACGAGGCCAGAAAGGAACGGCAGTAAAACAGCTCGTTGTCTGGGATAAATGCCAAGATTCTTGATCTGGCCGCCAAGGAAATCAAGGACGGGGACGTGCATCACCTAGTGAGATTGGAGCAGGAGTTTCATAGGCGAAAGGAAAGAAGAGCTGTCTGTCACAGAGAGGGGTCCCGAACGATTTGCCAGGTTATAGAAACAAACGTCAGGGTTTTTATAAATGGGCTAAGTAGGAGGGGGTGTCTTATCTCCATAGGGCCTGAAGAACCGGTTAGGATCAGGTGTGCCATCTGCATAGGGCAGAGTCTCTAGCAGTCCCCACCCCATTCGTTGATCATGCAGGCAGGCTCTTAGTTTGTGCTGCTCTGCGCTACTTACCTGCCTGTGATAAAAGGGGATGGTGAGTTTCTGTGCCTGTTCCCAGGCTCTTTCTTGAAGCTGGAGGCATCCCCACCCCATGCACGCTTCCGACTTCCCTATCTCAGTGTGCCTAAAGAAACGGACAGGGGCCAGGCGCAGTGGTTCATGTCTGTAATCCCAGCACTTTGGGAGCCCGAGGCGGATGGATCACCTGAGGTCAAAAGTTCCAAATCAGCCTGGCCAACATGGTGAAACCAGTCTCTACTAAAAATACAAAAATTAGCTGGGTGTGGTGGTGGGCGCCTGTCATCTCAGCTACTTGGGAGGCTGAGGTGGGAGGATTGAACCTGGGAGGCAGATGTGGCAGTCAGCCTAGATTGAGCCACTGCACTCCAGCGTGTGCGACAGAGCAAGACTCTGATTCAAAAAAACAAAAACAGAAACAAAAACGAACGGAATACCTCGTGTTTAGGTGTTACAAAATCCAGGCCAGACAAATCTAAACTTTAATCTCACACCCAGTTCCTAGATTAGTCCCTTCTCCAGCTCAAGTTCAACCTAAGCCTAAGGGGTCTTTAGCTGAGGGGGCAGGCACCATCTGCTCCCTTCTCCATCTTGGTTCCTCATTTTTCTGTGCTGGCTTCTCTGGGGTGGGATGCGTTAAAAAGTAGGGACAGGCTAAAGGTCTTTGGCTTTTTCGTTCTGTTGATGAATGAGTTCCAAATACTAGCTTTCTCTTGTATGATATTTCATTTATTTATTTGTTAAAAATATTCATTTAGAACACACCATTCATGTGCCAGACACTGTCCCAGGGACTGAGGATAGGGTGATAAATGAGGTAAACAAAAATACCTGCCCACGTTAAGCTCCTATTCTAGGGAAGACAAAGAAGAAAGAAAACACACGTGTACTTAGTAAAATAGAAGGTTCCAAGTACTGAAAAGAAAAATAAAGCAGGCGGGGCTCAGTGACTCACATCTGTAATCCCAGCAATTTGGGAGGCCGAGGTGGGTGGAATGCTTGAGCCCAGGAGTTCAAGACCAGCCCGGGCAACACAGCAAAACCCTATCTCTACAGAAAAAAAAAAAAAATTTTACCTGGGTGTGGTGGCATGCACCTGTGGTCCCAGCCACTGGGGAGGCTGAGGTGGGAGGATTGCTTGAGCCAGGGACTCAGAGATTGCAGCAAGCCAAGATCGCACCATTGCACTCCAGCCTGGGTGAGAGAGCCAGACCGTGTCTAAAAAAAAAAAAAAAAAAAAAAACCCAGAAAGCAGAGATGGGGGCAAGAGGCTGGGGATACAAGGTACCCTGAGCTCCCACAGGTCTCTGTCCCTCTCCTGTCTCACTGGGCACAGGCCACCTGGGGCTTGTGGTTGTTTTGTGCCAACCTAATATCTTGTTCTTCCCAACTGTTGAAGGCCAGTTGAGCCTTCTTTGTCCTCCACAGGGAACAGCATTGGCCTAAACCTGCAGACACCAACCATTGATTGCAAAGGGAAGTCAGCTCAGGTGAACCCGCTGGTGAAGAATGATTCCAGCGTGGGGACACAGAGGCTGACATTTCTTGCTGTAGGTGATTTAATATTGTCCCTCAATATTTCATTCTCCCTGTAAGAGTGTGACACAGCCATATCCTTGCCAGGGCCCAAAGGAGGGTGGATAGACTTACCCATCCCACAGGGCATTTCTTGTGGCTGGGTGACTTTCTTATGCCAATGAGATTTTCATAGACACGGCACAAGCAGAAGCCTGGAATGTGTCAGCGCTGCCAGGCCTGCCCTCTAATGCTCTTGATTTTTCCCACAAGATGAGCGTGCCCCAGGAAACTGCGGCTCCAACTGCAGGATGAGAGGCATGTGGAGAACACATGGTTACAACCTCAGCCTGGAGTCAAGCCCAGACTAGATCAGCCTAAGCCCAGCTAAGCCATGGGTGCAGGAGTGAAAAACAAATGCTAACTGTCCATGACATTGACTTTCAAAGGGCGTGTCATGTTATGCAGCTCATCCCAGCAACAATGAAGGTGTTTCTCTATCAGTCAGTCAGCAAATAATTATTGACAAACAATGTGCTAGGAAGGTAGAGTGATTTGAGTTGATTTGGTCCCTAATCTCACGGAGCTTACTTTCTAGAAGGGAAGACAGATGATGGATGAATAAATATAAATTATTCTATTAGGTTGGTGCAGCAGTAATCCCAGTTTTTGCCATTAAAAGTAATGGCAATAAAAAGTGGGGAGGAGCCGGTGCTGCAGTTCATTGAAAGTAATGGCAAAAGCTAAGATGACTTCTGCACCAACCTGATGGAATAATTCCGAGTGTACAAAATGCTGCAATGGGAAAGTTCCAAGTGCTAGGATAGCATCTAGCTACCTGGAGTCAAGAGATAGGCGGTCAACCTAACCAAGGTTAAATCCAAGTGATGGGGGCGGGCAGGGAGCAATATTTCAGTGAAGAGTCTAAAGATGAATGGTAATTAGAAAAGTGAACCCAGATGGTGAGAGGGGAAAGTGTTTCAGGCACAGAGAACAGCATGGGCAAAGGCCTATATGGGGAGGACATCGTGTGTTCATTGATCTGAGGGGCGACCAGCAGGCTGGAGCTGAGCAGGTTGAGAAGAGGATGGGAGCCAGGGCAAGGGACCTCATGCAGAGGGTACAGAGGGTACAGCAGAGGCAAAGACCCGGAGTCAGGCCTGCGCCTGTGTGGTTTGAGGAACTGACAAAGGCATGTCTGGCAGGAAAGTAACAGCAGAGGGGAGACCGTAAGGCCAGGGCAGCGGGCAGGGCTGTGCTGGGCACTGTGGGCTGTGGATGGGAGCTGGCACTTATGCTCAGGTGGTGGGAACATGTTAGAAGATTTTAAGGAGAGCAGTAACATTTGGGGATAATATGTATTCTGGGAACCTCAACAAACTGAATTCATAGTTTGAATGTTCATAAGACTTCTGCACAGGCAGAGAGAAATAAGATCATTTCTACAACTGTGAAATAATATAATATTTAAAAATTACTAAGTTTTTTACATTTTTATTTATTTATTTATTTGAGACAGAGTCTCGCTCTGTCACCCAGGCTTGAGTGCAGTGGTGCCATCTCGGTTCGCTGCAAGCTCCGCCTCCTGGCTTCACGCCATTCTTCTGCCTCAGCCTCCCGAGTAGCTGGGACTGCAGGCACCCGCCACCATGCCCTGCTAATTTTTTTGTATTTTTAGTAGAGACGGAGTTTCACCATGTTAGCCAGGATGGTCTTGATCTCCTGACCTCATGATCCATCTGCCTCAGCCTCCCAAAGTGCTGGGATTACAGGCGTGAGCCACCGCACCTGGCAAAAATTACTAAGTTTTTAAAGGTCATTTCAAATGGTCGATTTCTATCTTACATTTGAACATAAGTAGATTGCAAGGTTGGGGAAAGCAGAAAAGTTTCCTGACTTGTGTGAACATAAAAGAAATATCAATTTGAAAGCAAAACATGTATTCATTCACTTCCTCTGCAGTTTTCTTGACTGCTGAACTTCATAAGAAGGGATTGTTCATGAAGGTCATGGAGCTGGGGACCTGGGGAGGACTGGTGTTCTAGTTTGAGGGTCATGGAGCTGGAGACTCGGGGAGGAGCTGGTGCTACTGTTCTAGTCTGAGGTGCTGCTGTTCTAGCCCCAGGAGCCCTGGGAAGGAACCAGTGCTGCCACTGATGTATTAGGGTCTTGGAGCTGGAGATCTGGATGGAGCTGGTGCTGCTGTTCTAGTTTGAGGGTTGAGGAGCTGGAAACCCAGGGAGGAGCTGGTGCCACTGCTGTTCAAATCTGAGGGTGATGGAGCTGGTGGAGCGTTGGGGAGGAGCGGTGCTGCCTTTCAAGTCTGAGAGTCACTGAACTAGGGGTCCAGGGAGGAGCTTATGCTGCTGTTGTAGTTTGAGGGTTGTGGAGCTGGAGACCCGGGGAGGAGCTGGTGATGCTGTTTTAGTTTGAGGGTTGTGGAGCTGGAGATATAGGGAGGAGCCGATGCTGCCGTTCAAGTCTGAGGGTCCTGGAGCTGGAGGCCTGGGGAGGAGCTGGTGGTGGTGTTCTAGTTTAAGTGTCATGGAGCTGGAGCCCTGGGGAGGAGCTGGTGCTGCCACTGATGTCTTAGGGTTGTGGAGTTGAAGATCCAGGAGGAGCTGCTGCTGCCATTCTAATTTGAGGGTCATGGAGCTGGAGACCCAGACAGGAGCTGGTGCTACCGCTGTTCAAATCTAAGGGTGTTGGAGCTGGAGTCTTGGGGAGGAGCTCAGGCTGCCTTTCAAGTCTGAGAGTCATTGAGCTAAAGGTCCAGGGAGGAGCTGGTGCTGTTGTTCTAGTTTAAGGGTCATGGAGCTGGAAACCTGGGGAGGAGCCAGTGTTGATCTCCTTTGAGGGTCATGGAGCTGGAGATCCGAGGAGGAGCCGGTGTTCTTCTAGTTTGAGGGTCGTGGAGTCGGAGACCCGGGGAGGAGCTGGTGGTGTTGTTCTGGTTTGAGTGTCATGAAGTTGGAGACCTGGGGAGGAGCCAGTTTTGTTCTAGTTTGAGGGTCATGGAGCTGGAGACCCAGGGAGCGCCGCTGTTTTTTTAGTTTGAGGGTCATGAAGCTGCAGACCCAGGGAGGAGCACTGTTGTTCTAGTTTAAGGATCGTGGAGCTGGAAACGTGGGGAGGAGCTGGTGTTGTACTAGTTTTCGGGTCGTGGACCTGGAGACCTGGGGAGGAGTGGTATTGTTCTTGTTTTAAGGTCATGGAGCTGGAGACCCAGGGAGGAGCCGGTGTTATTCCAGTTATAGAGTCGTGGAGCTGGAGACTTGAGGAGGAGCTTGTGTTGTACTAGTTTGAATGTTATGGAGCTGGAGATCCTGGGAGGAGCTGTGTTGCCCTTGTTTGAGGGTTGTGGAGCTGCAGACCCAAGAAGGAGCAGTGTGGTTCAAATTTGAGGATTGTAGAGCTGAAGAACCAGGGAGGAGCTGGTGTTGTTCTAGTTTGAGGATTGTGGAGCTGGAGACCTAGGAAGGAGCTGGTGCTGCTGTTGTAGTGCGAGGTGAATGGAGTGGAGACCTAGAAATGAGCATTATTGTTTTAGTTTGAGAGTCGTGGATCTGGAGACCCAAGGAAGAGCTGGTGTTGCTGTTGTTTAAATTTTAGTTTATGGAACTGGAGAACTGGGGACGAGCCGGTGCTGCTGTTCTAGTGTGAGGGTCATGGAGCTAGAGACCCAGTGAGGAGCTGGTGCTTCTGTTGTTTAATTCAAAGGGTGGTGGAGGTGTAGACCAAGGGAGGGGCCGGTGTTGTTGTTCTAGTTTGAGGCTCGTGGGGCTGGAGACTCAGGGAGGAGCTGGTGCTTCTGTTCTAGTGTGAGGGTTGTGGAGGTGAAGACCCAGGGAGGAACTTTGTTGTTCTAGTTTGAGGGTTGTGGAGCTCGAGACCTAGGAGGAGCTGGTGCTGCTGTGGTTTAAGGCTGAGGGTCATGGAACTGGAGACCCAGGGAGGAGCTGCTGCTGCTGTTCAAGCCTGGGGGTCGTGAGCTGGAGAGCGGGGAGGAACTAGTTCTGGTGTTCTAGTGTGAGGATCGTGGAGCTGTAGACCCAGGGAGGAGCCACTGTTGCTGTGTAGTTTGAGGATCGTGGAGCTGGAGACCTAAGGAGGAGCCGATGCTGCTGTATAGTTTGAGGGTCATGGAGCTGGAGACCTAGGGAGGAGCTAGTGCTACCACTGTTTAAGTCAGGGGGTCGTGGATCTGGAGGTTGTGGGAGGTGTCCATGCTGCTCTTCATCTGTGGGTAGGATCCGGTGCTTCAGTTGAAGTTTGAGGGTTTGGGAGCTGGAGATCCAGGAAGGAGCTGGTGATGCCGTTCTATTTTTAGGGTCGTGGAGTTGGAGACCCGGGGAGGAGCCTGTGCTGCTGCTGTTCATGTTTGGGGGTTGTATAGCTGGAAACCCAGGGAGAAGCCAGTACTACTGCTTTTAAATTTTGAGGGTTGTGGAGCCTGAGACCTGGGGAGAAGCCATCGCTGCTGTTCAAATGGCTCCTCCTTGGGTCTCCATTTCCCCAACCTTCAAACTAGAACAGCAGCAGCAGCTCCTCCCCAGGTCTCCAGTTCCATGACCCACACTAGAACAGCAGCCCCGGCTGCACCTTGGGCCTCCAGATCCCCCACCCTCAAACTAGAAGAACAGCAGCAACTCCTCTCCAGGTCTCCAGATCCATGACCCTCTAACTAGAACAGTAGCACTGGCTCCTCCCCGGGTCTCCAGCTCTTCCACCCTCAGACTTGAGGAGCTGGAGACTCAGGGAGGAGCCAGTGCTGCTATTCTACTTTGAGGATTGTGGAGCTGGAGACCCAGCGTGCAGCTGCTACTGCTGTTCTAGTTTGAGGGTCTTGGAGCTGGAACTTTTATGAGGAGCTGGTGCTGCCTTTCAAGTCTGAGAGTCGTTGAGCTGGAGATCCAGGAAGGAACCGGTGTTGCTGTTGTTGTCTGAGGGTTGTGGAGCTGGAGACCCAGGTAGGTGCCAGAGCTACAATTCAAGTTTGAGGGTGGTGAAGCTAGAGACCCAAGGAGGAGCCAGTGCTGCTGTTCATGTCTGAGGGTTGTGGAGCTGGAGACCCAGGTAGGTGCCAGAGCTACAATTCAAGTTTGAGGGTGGTGAAGCTAGAGACCCAAGGAGGAGCCAGTGCTGCTGTTCATGTCTGAGGGTTGTGGAGCTGGAGACCCGGGGAGAGGCCGGTGCTGCTGTTCATGTCTGAGGGTCATGGAGCTGGAGATCTGGGGAAGAGCTGTTGCTGCCGTTCAAATCTGTGAGTCCTGGAGCTGGAGCCCTGGGGAGGAGCCTGTGCTGCCATTCATGTCTTAGGTTCATGGAGCTGGAAACCTAGGGAGGAGGCGGTGCTGCTGTTCTAGTTTAAGGATCATGGAGCTGAAGACCCGGACAGGAGCTGGTGCTACCGCTGTTTAAATCTGAAGGTCATGGAGCTGGAGCCTTGGGGAGGTGCTGGTGCTGCCTCTCAAGTCTGAGAGTCACTGAGCTGGAGATCTAGGGAAGAGCCACTGCTGCTGTCATAGTTTGAGGATCGTGGAGCTGGAGACTGGGGAGGAGCTGGTGCTGCAGTTCAAGTTTTATGGTTGTGGAGCTGGAGACCTAGGGAGGAGCTGGTGCTACCATCATGTAAGTCTGAGGGTCGTGGAGCTACTGGCCCTGGGGAGCAGCCAGTGCTACAGTTGAGGTTTGAGGGTCAGGGAGTTGGAGACTTAAGGAGTAGCTGGTGCTGCTCTTCTAGTTTGAGGGTCTTGAAGCTGGAGCCTTGGGGAGGAGCCACTGCTGCCTCTCAAGTCTGAGAATCATTGAGCTGGAGGGGAGCTGGTGCTGCTGTTGTAGTTTGAGGGTTGGGGAGCTGGGGAGCTGGAGATCTTGGGAGGAGCCAGTGCTGCTGTTTAAGTCTGAGGGTCATGGAGCTAAACGTGGAGCCAAATTTGGAGAAGTAGAGAGAGAGAGGGTCACAGGATGCCACTTAAAACTGTAGATGTAGCTGTACCCCAAGCAAGTTAAGCTTGGGAACTTCTCAATTCCAGTGATTAATACATTCTTTTTCCTCTTACACAGTTTGGATTTGTTTTCTGTCTCATGAGACAGAAAGACAATGATTAATACCCTTAGGAATTGAAAAGCTTAAAAAAACTAAATGATGTTGCTAATAATAATAATAGAAATTAAACCGTCATTATCCTGACTGAGACAAAATTACACACACACACACACTATATATATATATATATATATATATATATATATATATATATATATATATATATGTATATTCAATCAGTCAGTAAAATTAAAAATGAATTGAAAAATAGACCCAAGCAAAGCTGTAAAATCTTGTTTCATGGAGAAGCAATGGAGGACAGAGATTAATCTGAGAGTTGCTGTTAATGGAGAAACTGAGAACTTACCATTTTTCCTGTGAGGTTTTGGTGCAGAATGATATTCTATGTGTTCTGGCAGCTGAGTCACTTTGCATGGCCTGGTGATGCAGTAGGTGTCACAGAAGGACCCTGTCCCAGCTGATCCTGCCTCTCTGCTATGATGAGTGTGGCCTCTGATCCCCGACAACTGACCAACTGACCGTGTCTTGAGAGGAGACCAGGCCCATGAGCACAAGGGTATCCATGGTGAGGTTCCATGGATGGAACACTATGGATGTTCCTGATGTTCCTTCCTGATGTGGATCTGCCATCTTGCTATTTAATGGATCTTGTTTATAACTGTCTTCTAAATATTGAATAGAAAAATGTATTTGTATAATATGGGTAAGGTATAAAGAATATCGACGCGTTGGGCACCCAGGACCTCCACCAAGTTTAGGGAATAGAATCTGAAGAGACATAAGTTTGGATGCTCCCTGGAGGCCCCTCCTGAATCCCAGTCCCTTCCCTTCTACAGAGGGAATCATTTTCTGCTTTAGTCTTTATTATTCCGGTACTTTTCTTCATAGTACGTTTCTTTCACCATGTATGTGTACATCTCTAAACAATATGCCATTTAGTTTTTGAACTTTCTGTTGTCTTTGAGACAGGGTCTTGCTCTGTTGCCTCGGCTGCAGTTTTTGAACTTTGATGTGAAGGAATTCTTTTGTGTGAATGCATTGGGTCTGAGCATTTGCTCGATGTCTACTTTTGTCCTCCATTCTCTTCCTGAGACCCATCAACATTGACGTGATTCATTTTCATTGCTGAGTGATCTCCCGTTCTATGAGGGGAACATGGGAAATGTCTATTTTCCTGTTGATGAGTGTTTGGCCAGGTTGGGGCCCTTAGGACTGTGTTGCTAGAATGTTCTTGAGCATTTCTTTTGTACACAAGTGCAAGTTTCTTCTGGTCAGTAGCTTTCAATTTTTAAAATTTCCTCCCTGGTAATAAATGTAATTTTCCTCATAACCCACAACACACATCCTTTCATATACAAGAATACAGCAACAACAAAAAATTCATAATCATTCTTAGCAGCGGCTGAACGCTCTTGTTGCTTTCCATTCTCCCCAACCGTTTCATTTACTAGGTTGTGGGATTTTTGCCAGTTTGGTGGGTGTCACGTGATACCTCATCCTGTTAGGCTGAGACCCTCTTCATGTTTTTATTGGTCATTTCTTCACATTTCCTCTTCTATAAAGGGCTGGTTCAACTCTATTGCCCATTTTCCCTTTAGTTGTCTGAATTTTTGTCTTTTTCTTTTATTATTATGATTTGAGACGAAGTCTCACTCTGTCACCCAGGCTGAAGTGCAATGGCACGATCTCAGCTTACTGCCACCTGTGCCTTCCAGGTTCAAGCAATTCTCCTGCCTCAGCTTCCAGAGTAGCTGGGATTACAGGTGTGCACCCAAACTCTCCTGACAGCCTGTCCGTCACCCACTCCTCATTTCTAGATCACCAGGAATTCAAGACTTAGCAAATCCAGAGGCCTCCAGCAGATCAAGATGATGCCATAGACTCAGCATCTCATGAGATTTAATCCCTTTGGCAATAATCCTATCGCTGGAATTTCTTAAAATGCTTTGCCATTTTCTCTTGTGCTACCTGATGGAAGAATCCCTGCACTTAAAGTTTTAACTTAGTGAAAAAGAAATCTCAACCAAAAGAACATTTTCTGTCATCTTCTTTGGTTGTGGAAAAACAGATGCTTCTCTAAACTATGATTTTGTTCTTCTAAAGTATTGCCACTAAAATACCATGGCTGACTTCAGAACACCAGGGATTCTTTACATGTCCTGAATCAGAATTTTCTAATTTGTTCATAAGAAAATATAAAGCCATGATTCTTTCCTTTAGTAATTTATCTGCTACTGATATTTAGTTAAAAATCTCTATTTTTTTGTTTTTTTGAAGGATGGAGTCTCGTTCTGTAGCCCAGCCTGGAATGCTGTGGAGTGATCTGGGCTCGCTGCAAGCCTCCTGTGTTCCTGCCATTCTCCTGCCTCAGCCTCCCGAGTAGCTGTGACTGCAAGCGCCTGCCACCCCGCCCTGCTAATTTTTTTTTGTATTTTTAGTAGAGACGGGGTTTCACCGTGTTAGCCAGGATGGTCTCGATCTCCTTGACCTCATGATCCGCCTGCCTCTGCCTCCCAAAGTGCTGGGATTACAGGTGTGAGCCACCACACCTGGCCAAAAATCCCATTTTCTAAAATATTTATTGGCTTTCAAATTTCGTGTTATAATCCAGTAGAGAATTAATGGAATTTCATTCTTTCCTCATGTGATCGAGTAATGAACTAGAGATTCCGCTAGACTATTTGGGAAGAAGGTAACCTAACGATACTTCTAAACTAGAGATTCTGCTAGACTGTTTGGGAAGAAGATAACGATACTTCTAAATTACAGGTCCTCTGACTGTCAGTCTTGAACATTGTCCTGATACCCTGGACAAACATCAATGCTCCTATTCTTAAAAAACATGACTGGCTGGGCACAATGGATCACGCCTGTAATCCTAGCACTTTGGGAGGCCAAGGTGGGTGGATCACCTGAGGTTGGGAGTTCGCAACCAGCCTGACCAACATGGAGAAACCCCGTCTCTACTAAAAATACAAAATTAGCCAGGCATGGTGGTGGGCGCCTGTAGTCCCAGCTCTCCAGCTACTTGGGAGGCTGAGGCAGGAGACTCGCTTGAACCCCGGAGGCAGAGGTTGCAGTGAGCTGAGATCACACCACTGCACTCCTGCCTGGGCAACAAAACTCTGTCTCAAAAAAAAAAAAAAAAAAAAACTGACTCATTCTGGTTTGGCTCCAGCATACTACAGCCTGGGCAGTGACGTTCCTTGTCATTCCTCAGCCCTGACCACACCTACTTCTATTAGAAGTAATCCCCACATCAGATTAATCTCTCTTTTTAAGAGTTATTTTATTCCCCTGTGGACAAAAGATCAGATTTGGAATGTATAAAAAACTGCCACAAATAAATAAGAATACATCTAATTCTCCTAAGACTGGGCAAATGCCATGAGCAGTTCAGAGATTCTGAAGAAGCCCATGAAAGATTTGACATGTCCCACATAATCAAGATAACACCCATGAAAGAACAATGGAATGCCCTCTCACACCCATTCTGCTGACAAGTGTTTAAATCTGTCTACACCAGGTGGTGGGCAGGAAGTGGAGAGACCTCTTCCATTGTGGGTAGGAGTCTTTATTGAATCATTCCTTTGACATAGACTCAGGTGGTATTCAGGACAGGGGACGCTGTACTCATTTCACTACTCGGCATTCTGAGTCAGTTCCAGGCTCCAAGCACGTTCTAGAAAGCATGAAGATATTTGGTTGTTTACTTTACTGTTGTTTTCATAATAAAAAGTTAGCAATAAAACATTCCACTGAAGTACAGCATGTTTTCTCATGTTGGTGTTCGATTTCTCTTTCTATGCCAGACTAGAACATCTGAACTAGCAAAAAATTAAGCAACCAAAATGCTGGATAAAAAGATGTTAAATCTTTCAAATATATTAATGAGGACTTCTGAGTGACACACAATAAGAAGTACTGCATCAATCCAAATCTCTCCTCATATTTCCAGGAATACAGAGGTCAAATAATGGGGCAAATAAAACACCGTGATCTATATTTTCAGTAAAATAAGTAGATAAAAAATGCCTAAATCCATCAGATCCTTGCCTGTAAAACAGATAATCAAAACAACTGGTGAATTTTGAGTGATGTCTGAGCATGAGATGGATGTAATGTAGGGATGTGTGAAATCTGTTTTGGTGATTGTATTGTGCTTATTAGAAGAGTGTCGTGGTTTGTAGGAAGAACACTAAAGTATGGGGCATGAGGTGGTGTCATTAAAGATGAGGAATCAGCGTGGCAGCTCGCTCTCAAGTAGTGCAGGCAGAGAAGTTCTCTGGATTCTGCTTACAAATACTTTGCAATTCTTGCTTGTTTCAAATTGTTTTGTTTTGTTTTTTTACTAGTTGAAAATAGGAACTTAAGAAAAATGTACTTTTCAGAAACTGACGTAAAGATATACATACCTCAATGAATCCACTATGGTTTCTTCTCCTCCTCCGAAGACAGGGCCTCCAGGTGTTTCCCTCTCACCCTCTGTTCTCTGCTTTAGGAAGCTGCTTCTGCCTTCTCCTCTCCTGCAGGCAACTCCTAGGTCCTTCTAGAGCCTGAAGCAGCTCAGCCCAAAACAGGAGCTGGGGTCATTCAGGTTCACAGGCCTTGACCCTCACTTGAATGCAGGAGCTGGCAGGAGGTGAGTCAGAGAAAAGGCTTAACAGCTATTCTGAGATTAGATCAGCTGTCTTAGCTGCCTAGGTGTGTGCATGTGTGTGCACTATATGTGTGCACGTGTGTCTGTATCTGTTTATGTGTGTATGTAAGTTTCCATGGATTTTCTGCCTGGAACTCACGACTGTAATAGGAATTTCCCACACATCCTCCCTGTCCCTTCTCCCTTCCTGACATCTCTTCCTCTCTGATCCTCTATGGTAAAACCCTCCTGGCCTACTCCTGGTACTATCTTCTTGCCTCCAGCCTTTCTGTTCTGGCGCATCCTCGGGAGAGAGAGAGAGAGAGAGACAGAGAGAGAGAGATGTTATTAGAAATTGCCTATCACCAGTATGCAACTGGCAAGCCAACAATCTGCAGTGTGGGCCACCCGGCTGGAGACCCAGGAGAGCTGATGGGGCACGTGCAGTCTGCTGGAGAATTTTTCTTTCTTGGAGAGGTCAATCTTTTAGATGTTTTCAAGACTTCCACTAATTAGATTCAAGCTGACCTCTCTTACAGGGGTAATCTGCTTTACTCAGCATTCACCAATTTAAATGTCAATCTCATCCAAATCACCTTCCAGGTTGACACATGACATCACACCTCCCCAGGCTAAATTATTTCCCCCTCTTGTGTCCTGAACCCATAGTGAGAGGATTTCACTGTGTGAGATTGGATTGAATGAAGAAAATGTGGTCCACACACACCATGAAAATCTATGCAGCCATGAAAAACAACAAAATGAAGTTCTTTCCAGCATCATGGATGGACCTGGAGGCCATTATCATAAGTGACCTAACACAGAAGTAGAAAACCACATGCTGCATGTTCCCATTTACAAGTGGGAGCTAAACATTGAATACATATGAATGTAAAGATGGAGACACTGGAGATCACTAGATGGGAGTGGGGGAGGGGAACATGGGCTGAAGAACCACCTGTTGGGTACCATGCTTACCGGCTGAGTGATGGGATCACTGGGGCCCCAAGCCTCAGCCTCCCACAATTGACCCATGTGACAAACCTGCATGTGTACCCTTTACGATAAGAATTGAAATCAAAAATGAATAAATAATTAAAATAACATGAGGCCAAAAAAGTAATTAAGTGACAGGAGCGAGAGAGCACTGCACTATGAACTCTATGCCTGCTCTAAAAATACACACTCTAGTCATTTAAAATAATTCTAAGGTGTATGATCATAATTTTATAAAAATTACATATGATTGCACCAAAATCCTAACATTGAACACTGCATGATGGAATTTCAGATGATTTCCACCTTGTTCTTTATACCTTTCTTTTTTGTCATATTTTCCGGTGATATTGTTTATCCTCTGGAAGTCATTGCTTCCAAGCGTCCCCTTCTGCACCCACCCCCTCCTTTTCTACTGTCCACATCAGCCCTTCCTCTGACCTGGGACTGTGGCTTCCTTGGCAATGAAGGCACAGGAGCTGACTGACTCCTTCCCCAATCTGCTTGGCTTAGCAGCTGAAGACCGACGCTGCCCGATCACCTTGGAAGCCCCCTGGACCATCACAGATGCTGAGCTTTGGGTAACTCTCACAGTGGAGGGTATGTCCATCCTCTGTTTAATCGATACGGGAGCTACCCACTCCACATTACCTTATTTTCAAGGGCCTGTTTCTCTTGCCCCCATAACTGTTGTGGGTATTGACTGCCAGGCTTCAAAATCCCTTATAACTCCCCAACTTTGGTGCCAACTTGGACAACATTATTTTATGCACTCCTTTTTAGTTATCCCCACCTGCCCAGTTCCCTTATAAGGCTGAGACATTTTAACCAAATTATCTGCTTCCCTGACTATTCCTAGACTACAGCCACATCTCATTGCCACCCTTCTTCCCAACCCAAAGCCTCCTTCGTGTCTTCCTCTTGTATCCCCCAACTTTAGCCCACAGACATGGGACACCTCTATTCCCTCCCTGACAATTAATCACACGCCCATTACTATCCCATTAAAACCTAATCACCCTTACCCCACTCAATGCCAGTATCCCATCCCACAATAGGCTTTAAGAGGATTGAAGCCTATTATCACTCACCTGCTACAGCATGGGCTTCTAAAGCCTACAAACTCTCCTTACAATTCTCTCATCTTACCTGTCCAAAAACTGGACAAGTCTTACAGGTTGGTTCAGGATCTGTGCCTTATCAACCAAATTGTTTTGCCTCTCCACCCTGTGGTGCCCAACCCGTACACTCTTTTGTCCTCAATACCTCCTTCCACAACTCACTATTCTGTTCTTGATCCTTTTTTTTTTTTTTTTTTTTTTTTTTTTTTTTTGAGACGGAGCCTTGCTCTGTCACCTAGGCTGGAGTGCAGTGGTGCAATCTTGGTTCACTGCAACCTCTGACTCCCAGGTTCAAGCAATTCTCTGCCTCAGTCTCCCGAGTAGCTGGGATTACAGGTGCCTGCCACCATGCCTGGCTAACTTTTTGTATTTTTAGTAGACACGGGGTTTCAGCATCTTGGCCAGGCTGGTGTTGAACTCCTGACCTCATGATCCATCCACCTTGGCCTCCCAAAGTGCTGGGATTAAAGGTGTGAGCCACCACGCCCGGCCCGTTCTTGATTTTAAAGACACTTTTTTCACTATTCCCCTGCATCCCTCATCCCAGCCTCTGTTTGCTTTTACCTGGACTGACCCTGACACCCATCAGTCCCAGCAGCTTACCTGGGCTGTATTGCCACAAGGCTTCTGGGATAGCTCTCGTTACTTCAGCCAAGCTCTTTCTCATGATTTACTTTCTTTCCACCTCTCTGCTTCCCACCTTATTCAATACCTTGATGACCTTCTACTCTGTAGTCCTTCCTTTGAGTCTTCTTAACAAGATACCCTTCTGCTCCTTCAACATTTATTCTCCAAAGGATATCTGGTATCCCCCTCCAAAGCTCAAATTTCTTCCCCATCCATTACCTACCTTGGCATAATCCTTCGTGAAAACCCGTGCTCTCCCTGCTGATCATATCCTGCTGATTTCTCAATCCCCAACCCCTTTTACAAAACAACAACTCCTTTCCTTCCTGGGCATGGTTGGATACTTTCGCCTTTGGATACCTGGTTTTGCCATCCTAACAAAACCATTATACATACTCACAAAGGGAAACCCAGCTGACCCCACAGATCCTAAATCCTTTCCCCACTCCTCTTTTCCTTCCTTGAAGAAACTTCTAGAGACTGATCGCATACTAGCTCTCCCTGACTCATGTCAACCCTTTTCATTACACACAGCTGAAGTGCTGGGCTGTGCAGGCAGAATACTTACACATGGACCGGGACCTTGCCCTGCAGCCTTTCTGTCCAAACAACTTGACATTACTGTTTTAGGCAGCCATCATGTCTCAGTGTGGTGTCTGCCACTGCCCTGTAGTTTTAGAGGCCCTCAAAATCACAAACTATGCTCAACTCACCCTCTACAGTTCTCATAACTTCCAAAATCTATTTTCTTCCTCACACCGACACATATACTTTCTGTTCCCCAGCTCCTTCAGCTATACTCACTCTTTGTTGAGTCTTCCACAGTTACCATTGTTCCTGGTCCAGACTTCATTCCAGCCTCCCACACTATTCCGGACCTGACCTCCACATCTGACCTCCATGACTGTATCTCTCTGTGATCCACCTGACATTCACTCCATGCCAGCCGCCAAGTGATCCAGGGCTTGCTTTCCAGGTCCCCAGTTGTAGCAGGCGCCAGCCCGGCGTTCCTTCTATGCCTCCACCTCTGCTCCTGCTGTCCCCCTGGTGCGGGCAGGTGAGTTCAGGAATGGAGCCTAAACAGGGCGGGGGCCAAGCCTGGGGGGCTGTAGACTGCGGGCTTCAGAGGAGGGGAGGCTTCTGGAAGAATCGGCACATCTCCCCGAACTGCACCCCCGCTCAGTTCCTCTCTGCAGCTCCTTCCCGACAGATCCACTCTCCCAGCCTGCTTCTCCCACCAGGGGAGGAGCTGGGCAGAGAGGAGGCTGGAAAGGAACCTCGGGAGGGTGGAGGGGCCAGGGGGCTGCAAGAGGGCGAAATGGGTTGGGGATCCCTAGCGCAGCCCAGCAGTCCCAATCACCCTCGGGAAGGAGAAGCCAGAGCCCCTGGAACCTGAGTTGGGGTCAGGACGGGGATGAAGGGGGGTTCCCAGGGACACAATCACGGATAGCCCCACCAGCCACAGGCCTGCTCTGCTCTCACCCGCTCTCCACCACACAAACCCTCCAGCACCCCCAGGGCTGCCTGCCCTGGAATTTTTCCATGCACTTTCCTGCAGACACTCACCTGAACCCAGGAGTTCAGCAGACACCCCTCACCCCTCCCGTCACCATCCACTGACACCACCCAGGTCACATGCTCTTACTCCCCACCTCAGCCCAGCTGGTCACCCCAGAGATCTCCCCATCCATGAAGGGACCCTCACCACCTCCTACACCATGCGGCAACTTCTGCCTCTGGCCTGAGGACACACCCCAGCAAACACACCCCAAGCTCCACACAGAACCTGTGCGGGGGGGATGGGAATCACCATTCCCTCCAGGAGACCCTGGGAACTCTGGTGAGTAGAGGCGCCCACTTCTGTCCTTGGGGCCCAGACCCGCCTGTTCTTCCTATAGAGAATAGTCACTGTGTAGACAGGGGTCAGCAAACCCTTTCTAGAAAGGGAGGAAGGATGCCCTGTGATCTTTGCAGGCCTTGGATTCTCCGTCTCTGCGTCAAGTCCTGTAACTTTGTAGAGCAACAGCAGGCAATGGCAACCTGCAAATGAGGGGGACCAGATTCAGACCCTGTCCTAGGTTGCTGACCCCAAATGAGGGGATTACAGTGTCCCAGTGAATAATGCTCCATCCCCTATGGTGTCATCTCCAAGTGGTGTCTCAGGTATCATTTGGAGAGTAGAAAGTGGTCCAACCTTGCCTGTGGTTTCTAGGTGGTATGGATGTGATGGGAGTGGGAGTCCCATGGTTCGGGGCCTACTCTCCCCTCCTTTGATGCTCCTATGTTCCATGGGGGCCATCAGGGACTTTCCCTGAAGCCTTCCCTGAAGCTGAGGGTGAGAGGGTGCAGCCATGTGGTGTCCTGGGGATTGGGGCCAACTGCTTGTGCAGCTTCTTGGTTCCCTGTGGCCCTGCTCCTGCCCATCCCAGGAGAACAACCTTCGTCTTCTCACTGCCATGCCTACCTTCCTAATGACATAGAGGGTGAGAACCATACCTGTAATGGGCAGCTCTGAGGCTGCATGGTCACCGCCCTTCCATGGCTAAAGGCCCCATCTCTGCCAAGGCACAGTACTCTACAGGAGTCATTTTTTAATGTTGAGATTTCCTTGATGTGAGTGGCGTTGCCTTGCCTCTGAACATTCACACGGAATCTATATTGCGATTTTCCAATTAGACATTGTAACCACATGTACCTCTAGGATATTCGGGGGTCTTGGGTCATTGGGCACTTAAGGCATTAATCCCTTAATCCCTCATCATCCATGGATTGTTTATGGCTGCTTTTGAGCTACACCAGCAGAGTTGAGTAGTCACAAAGGAGAACGTATTCCCTGCACACCTTTATATATTTACAAAATTGCCCTTCACAGCAAACTCTAGTGGACATAAATATCTTTGGAGAAAGCCACAAAGAATATTTGCTCTTACTGTGGGGTTAAAGGGTCCTTCCTCACTGGAAACTGGTGTCTTCTTGTAGTCATGGGTTCAGGGTATGAGAGGTGACTTAATTATGTAAATTGGGCAAAGCAGCCTTGTTCTTGATGGACTGGCTACTTTCAGCCTCCTGGTCATCCATCATTTGTTTTATCTGTGTTTGTTGTAATTACTTAAATCCAGCAGTATCCGGGTTGGGTTTCCATCTCTTTGGGATCTTGAGCTCCTTTGTTCTATGAGCCATGGTCAAAGCTTTGTATGGCTGAGGTCACCAGCTGGCATTGTGACTTCTCTAATCATTTCCATCACTGAACCCTGCTTGTTCCTGACAGTTGACAGCCTCCACCTGGAATCTGTTATTTAAGGATTTTTCATCCCATTACTACTGGGAGCCCATTTCAGGAACAGCATCTCCTACCCCCAACCCTGGCCTTCTGCAGTAGGCATCCCTGAGCTTCATCCCATTCTGGTGCCTTCTCATGGGGCCTTCTTTATACGCCAGGTAAACGGGAGTCCTCCAGGCTTCCCATGAGCACAGTGGATGGAAATTGTTCTGGATTTTCACACTCAGACCCCTCTGTCATGGG
The DNA here is from genome assembly GCF_049350105.2 of Macaca mulatta. NCBI lineage: Eukaryota > Metazoa > Chordata > Mammalia > Primates > Cercopithecidae > Macaca > Macaca mulatta. Next base: position 68,726,491 of record NC_133409.1, on the reverse strand, counting down.
CTCTTCTCTGAGCCTGTGAGCTCCCTCTACTATCTGCTTTAGATTTTCAAATTTTCTATTTATTGCTGTGTGGACCATCTCTTTGTCCAAGGCATCCTCATTTCAGGAAGGCATCCTCATAGCAGATGAGCACTTCACCAGGGGCTTTGCCAACATGTTAAATTCTGTGACAATGAAAATTAACTCTTCTTTATCTAATTAACCCTAGTTAGTTAGATTTTCCATCCTCAGTCCATCCCACCATGCACCAGCATCCTCAGGGGCAGCCCCCACACCCTCTCCCACCTCCCGCAGCCCACTTGGGCTGCTGCTGAAGATCCTTTGCCATCCAGACCCTTCCTCCTCTAGCAGGCCTGGCACCTCTCTAGCAAGGTCATGTGTTGACTGATGTGGACAGAGGAGCAGTGGGACATGTCTGGGGACATGTGGTTTTCTCAACAGGCAGAGACCTCCTCCTCCTCCTCCTCATGCAAGGGGGGAGCACTCACCTTAAATTTATGGACACCACAGTTCTGGAGGGGGCACTCCTTTCTGGGCCAGCCCAGCCCTCCAGAGGCATCCTCTTGTCGTCACAATGTGGAGGAGGGCTACATAGGGCTCTTTTTCTCCCCACCCAACCCTCACCTGCCTTTCTCCACAGACCCTCACTCTCTTTGCTATGACATCACCATCATCCCTAAGTTCAGACCTGGACCACGATGGTGTGCGGTTCAAGGCCAGGTGGATAAAAAGACTTTTCTTCCCTATGACTGTGGCAACAAGACAGTCACACCCGTCAGTCCCCTGGGGAAGAAACTAAATGTCACAAAAGCCTGGAAAGCACAGAACCCAGTACTGAGAGAGGTGGTGGACATGCTCACAGAGCAACTGCTTGACATTGAGCTGGAGAATTACACACCCAGGGGTAAGTTTCAGATGGCCCAGGACAGGAGGGAGCAGATACAGTGGTAGGTTAGAGGCATTTATAGTTTTTATGTAAAAGTACAAATGGGAAGGTCATCTTACCCTGCAAGAGGTGTAGAGGCAAGGCCAGGATGTGGCAGAGAGTAAGGCCAGGAAATTGTAAGGGGAACAGGATGGGGCCTCAAAATGTGTCAAGACCAGACTTGATCTCTCTCCTTTGATGGGGGCAGAACCTCTCACCCTGCAGACCAGGATGTCTTGTGAGCAGAAAGCTGAAGGACACAGCAGTGGATCTTGGCAGTTCGGTTTCGATGGACAGGTCTTTCTCCTCTTTGACTCAGAGAACAGAATGTGGGCAACGGTTCATCCTGGAGCCAGAAAGATGAAAGAAAAGTGGCAGAATGACAAGGATGTGACCATGTCCTTCCGTTACATCTCAATGGGAGACTGCACAAAATGGCTTAAGGACTTCTTGACGGGCACGGACAGCACCCTGGAGCCAAGTGCAGGAGGTAACAGCAGAAAGAAACGGGGATCTGGAATGAGATCAGAAATGGTGATCTCGAGAAACTAGTTCTTGAGTTCAGCTTCAGTCATCCCAGTGTACACATTTATGTTAAAATGACCCCCTTGTGGGGGGCTCCTCCTCGGGGTACTGGCGTGCCTGTGTTCTCCCATCCTCCTCTCCCTTCTCCCTCCTGACTCCTCACTGCACTTGCTTCTGCTGTCCGCACTGTGGATTTCTCACCAGCCTCAAAACTACGGGTGTCACTGTTTTAAGACCTTTTTCCTTAGTGTTCCCTCTTTTGAGAATCACTTTTCCTTTCTTCTCCCTGGTCTGGTTCTGGACATCCATCAAAGCCACCTCAAATGCCAGCCCCGAGACCCTCCCCTCCCCAGCCCTGGGGCATCACCTTCTCTTCCACCACAGCAGGAGGGTGGGCTGTGCTGTCAGCTTGCTTCCCTCAGCAGCTGTGTGAGCTCCCTGAGGACAAGGACACCCCCTCCCTTCCTACCCCAGGAACTGTCCCAGGGGCTACCCCATAGCAGGAGGGCACAAAACCTCTGCCTTCCAGGATGACCTGGGTCAGCAGGAGCTGAGGAGGCGTCTCCTCAGATTTGGGGCCTGGACAAGGGTTGTCACTCTTGTGTTTCCATTTCAGCACCACCCACTGTGTCCTCAGGCACAACCCAACCCAGCGCCATGGCCACCACCCTCATTCTTTGCTGCCTCCTCATCATGTGCCTCCTCATGTGTCCCAGGCACAGTCCAACCCACAGCCATGGCCACCACCCTCAGTCCCTGGAGCCTCCTCCTCATCTTCCCCTGCTTCATCCTCCCTGGCTGCTGAGGAGAGTCCTTTAGAGTGACAGGTATGGGGGCAGAATTGGGAGGGAAGCAAGGAGTAGGTGGGTGAGGAGGGAGGACGAGGATGGAGAATTCCCAGAGTGCCACCCCTCCCCATGGCCAGGATCTTCTCATCCTGACATGAGACAGGTGAATGAGACCTTGCGTTGCTAGTTGGCAATGACCTGGGAAGCTCAGCCGTGAGTTATAATGGATTCTCACCTTCAGAGGCCAGAGGGAAATGGAGGGGCCCATACCAAGGCTCAGGGTCTATTGAGCTTGAGAGGGTTTAGCAAGTTCAGTTCTGATTCAGAGCAGGTTCCTATTGAGGATGGGTGAGTGTATGGCTTGCCAGCAGCAGGAATTCAGATATGAGCAGTCAGTCCTCTTAATTGGGTCATGTGCATCGTGTAGCTTTACATGAGGTGTGAAAAGGGAAGTGAGATTCCATCTCTGAGGTTGAGAGAGAGATATGGGTCTTATCCCAGGAGGAGGGGGCTGGGAGGGCCTTGGTACACCTAATTCAAAATGAGGAAGTGTAGGACTGCCTTCCCACAGGAAGTGGCTTGGGTTCAGGAATTAAGGTGGAAGGCAAAGAGTAGAGGCTTCTCTTGATTAAAAACCTTCTCAGTCAGTCCCATGGAGCCATGGGGTTCAAGTCTGGGCCGTGAAGCAGCTCCCCTGCCATCCACCTTTTGCACACCCCAGATCCTGAGCTGGCTGATGGCCATGCCTGGAGCAGAGTGGACTCAGACAAGGGGGAGCTGAGCTGCTGCTGGAGTTCCATGGGCACCGCTGGGCTGGACCAGGAATGGATAAGGTGGAACAGGGACTGTCACCTTCATAGCTATGGGTGCTTCTCCCAGTTTGAGGAGAGGCTGAGTAAGAAGGGGAAGGAAGGATGTTTGCCTGCAGGCCCACCCAAGGCCAAGGGCACAGGAATACAGAGCCCTCTCTTTAGATGGGCTCCCCCCAACCCTTGCCACGTTTTAGGCCCTCTTGTCAGACGGTAGAGAGGGCTTTGAGTGCAGGAGCAGGCCTATCACTGCCAGCTTTAGTCCTGCAGGACCCTCCACTCCATCCCCTAGTCAGGTGCAGGGCCTGGGCTGCCTCTGTGATGTGACAAAGGAGGAAGGAGGTTGGTCCAACCTGCAGGCACCAGGGTTGGGGCTCAAAGGAAAAACAAGTCCTTTAGTGCAGGGGGCTCTGACAGATGGAGTGACTAGGGAAAGCTTGCCCTGGAAAAGTGATCCAGGTTCTCCTCCACCTCTTTAATCAACATTTGTGTCCTTTCTGAATGTCAAAGATAATACCAAAAAGCCCCTGTGGCACAGTCTTGATCAATCTTACCCTTCTGGCTGGCCACCTGCTCACCACATACTGTGTATGTCCAGAGGCCTCCAGCAGATCATAATGACACCATGGACCCAATAGCTCCTTCACTGCCTTGATTCCTTTTGCCAGCAATTTTACCAGCGGTTATTCCTGTCATTTTATGCTATTTTCTCTTGGTGCTACCTGATGGAATTCCTGAACTTAACATCTGGCTGACTAAACAAGATATGTCAGCATTTTCTTTCTTCTGCTTTTGTTTGGAAAATCAAGTACTTCTTTGAGTGATGACCTCTTTCTTACAAATGATATTGTCAGTGAAACAATCATGTTATAGTTCAGACCTCCAGGGTTTCTTTCCGTGTCCTGAAAGATAATTATTTAATTATTTAACAAGCAAAAATTATATTAATGATTGTTTTCTCTAGTAATTTATTGCTCTGTACTGATATTTAAATGAAGGGTTCTATTTCCCAAAAAACTACTGAGTTTAGAATTTTGTTGTATCACCCAGTAAAGACTTAATGTTATTTCATTTTTCCTCCATGATATGGAGTAACAAATGAGTGATTCTGCTAGATTTTGTGTGGAAACAGAGAATCTACAAAACATGGCTGAATAAAATCAGAGACAGCACAAATATATGGAAAAATATTTCATGCTCATGAGTTGGAAGAATCCATATAGCTAAAATGGCCATACTTCCAAAAGCAGTTTATAGATGCAACACTATCCCTATCAATACCAATGTCATTTTTCACAAAATTAGAAAAATCTAATCTAAAGGTTATTTGGAATTAAAAAAAGAGCCCAAATAGCCAAAACAATCACAAGCAAAAAGAACAAAGCCAGAGGCATGACATTGCCTGACTTCAAACTATAATATAAGGTTATGGTGATCAAAACAGAGTGGTACTTGTACAAAAATAGACACTTAGATCAGTGGAACAGAATAGAGAGTGTCTATTCACCCAAGCCTCCTTGCGCCTTCCTCTCTCTTGAGTTCCCCTGCAGTCCCTTTACGTGAGTGTGTACTTTTCCTTTTACAATAAATCTCTGTCCTTTGTCTGTTTTCCCACTGGTCTTTAAATTCATTTTCCCGGGCGGTGTCTAGAGCCCGACAGCGGCTGGGGTCGCCGTCCCACTGGCGTTTGGGGCCCTCCCTTTGCCCACTGGTATCAGAAGAAGAATGCAGGCCGGGCGCGGTGGCTCACGCCTATAATCCCGGCACTTTGGGAGGCCGAGGCGGGCGGATCGCCTGGGGTCAGGAGTTTGAGGCCAGCCGGACCAACATAGAGAAACTCCGTCTTTACTAGAAAGACAAAAAATTAACCAGGCATGGTGGCACACGCCTGTAGTCCCAGCTACTCTGCAGGCTGAGGCAGGAGAATCGCTTGAACCCGGGAGATGGAGTTTGCGGTGAACAGAGATCGCTCTACTGCACTCTAGCCAGGGCAACAAGAGCGAGACTCCGTCTCAAAAAAAAAAAAAAAAAGAAAAAAGAAAAAAAAAAAAAGACGAAGAAGAAGAATGCAAATGGCAGTGACCCCAGGAAAAGGTGCTCAGTATCCGCAGTCCTCAGGGACATGCCAATTGCACCCACAAGGGGACGCCTCACCCCGCTGGAATAGCTGACCCCAAACACATTGAGGGTGGAGCGGGTGGGGCCTGTATTCCTTACAGGGCAGAGAGCAGGAGATGGAGAGTCGGTGGAGTGCGGGTGCTGTATGTATGTCACCCTCTCCCCATTTTCGTGGCAGGGGTTTCTCCCCGTTCTCTGAGCCTACCTGCTTCCTTCCTCTCCCTTTCTCCCGCCCTCCCTCGAATCCTTCTGTCCACCCATCCCAAGTTTTCTCCGCCTCACGATGTCCATGCTCGGGGCCCCCAGCCCAGAGGAGAAACCAGGAGTCCTGCACCGCGAGCGGCGGGGTAGTGGAGGCAACAACGGGAAGCCCCGCCCGTCTCGGGCGCCCTCCCGCAGCAGCCCCAAGGCAAGGGGGATGGGGAGTACTTTTGGGGGCTACACTGTTGGAGCCCCACTAATCCGAGCGGGAAGGTGACGTCTCCACACGGAGCCGGTGGCAAAGTCCCCGCGAGGATGAAGGGGAAACCTCCTGCTCCTCACCACACCAAAACCCCACATTTCCAGGATCCTTCCATCACGGGAACCGCCTGTCCCTTGCCGCGACAGCCGAGTCCTCCCAGGTAAGGCCGTTTTGTCCGGAGGCTGTGGACCCGGAGGCCCTGGCGCATTGGCCGGCAGCGGGGCACCCGCTCCGCGGTCTCCACCGGGCAGGACCCGGGTCCAGAGCTCCGGCGTAGCGGGCGACCTGGGAGGAGGGAGCAGAGCCCAGAGGACGTGACTGGGTGGAAACTGAAACAGCCAGGTGCGAACTTTCCCCAAAATCATCTGTGGTTGAAATCAGCAATCACCTGTAATATTTCCCCTGTGACAATACCGTTGGGTAAATATCTATAACCAGTGCCTCGTCACTGCAGCAGTCCCGCATGCGCTTACCTGGGTTCCGAGTCCCTGGAACCTCGTGGCCCACAACAGATCTGGCAAGCCCACCCAGTGACTGTCCCCAGGACTCCGGGCCCCATTTTTCCTTACTTCTTTACCTCCATATAGTCACCTGTTGCAGGATGGAAACCATGAAAAGTCATGTGCAAAAGACTCCCCCACCCCTGCCTGCATCCACTCTCATTGGCCACATGCCCAGGACAAAACTTTATTGGATTCTTCTCATCTTTCCAGGGAGTCTTTATGCCATTTCAAACGCATATTAATACATATTCTTAATTCAGACTTGGATATTTTTGACCCTTGATGAGCCCTGTCACCCTGTTCTCCAGGAAGCTTGTACTAGTTACCTCTCTCTCTACAGTGGATGTTTCACCATCCTCTGCCCAAGCTGGGTCTTCACAATCACAGACAAGAGTGTTGCCAGCATTGCCATTCCGTGACGTGAGACGCTTTAAAGGTGCATTACTTTGCACAGCAATTCTGTGTCTGGAAATCTATTCTATACAATTGAATTGAGACTCATGCAAGCACAGTTTCTGCAGCATTTCGTGTCTGTAAAAGTAACTGACTGGAGACCATCTGGATCTTCATACGTAGACACTGGTTACATTTGTTGTGATGCAGTCTTTCTATGCAATATCATGCAGAGATAAAAAGGAAAAGAATCTGTATGTGCAGATCTTGGAAGATCTTCAAAGTGTGTTATTTTGAGATAGAATCTGCATGCAGCAGAGTGCCTATGGGCTTATGTTTATTTCAAAAACCAGCACTGATAGGTGTACACATCTCTACTTTTAGTAACGAAAACCGTATTTCCATAACTTATTGCCAGTCTGCTTGTCTGTTTTAGGAAAAATCAATGTAGCTGAAAAGCCATGGTTGCAGGAACCGGTCATCACCGGCCAAGATTCTACACAGTCCTACACATCCTCCCAGCTGAGGATGCCGGAGGAACAGGATGTAGAATGCAGTCGTGTTTTAGAGAGGAACCTAAAGTCAAACTGGACCAGGTATCTTGTCTTGATCTCTGCCTCTTCACCCAACCCCCACCTGGTCAGGCAGTGACCCTGGAGGGGCTGGGATGATGCTTGGAGGGCAGTAAGAATGGGGAGCCAATGGTGGGAACATGGTGAACAGGGAGAGCAGGGACCCCACAGCAATGGGGGAGGAGCTGGTGTGATGCTGGTGTAGCAGGACGAGCCACAGACAAAACTTAGACACCAGATTAAAGAAGGAAGTGGTTTTTTATTCGGCCGGGGGCATCGGCAGACTCACGTCTTAAGAGCCAAGCTCCCAGAAAAGGAAATTCTTGGCCTTTTTAAAGGCTTTTAACTTTCAGGGGTCCACGTGAAAGGGTCGTGATAAATTGAGCAAGCGTGGGAAACGTGACTGGGGGCTACATGCATCAGCTAACAGAACAAAAAGTTTTACAATGCTTTTTTCATACAGTGTCTGGAATTTACAGATAACACAAGTTTAGGTCAGGGATTGATGTTATTATTATTACTTTTTTTAACTCCTAGGACCAGGTGGTGGTGCCAAGGTTGTCTAGCTATTTATCTTACTTTTGTTTCTTTCTAACTTTTTGCTTTCTCTCTTTCCTCCTCTTTTGTGAACTAGGCAAGGTGGGGGTAGGAGGGCAGCAGGAGTAGTAGTGGTCTCCTTCCTTAGTGGGAGAAGAGAAGACTAGCAGTAGCTGAATAAGAGAAAAACAATAAGCTTGTCTGATCTACAAGTGCATCTATGAAAAGGTAGGTTAAAGTAGAAACCATTCTCCGCCTTCTTGAGACTATGACTAACAGCCTAGAACAGTACCACTGGATGAAATAGCTCAGGAAATAAGCTCCTGAGCTTATTAAAACCTGAAGAATATTTACCTCCTGAAGATCCAAGTTGGAAATAGTTTAGAGGAAGGAACTCCAATAGCAAGAGAAACACAGAACATGTGACAAGACCACCAAGGAGGACGAGTGATCAAAGAATCTGTTCCAGATTACTGTTGTCAACAAAAAGGGAAAATGTGGGACGGGCGTGGTAGCTCACACCTGTAATCCCAGCACTTTGGGAGGTCGAGGTGGGTGGATTACCTGAGGTCAGAAGTTAGAGACCAGCCTGGCCAACATGGCGAAATTCTGTCTCTACTAAAAATACAAAAAATTAACTGGGTGTGGTGGCAGGTGCCTGTAATCCCAGGTACTCAGGAGGCTGAAGCAGGAGAATCACTTGAACCCAGGAGGTGGAGGTTGCAGTGAGCCGAGATCGTGCCACTGCACTCCAGGGTAGGTGACAGAGTGAGACTCCATCTCAAAAAAAAAAAAGGGTTGGTGGGGGTGGGAAATGTGAACCTAGGATCACAGAAACAAGGAAGTGTTGCTAAGAATAACCGAGAATTATAGCTATGAAAGATATTAAGAAAATGGGGCTGAAGGTGGCACACAAAAGGGATAGGAAAATGTGCTGATACTTCTAAAATTAGGAATAAAACAAAACCATTAATACCAATAAATGTGATACATATTGGTATGAGTCATAGGTAAAGGGCAGCCACCCTGAGAAGAAAACTAGAATATATAACTTTTAAACCAACAGAAAAAAACCTTCAGTATACTAAATGGAACACAGGTATGGAGGGCAAATACCAGCAATAAAAAATACAGTAAATACATATGGACCAGGGAAAGTGGCTCACGTCTGTAATCCCTGCAATTTGGGAGGCCGAGGTGGGAGGATTGCTTGAGCTCAGGAGTTCAAGACCAGCCTGGGCAATATAGGCCGACCCCATCTCTGCAAACAAATATAGAAAATTAGCCCAGTGGGTGGCACATGCTTGTAGTCCTGGCTACTCGGAGGCTGAAGCAGTAAGATGGCCTGAGCTCAGGAGTTAGAGGCTACAGTAAGCTATGACCACGCCACTGCACTCCAGCCTGGACAATAAAGGGAGACCCCATATCTTTAAAAAAAAAAAAAAAATGACAGAGCTAAATCCTAAACAGTAATAACAATGAAGGTGAATTACTAAACTTATCACATAAATCACTGAAACTCCCAGGTTGGATTTTTAAATATTGAATAATATACATTGTTTTCAAAAGGCAATGATAAATGTAAAGATTAAAAATAAAATGTGCTGTATCTGCCAAGAAAGGCTACTTTTGTGTGTGTGTGTGTATTCGTTTATTTTAGTGACTACAATATGCTTTATTGTTCTTGGAAAGGTCTCAGGGTTTGCTTTTAAATCAGACTGTGTGCTTTTCATCAGTTTCACATCTCTCTCCCCATGCCAGGCTGGCTCCAGCTAGCAATGCCACATTAAATTCCAGGGAGACCTTCAGAAACTTCCAGAAGCCTCCCCTCCTCCTGACCCCCATGTAGGCCAAGACCCCCTGTGTTTGCCCACAACCCCTGCTTAGGGTCCAGCCCCAGAACTCAACTACCTGACTCGACTCGGACCAGCCTGGCAGCAGGAGCAGAGGCTGGAGGCAAATGCCCAACTCTGCACCAGCAACTGTGCCACTGGGGACCTGAAGCCCAGGGCGTGACACACCCGGAGGAAGCAGAGGGCCCCGTGCATGAGTCACCCAGGCCCTCAAGGCTGTCACAGCTCCGTTGTCCCCGCCCCGCCCACTTGCAACTAGAGGCCATGGGGCCCTAAATGCTTAGATCCTTGCTCCCTCTCAGATCCCACCCCTTCTTTTCTCCTCTTTCCTCCTGGCCCCCTTCCTTATCTTTTCCCATCTCCATTCCCACTTTCAGACTCATTCCTTCTTTGCTTAAAAGGCAAGATTTTTGGCCAGGCACGGCGGCTCACATCTGTCATCCCAGCACTTTGGGAGGCTGAGGTGGGTTGACCATGAGATCAGGAGTTCGAGACCAGCCTGGCCAATGCAGTGAAACCCCATCTCTACTAAAAATACAAAAAATTAGCTGGGCATGGTGGCAGGCACCTGTAATCCCAGCTACTCAGAAAGCCGAGGCAGGAGAATCGTTTGAACCCAGGAGACAGAGGTTACAGCAAGCCGAGATCGCGCCACTGCACACCAGCCCAGGCGACAGTACAAGAGTCTGTCTTAAAAAAAAAAAAATAAAAAAAAAAGGCAAGATTTTTCTGGCCCTGTTGCACTCTAGGCTCAATCAAACCTTAGCTGAAGACAGCAGTTTGCTGTCCACCATTACACTGTTTTCTAGAAGATTCTATCCTGATGAAGCACCCCCAGATTGGTTGAAAACCAAAATTACTTTTCCTTGGAAAATCTTTGTGGACACCCAGATGGGCATTCAAATTTCCATGTTGTGGCCGGGTGCGGTGGCTCATGCCTATAATTCCAGCACTTTTGGAGGCTGAGACAGGTGGATCACCTAAGGCCAGGAGTTCCAGCCCACCCTGGCCAACATGGTGAGACATGGTCTGTACTAAAATCGCAAAAATTAGCCCGGCACAGTGGCAGGCGCCTGTAATCCCAACTACTTAGGAGGCCGAGGCAGGAGAATCACTTGAACCCGGGAGATGGAGGTTGCAGTGAGTTGAGATCGTCCCAGTGCACTCCAGTCTGGGCGACAGCGCGAGACTCTGTACGCCGCATCCCCACAAAAAATAAATAAAAAACACCCAACAACCAAAAAGGGAAAACAGGGAAAAAAATATTACCAACTTGTGCCAGCCACGAGGTCTTCAACCTCGATGCTGCCACCTTCAGGCCCCTGGGGGTTACAACCTCCGCTCCAGCTCCCCTCTGAACCTGTGCTATTCCTCTAGCCCCATTCACTCCCACAACTGTCTCATTCATTCACTGGTTCACTCAGCCTCCAACCACCCTTAAATCATGTCAGGCTCACCAGGTGATGGAGAGAAAAATCCTCTGTGGGTCTGAAAAACACGTCTGAGTCCTGATGAATGGGCCTTGCTTTCATTTCCTCTCCCTCACAGCACCCTCAGGGCCATGAAGAGGCCTCGGCCTGGGATCAGAGCTCCAGCTCTCCTCAGGGTGGACCTGGCTTTTGCTGACTTCAGGGTGGGCCGCAGGGCTCACAACTGAAATAGGAGACCTGCCCTGGGTCCTTAGCACGTGCAAGGACAGAGTTTCTTGTAAAATTTGTCATTTTCCACATGCAGACATCCATGCCCAGAAAGCTGAAGAACTTTGCACGGGAATGCCACAATATCAGCTGACTTCCATGTCTGAATACATGGTCTCTAGATCATGGCCATTACAGTCACTTTTGAACCACTTCTGTCTCCATCCTGGGCTGGATCTTCTCACACACAGATCCCCAGACCACCAAGCTATGCCTTCACAAATCTGAGAACTGCCCACCCCCATGTGTCTGTTGTCCTCCATACCACCCTCCACATGGCCCCTCCTGCACAGAGGCTCTCGTGCATCAGGCCAGAACCTTCCAGGCTTCTGTGTCCCTGCTCAGTCACAGAGGCTGCTGCCATCCCATGTTTCTGTCCTGAAGCAGAGACAGGCCCTGGGCTTTGTCCGGGCCTCCTCCCCTTTCCCACGGCCTCAGGACCCTGGAGACTGATGGTCAACAGGTGCAGGTTCTCCCCACATGAAGACTGTGTAGAGTGGGAGGTCTGTGTCTATTTTTCTCATTCAATGGGGAACCGGCTGAGTGGCTGGGGGCAGAGTGGGACTCAGGGGTTCTGCCCAGTCCTCACCCCAGGCTAAGCCCTCCCTTGTGGCCAGGGGCCACTGGGCCCCCCACTTACCTCTGGCTTCTGCCCACAGATCTAGATGGTTCCACGGTGACTGAGACGAGGATGCACTCACGTTGCCCCTTTGAGGATGGCTGCAGGGACCATCCAGGGACTGAGCAGAGGTGTGGGTGCAGCCATGGATTTGGGTGTAGTTGGCCACAGATGGGTGTGCAGCAAAGTGAGCCCCATCAAGACGTAGACTCCACCCTCGGCTTCTGCTCTCCATGGAAACACAATTGATCACTTAAAGATTGATCACGGTAGGCCTTTAGGGCTTTCCTTTCTTTTTTTCCCCAAAGTCATAAAGGGATATATAATACACTCAAAGACCTCCTCATGCTTTTAGAGGTGAGGCAAAGAAGGTCCGCTCCGGACTGGGAACCTGCGGCGCCCTGGACGGAGAGGGGCGGGGATTCTGCCCTGCAGGCGGAGGGAGGGCAGGTGTCGCTGGCGCAGGCGGTGACGGAGAACACCGCCGCCACTGAATATCCCCGTGCAAGTTTCTTCACCTTCCTCTGCATCAGTGTTTACACTGGGGTAATGATAAATGCTGTGTTGAAAAATTAAAAGAGGAAGGAACTGTGTCCTGGTCCGCGCGGAACCCGCGCACGCCGCCACCAAGTCGCAGGGGCGGGGTGGACGGGGAGGGTTCGCCCGACCTGGCCGCTGTCAGGCCAGGAGCCGGGGACAGGACCGAGTGGAGCGTTCCCCAGAGGAGGGCCGGCAAACGTTTCAGGTGGATCCCAGCCTTGGACTGAGCGCAGCGGCGGGGCGGGGCGGGGTCGGACGGAGGGCACGTCACCGGCCTGGGCGGGGCACCCAACAACCAATCGGCTTGGGGTTCTCTTTGCAACTCAACCGCGGATCTCTGCTGCGACAGCGATTCCGGTGCCTTCCGCTGCAGATCCCCCATGGCAGAGGCCGCCAACCCCACGTTCCTTCTGTGCCTCCCGCTTCTGTTCCTGCTGTCCGGCTGGTTCGGGGCAGGGAGGGCCGGTGAGTTCAGGGATGGAGCCTAAGCGGGACGGGGGCCAAACCTGGAGGACTGTGGACTATACCGGGTTTCAGAGGAGGGGAAGGCTTCTGGAAGGACTGGCGCGATCTCCCAGGACTGCGTGCCCCCTCAGTTCCCCTGCCAGGCTCCTTTCCTCCGGTCCTCTTTCTGTGGCTACTGCTTGCCCCACAGGCCAGGAGGGGGGCGGGGGGTCAAAGAAGGCAGACAAGGAACCGCAGGAGGGTGGAGGGACCAAAGGGCTTGCCGAGCCCAAGGTGGGGCGGGGATCCCTGGTGCAGACTCGCAGCCCCACTCACCCTCGGGAAGGAGAAACCAGAGCTCCCGGAACCCGAGCTGTGGTCAGGACAGAGGTGAAGGGGGTTCCACAGGGACGCGATGACTGACACCCCCACCAGCCACAGGCTTGCTCTGTTCTCACCCGCTCTCCACCACACAAACCCTCCAGCACCCCCAGGGCTCCTTGCCTTGGAACTTCCCTGCCCTGGAACTTCCCTCTGAGCTTTGCTGCAGACACTCACCCGCACCCAGGGGCTCACCAGACACTTCCCACCGCTCCCCTCAGCGTTCACTTACACTACCCAGGTCACATTCATTCACTACCCATCTCAGCCCAGCCCTGTCACCCCACAGGCCTCCCTCACCTCCCCATCCATGAAGGGGCCCTTAGCACCTCCCCAACCAACTAGCACCCTCTACCCTTCTCCCCAGCAAACACTCCCCACGCTTTCCACAGAACTTAGTGCAGGTGGGATGGGTAGGACCATTTCCCCCAGGATGACCCTGGGAGCGCCCGTGAGTAGAGGCGCTCACTACTTCCCTTGGGTCCCAGATCCGCCTGTTCTTCCTACTGGGGAGCAAACGTCATACAGAATAGTCACTATGCAGACAGGAGTCAGCAAACCCTTTCTAGAAAGGAAAGGCTGAAGGCACTTTGGTCCTTGCTGGCCGTGGGTTCTCTGTGTCAAGTCCTGTCCCTTTGTGGAGCAGCAGCAGGAAATGGCAACCTGTTAATAAAAGGGAGACCAGATGTGAACACCATCCTAGGTTGCTGACCCCAGATGAGGGTACATGCTGTGTCCTGGCAATTGCTGCCCCATCCCCTAGGGTGTCATCTCCAAGTGGTGTAAGTTGAAGAGTCACAGGTGTGTCCGACCCTGCCTGTGGCTTCTGGGTGGTGTGGATGTGATGGATGTAAGTGGAGGTTCTATGATTCAGGGTGTACTGCCCCCATCCTTTGCTGCTGGGGGGCATCAGTCATCCCCCAGGACCTTCAGGGACCCTCCCTGAAGCCTCAGGTGTGAGCTGAGGGTGAGGGGGTGCAGGCATGGGGTGTCCTGGGGATCAGGACCAACTGCTTGTGCAGCTTCTTGGTTCCCTGTGGCCCTGCTCCAGCCCATCCCAGGAGACCCACCTGCGTCTTCTCACTGCCGGGCCTACCTTCCTAATGGGCAGCTCTGAGGCTACCTGGTGACTGCCCTCCCATTGCTGGAGGCTATCTCCACCAGGGCCTAGAACCACACCTGGAGCCACTTTAAATGAGCCTTGCTTCTGAGCACTAGGGGACCCTGTTGTGATTCTGTGGTTGGGAATTGCCATGAAATCCACATAGCACCTTTTCCAACCACACATGTCTCTGGGATCTTAGGGACTGCAGGGTCAAATAGCCGTAGTGGCAGGTCCAGCCACACCCCTCGTTCACAGAGTGTGTATGGCTGCATTACGAGCTACAAGAGCAGAGTTGAGTAGTGACAGGGGAGGTCATATGACCAGCACAACCTCTAATAGTTACTACATTAGCTATAAACACTGTCCATTCCCGGTACGAATCCAGGAAATGTGAAATTACCATCAAGTGGGTCCATGAACCCAGCACATCCCTCTAAGCTGGACCTGACACAGGTGTCCATCCATTACTTTGCCCCATTGCACCTCATGAGTAACAGGGAAGCAAGTTAATGCTTCAGATCCCTGGGAGGGGGTCGGATCACACACTATGTTCACTAGGAGTATCTGGGTATTTGCTGTTTCATGGTGTACAGTTACCAGAGTGAATGCCCATCTGGTTCTGTGGGGGAGTCTTAAGCAGTCATTGCACTTGCTGTGGGGTCAAAGAGGCCCACCAGGGGCTCTGGGCTCTCCTTCTAGTAATGGACTTGATCTGAGATGTGGCTCAGTTCTCAAAGCTGGGCAAAGGAGCTCGGTTATTTCCTGGGGTGACAACTTTCAGCCTCCAGGTCATCCATCCTTGCGTTTTGTCTTTGTTTGTTGTAGTTATTTAAATCTAGCAGTATCCAGGTTGAGTTTCCATCTCTTTTGGATCTTGGACCACTTCATTCTATGAGCCATGGGCATAGCTTTCTATGGCTGAAGTCCCCAGCTGGCATTGTGACTTCTCTAATTATTTCCATCATTGCACCCTCCTTCCTCTTGACAGTTGATGGCCTCCACTTGAGATCTGTTATTTGAGGATTTTCCATCCCCATTACTACTGGAAGCCTATTTCAGGAAGAGCATCTCCTACCCCCAACCTTGGCCTTCAGCAACAGGCATCCCTGAGCTTCTTGACAATCGGCTGCCTTTTCCCAGGGCCTTCTTATATGCTGGGTAAACAGGAGTCCTCCAGGCATCCCTTGAGCCAGAGGGTGGCCACTGTTCTGAATGTTCATACTGCAGCCACTCTAGCGTCTGCACTTCTCTGAGCATTTTGTTCTTTCCTCTACAACCTGCCATGTAAGAGATGGGCTTTCTGTTTCGTGCACTGTGGGTCATTCCTTTTTCCAAGGTTCCAAGGGCAACCTAGTAGCAGCTGAAAAGCATATTCCAGGAACTTAGCATGTCTTCTTTCCCATAATAAATAAACTCATCCTTACCCAATTTAGACTACATTGTACCCACTACCCCATGCTGCAAAATCCTCAGGGTGCTCTCCTGCCTCTTGCAGTCCACCTGGGCTGCTGCTGAAGATCCTGCCATCTAGGTCCTTTCACCTGTAGCAGGCCTGCCACCTCCCTGGCAGGGTGCTGTGCTGACAGATGTGAGTATAGGTCTGGGCAGAGTGGGGAGATGGACATGTTGGCGACCCATGGTTCCTCCACAGGCAGAGACCACCATCGAGGAAGAGAAATCCATCTCTGCCAGCCCAGCCCTTCAGGAAACCCTCTTGCTGTCACAGTGTTTGGGGTCTTTCCCCCACTTCAAAATTCTCCGGTATTTTGGGTTTTTTTCCATAGACACTCACTCTTTCTGGTATAACTTCACCATCATTCGTTTGCCCAGACATGGACAACAGTGGTGTGAGGTCCAAGGCCAGGTGGATCAGAAGAATTTCCTCTCCTATGACTGTGGCAGTGACAAGGTCTTATCTATGCATCACCTAGAAGAGCAGCTGGATGCCACAGATGCCTGGGGAAAACAATTGGAAATGTTGAGAGAAGTGGGACAGAGGCTCAGACTGGAACTGGCTGACACTGAGCTGGAGGATTTCACACCCAGCGGTGAGTGGTGGAGACCAAGGACAGAAGGGAGCAGAGTGTGGGCTCAGGGGCTGCACTTTGTGTGGGGAGAATAAATTAGACATGGGACCTCCATGAAGCCCAGCAGCAAGGGCAGGACTTGGAGGAGGCAACAGGACCAGATGAGAAGGGTCTCAGCATAGGAGGATGTAGGATAGGGAAGAGAATATGTAAAGACCAGAGCTGATCTCTTTCTGATTGGGGCAGGACCCCTCACGCTGCAGGCCAGGATGTCTTATGAGTGTGAAATTGATGGACGCATCCATGGATCTTGGCAGTTCGGCTTTGACGGACAGAAGTTCCTCCTCCTTGACTCAAACAACAGAAAATGGACAGTGGTTCAGGCTGGAGCTAGGCGGATGAAAGAGAAGTGGGAGGACAGTGGACTAACCATGTTCTTTCAGGTGTTCTCAATGGGAGACTGCAAGAGCTGGCTTAGGGACTTCCTGATGCACAGGAAGAAGAGGCTGGAACCCACAGGTAACTGACAGGGGAGCACTGGGAGCACGATGGAGATGCCATCAAGTTACACCCTTGTCTGTGAGTCTGAGTATGGTGGGTGTGGGTGTATGGGTGTGAGTGGGTGTGAGTCTATGCATGTGTGAGTGTGAGTGTGTGTGTGAGTGAGTGTAAGAACATGAACCCCTCATGGGGGGCTCCTCCTGGGGATGCCTTGGCTCTCCCATCCTCCTCTTCTCTCTCCCTCCTGACTCCTCTTCCTCACTGCACTTGCTTTTGCTCCACTTACTGTGGATTTATCACCAACCTCGAAACTGTGGGCGTCATTGTGTTTCTAGACCTTTCTCTTTAGATTTCCCTCCACCTAGAATTACTTTTCCTTTCCTCTCCTTTGGTCTCTTTCTGGAAATCCATCAAAACCACCTCGAATGCCAGCCCCGAGACTCTCCCCTCCCCAGCCCTGGGACATCACCTCCTCTTCTGCCAGAGCAGGAGGGTGGGCTGTGCTGTCACCTTGCTTCCCTCAGCAGCTATGTGAGCTCCCTGAGGACGGGGACACCCCCTCTCCTTTCCTACCCCCAGGACCTGTCACAGTGGCTGCCCCACAGCAGGGGAGACAAATCCTCTGCCTTCCAGGATGACCTGGGGCAGCAGGAGCTGAAGAGGTGTCTCCTCAGATTTGGGGCGTGGACAAGAGTTGTCACTCCAGTGTTTCCATTTCAGAACCACTCACTATGGCCCCACGCACAGCCCTAACCAAAGCCATGTCCACCAACCTCAGTCTCTGGAGCCTCCTCATCATTCTCTGCTTCATCCTCCCTGGCATCTCAGGAGAGTCCTTTAGAGTGACAGGTACTGTGGGCAAAACTGTGAGGGGAACAAGAGACAGATGGGTGAGGTGGGAGGAAGGGAAAGAGAATTCCCAGAGCCCCACCCCTCCCCATGGCCGGGACCTTCTCATCCTGACATGAGACAGGTCAATAAGACCTGGTGTCACCTGTTGGCAATGACCTGGGCAGCTCAACCTTGAGTTCTGATGGATTCTCACTGTCAGAGGGCAGAGGGAAAGGGAGAGGCTCACACCAAAGCTCAGGGCCTATTGAGCTCGAGAGGGTTTAGCCAATTCAGGCCTGTTTCAGAGCAGGTTTCTATTCAGGAAGGGTAGTGGTGTGTGGCCTGCAGGCAGCAGGAACTCAGGCATGGGCAGTCCGCGCAATAGGAGAGGAATAGCATGGCCGTTTCACCTAGGATGTCAAGGGAAAGGGTGTCCCTGGAGGAGGCTAAGAAGAGAGCCATCTGGAGGAATCCCAGGACAAGGGGGCTGTGAGGGCCTTGGTCCACCCAGTTCCTAAAGCTGCATTCCCAGAGAAAGCACCTTGAGTCCCAATAGTTAGGGTGGAAGATGAAGAGTAGAGCATGTCCAGGATGAGTTTTAGGAAAAGGCCAAGCCCCTTGGACCCATGGGATTCGTGGCCAGGCCCTGAGGTGATGCCCCTGCCATTATGCCTCCTGCACACTCCAGATCCTGAGTCAGCTGATGGCCCTGCCTGGAGCAGAGTGGACTCAGACAGGGAAGCTGAGGTGCTGCTGAAATTCCATGGTCACCACTGAGCTTGGCCAGGAATGAATGGGGCAGGGCAGGGACAGTCCCATTCAGAGCTATGGGTGCAACTCCCAGGGTGAGGAGAGGCTGAGAGAGAAGGGGAAAGAAGAAAGTTTGCCTGCAAGCCCACCCAAGGCCAGGAAACATGCATCCAGATACTTCTGTTTGGACAGGGCTCCTCCAGGTCGTCTACACCCTTCTATGAGAGGGAGGAGCAGTACCTGAGTGAGGGTGCAGACCCCTCATTACCAGCCTCAGTTCTGAGCCTCCCTGGGCTGTAACAGAACCTGGGCTGGCTCTGTGGTGTGGTGAAGGAGGGAGGAGGTTGGGACAGGCTGCACAGCCAGGGGTAGGGTTGGAGGGAGAAACATATTCCATATTTGGAGGAGAGGCTCCGAAATGGGGAGGGTCTGGGAGGGATCACCCAGGAGAACAGATCCAGGTTTTTCTCAGCCACTTAAACCAACACTTCATCTTTTGTCAAGGTGAAAGATGATATCAAGAACCCCCTATTAGTCTGGTCTGGTTCCTGCTCTCCCTTTAGGGAGGCCAGCTGTCTACTCACCACTGTGCCTTTCTGAAAAGCAGGAGTTCAAGCCTTAGCAAGTCCACAGTGTTGCAGGAAGTCAGGGATCACGAATGGAGGGACAGGCTGGAGCTGTGGCAGAGGAACATAAGTTGTGAAGATTTCATGGATATTTATCACTTCCCTAATAATACTCTTATAATTTCTTACCCCCGTCTTACTTGAATCTCTTAATCCTGTTAGCTTCATAAGCTGAGGATGTACATCACCTCAGGATCCCGTGATGATTGTGTTAACTGAACAAATTGATTGTAAAACATGTGTGTTTGAACAATATGAAATCTGTGCCCCTTGAAAATGAACAGAACAACAGTGATTTTAGGGAACAAGGGAAGATAACCATAAGATCTGAGTGCCTGTGGGGTTGGGAAAAAAGAGCCATATTTTTCTTCCTGCAGAGAGCCTATAAATGGACGTGCAAGTAGGAGAGATATTCCTAAGTTCTTTTCATAGCAAGGAATATAATATTAAGCCCCTAGGAAAAGAATTGAATTCCTGGGGGGAGGTCTATAAATGGCTGCTCTGGGAGTGTCTGTCTTATATGGTTGAGATAAGGACTGAAATATGCCCTGGTCTCCTGCAGTACCCTCAGGCTTATTAGGGTGGGGGGAAAATCCCACCCTGGTGAATTTGGGTGAATTTGAGGTCAGACCAATTCTCTGCTCTTGAACTCTGTTTTCTGTTGTTGAAGATGTTTATAAAGACAATACTTGCACAGCTGAACATAGACCCTTATCAGTAATTCTAATTTTGCCCTTTGCCTTGTGATCTTTGCTTTGCCCTTTGCCTTGTGATCTTTATTCCCCTTTGAAGCATGTGATCTTTGTGACCTACTCCCTGTTCGTACATCTACTCCCCTTGTGAAGTCCTTAATAAAAACCTGCTGGTTTTGCTGCTTAGGTGGGCATCACAGACCTTCCGACATGTGATGTCACCCCCAGCAGCACAGTTGTAAATTCCTCTCTTTGTACTCTTTCTCTTTATTTCTCAGACCGGCCGACACTTAGGGAAAATAGAAAGAACATATGTTGAAATATTGAGGATGGGTTCCCCCAATACCACAGGCCCCCAGCAGATGATGAGGACATTGTAGACTCAACATCTCATGCCACTCATTTCCTTTGATGATGATCCTAGCAGCCATTTTTCTTAACATCTTCTGTCACTTTCTCTCAGTGGTAATGAAAGGAATTTCTGCACAAGTTTTAACTGAACAAGAAATCCCAGCAAAAAGAGTTCTTTCTGCTTCTTTGATTGTGGAAAACACACTTCTCCAAAGCATGACCTTATACTTCCAAGCAGTATTGCTAGTAAAATAGCATGCTGGACTTCAGATCTCAGGGATCTTTCCCATGCACTGACCAAGAATTGTTTTAATCCTTTTTACTGTTATGCTTTTTTACAGTTTCTCATTCTGTCAACCATATTGGAGTGAAGTGGCATAATCATCACTCACTGTAATCTCCAACTCCTGGGCTCAAGTGATCCTCTAGACTCAACCTCTAGAATAGCTGCAAGTACACGCACATGCCACCATGCCTGGCAAATTGTTTGATTTTTAGGTAGAGAGTGGGTCTTCCTATGTTGCCCTGTATAGAGAATTAATGGGATTTCATCCTTCCGACATGTTATATTTAATAATAAAACTAGGGATGCTGCTAGATATCTTTTGGAGACAGAGACTTTAAAGATCACTCTTAATTTACAAGCAGCCTGGCTGTCAGTCTTCACCACTGTCCTGATGTCCCGGGACGGCAGGTATTCCTGCCTTTATCCCTGCTTCCAGAATGTGATGCTTTCTGGTTTGTCCCCAGCCCACTCCACGCCTGGCAGTGGCTTTTCTCATCATTCTTCAGCCCTGACCATGCTCACTTCTAGTGAAAGAAATCCTCACTACAGATACATCTCTATTTGTAAATGTTATTCTATTCCCCCATAGACAAAAGATCAGAAGCAGAATATATAAAGAACTACTAGAAATTAATAAAATCACCTAATTCTTCAGGAAATGCTGTGAGCAATTCAGAGATCCTAAAGAAACCTGTGAAAGCTTTCATAGCTCTGATACAATCAAGAAAACAATGGTCTACCCCTGTATACTCATCTTACCAACAAATTTTTTTAATCTGTCTCTACCAATTGGTGGACAGGAAATGGAATATCAGAGACTTCTTACATTGTGGGTAAGAGGCCAGACTGAATCACTTTTTTGATGTCTACTCAGGTAGTATCCAGGAGAGTAGACGCTGTGCTTATCCCACTAACCAGCAATCCCAGAGTCAGTTCTGGGCTCCAGACATGTTCCAGAGAACATGGAGATACTAGGATGCTGACTGTGCTGTCCTTTGTCGTAGCGAAAAATTAGCAATGAAATATTCAAGTATAGTACAGAATGCTTTTCAATGTTGATGAAAGATTCCTGTTTCGCTCTACATCAGACTAGAAAATCCAAACTAGCAAAAATGAAACAATTCAAATGCTGGATGAAAATGTTAAACTTTTCCAACATGTTAGTGAGCATTTGTGATTTACACACAATAAAAATAACCACATCAATCCAGATCACTTTCCATATTTCCAAAACTATACAGATCAATCAGTGGGACAAATACAACACCATAGTGTAGATATTTAGGAAAATAAGGGGGTAGGAAATGCCCGCATCCATCAGCTCCCTGGTGATGAAAGACATTCTTAGAACAATTGCTGAACCCAGAGTGGCGTCTTAGCATGAGATGGTCGCAATGTCTGCAGTGAAATCTAATTTGGAGTTTGCACAGGGGTTATCTGGAGAGTGTCCTGGTTTGCAAGGAAACCATAGTAAAGTATGGGGCATGAGGTGGCATCTTTAAGATGGGGTGTCAGTGTGACAGCTCACTCTCAAGTAGTGCAGGAAGAGAAGTTCTCCGTAATGTGCTTGCGACCACTCTGTTCATTCTATTGTTTCATTTTTTTTTTACTAGTTGAAAATAGAAATTGAAGAAAAACTTACTTTTCAGAAATTGATGTGAAGGAGTGAATACCTCCATAAATGCAGCAGATCTCCTCCTCCTCCTGCAAAGCCAGGGCCTCCTGGTATTTTCCTCTTAACCCTCAGCCTCAGGCAGCTTCTCCTGCCCCCTTATCCCCTGAAGGCAACCCCCAGGCCCCTCTAGAGACTGAAGCAGCTCAAGCCCAGGGTCCCTTCATCACTTTCTAAATACATGGCCTGATCCAGATGAGACTCAGATCTGTGAAGTGTTGGATTTCCATGGGCACAGGAGCTGAGGGAGGGTTCTCCTTCCATATAGGGCTCACTTTACAACACAGCCATCAATGGTCGCCCAGGTCTGAGTCGGTGGCTGCACCCTTTCTCCATTCAGCTCATCCCTGTGGTCACTTCATCCACCCACAACTGAGGAACCCCCAGCACATCCTCGTCTCAGTAACCATGGAGGCATCTGGAACCATGGGCAGAAGTAAGAGGGAGGTGGGGGGCCCAGTGGCCCCTGGCTGCTGTGGAGGGTATAGCCTGGGGTGAGGACTGAGCAGAGACCATGAGTCCCACTCTGCCCCCAGCCACTCAGCTCTTTCCTCATTAAATGAAAAAAAATAGGCACAGACCTCCCACTCCACACAGTCTTCATGTGGGGAGAAACTGCACCTGGTGACCTTCAATCCCCAGGGCCCTGAGGCTGAGGGAAAAGATGGGAGGCCTGGGGCAAGCCCAGGGCCTTTCTCTGCTTCAGGACAGGGGCATGGGATGGCAGCCACCTCTGTAACTGAGCAGGGACACGGCAGCCTAGAAGATTCTGGCCTGATGCAGTAGAGGCTCTGTCCAGGAGAGGCCACACAGAGGGTTGTCTGGAGGACAACAGACACGGAGTTAGGCAGTTCTCAGACTTGGGAGGGGTAGAGTTTGGCGGATCCCAGGATCTCTGTGTGAGAAGAGCCACCCATGCACAGGGCTGGGGACAGGATCCCGGGTTAGTCCTGGGAGGAGGCCACTGGGAAAGCCCTGGCAGCCTCCAGTGGCTTGAGGCTGGGTAACCTGGGTCAGTGACTGGGTGAACAGGAGGAAGGCAGAATGCTGGCAGGACAGTCCTGGGCAGGACAGCCAGGTAACAGGAGGAGGGGCCTCTGTGCACACCTGGGCCCACCTGCCTCACTCCTGCTGTAGGCTCCTGGCCACCAGACTCAGGTCCACCCAAGCTGGGAATAGCAGCAGCCCAAAAGTGCTAATGGCTGTGATCTAGCAATCATGCACCTCCTCCAGCAACCAGGGGGACACAGGACACACTTATCAGGAATCCAGAGTGTTTTCTAGACTCACAGAGGATGGTTTTTCTCTTCTTCATCAGGTGTACCTGACATGATTTAAGTGGTGGTTGGAGGCTGAGCATGCAACTGAATGAATGAGACACTTGCAGGAGGGAATGGGGCTCAAAGGAAAACTCAGGTACAGAAGGGGAGCTGGAGTGGCTCCTGGAACTGATACATGAATTCAGTCAAGTTTCAGGATACAAAATCAATGTACGCAATCAGTAGCATTCTTATACTCCAACAACATTCTAGCTGAGAATGAAAGCAAGAACACAATCACATTTACAACAGCCACAAAGAAAATGAAGTACCTAGTAGTTCATTGACCTGAAGGGATGAAAGATCTTTATAGGAGAACTACAAAACACTGCTAAAAAGAATAAGACAAAACACAAATGAATGGAAAAAATATTTCATGCACATGGGTTGGAAGAATCAATATAGCTAAAATGGCCATACTTCCCAAAACAACTTATAGATGCAAAGGTATCTCTATCAAAATACCAATATTGTTTTTCACAGAATTAAAACAATCCATTCTAAAACTTATTTGGAACTAAAAGGAAAAAACAAAGTTCAAGCTGTTGAAACAATACTAAGCAAAAAGGAAAAAGCCAGAGGCATCACATTGCCGGACTTCAAACTATATTATAATGCTACAGTGACGAACACAGACCAACGCTGGCACAAAAATAGACGCTTAGAGCAGTGGAACAAAATAGACAGCCCAGAAATCAACCTGCACCCCTACCGCCATCTAATCTTCAACAGAAATGAGCAATGGGGGAAAGATCCCCTATTCGAAAAATAGTGCTGGGATATCTGGCCAGTCATATGCAGAAGAATGAAACTGAACCCCTACCTCTCACCATATATGTAAAATAACTCGATATGGATGAAAGATTTAAATATAAGTATTAAAACTGTAAAAATCTTGGAACATAATCTAAGAAATACAAATGTGGACATAGGGCCTGGCAAAGATTTCATGGAGAAGACACTAAAAACAATTGTACCAAAAACAAAAATTGACAAATGAGATCTCATTAAAAGAGCTTCTGCACAGCAAAAGAAACTAGGAACACAGTAAACAGCCTGTAGAATGGGGGAAACTATTTGCAAACTCTGCATCTGATGAAGGTCTAATATCCAGAATCTATAAGGAATTTAAACAATTTGACAAGCAAGAACAAAAAATCCAATTAAAAATGTGCAAAGACATGAACAGACACTTCAAAAGGAGACATACAAGTGGCCAAGAAACATGACAAAATGCTCAATATCACTATTCATGAGATAAGTGCAAATCAAAACCACAATGAGTTACCATCTCTTACCAGTCAGAGTCGGAGATGGTGGTGAGGCTGCAGAGAAAAGGAAACAGACACTGTTGGTGGGAAAGCAAACGTGTTCAGCTGCTATGGAAAGCAGTTTGGAGATTCCTCCAAGAACTTAAAATAGAACTACCATTCAATCCCACAATCCCACTGCTGGGGATATACCCAAAGGAAAAGAATTCATTTTATCCAAAAGACACCTGCACCAGTATGTCTATTACAGTGCTATTTTCACTAGCAAGGACACAGAATCAATCTAAGTACCCAACAACACTGAATTGAATGAAAAAAACAAATGTGGTACATAGACACCATGGAAATCTATGTAGCTACGAAACACAGCAAAGTCACGTCCTTTTCAGCAACATGGATGGAACTAGAGGCTATTATCCTAAGCAACCTAAGGCAAGAACAGAAAACCACATACTGCATGTTCCCATTTGAAAGTGGCAGCTAAACATTGAATTCACATGAACCACAGATGCTGGAAATTACTAAACGGGGGAGAGAAGAGGGGCACCTGAGCTGAAAAACGAGCTGTGGGGCACCATGCTCACTGTTTGGGTGATGGGATCACTGGGACACAAAGCCTCAGCCTCCCAAAATCTACCCATGTAACAAACCTGTATGTGTACCCTTTAATGTATAATATAGGTTGAAATTAAAGATGAATAAATAAAAACGACATAAGGTCAAAAACCTGGAGTTAACTGACCGGAGTGAGAGGATTCTGCACTAAGAACCCTAACCCAGCTCAAAAAAATAAACTCTAATCATTTAAAATAATCGTAAGTTGTATGATGATAATTGTATAAGAATTATACATGGAAGTGCCAAAACCCTAAAATTAACACTGTATAATGGAATTACAGATGATTTCCATCTTGTTCTTTATACCCTTCTTTTCTTTCCATTTACACGTGACATTTTTTGTTTATCCTCAGGAAATCCTTGCTGTCAGCCTTCTCTTTCTGCACCCACCCCCTCCTGTTCCACTGTCCACCTTAGCCTTTCCTCTGGCCTAGGACTGTGGCTTCCTTGGCACTGAAGGCACAAGAGCTGCATTCAGCCTCGGGAGAGAGGAGGATGCAGGGCCGGTTGTGGAGGTGCTCTCGGCATTGCAGAGGAACCTAAGAGCTCAGGCCCTCTATCACAGACGGCTGCATTTCTCCACCAGGTTAGCTACAACCAAGCCAACCTTGCCCCTTCCTCATTGTTTTTTTTTTTCTAATTCTTACCAAGTACATACATGAAAATTTTTATTCTTCCTCCTACCATTTCTTTCTATGTGTGGTCTGCACAATATATCCTGATTTATAGTGCCCAGAAAACACTGGACTCACCATGTCAGTGACAGCTGCAAGGCCACAGTCTCCACTCGCTGGAGGGGCACCCTGGGCTTGGAGCCCCTCAAAAGCCCCAGCCTCAGAGAACTCTCTTTGGCCTGTCTGGGACTCACTGGAAAAGCCCCATTCCTTGGGTTTGTCATTGTTTGACCCGCTGAGGTCTCTCTCTAGGGGAAAAGCCAGAGCCTCAGAGCACTGGCTAGAAGCAATCATTGAAACTGTACATCCTCACCGTTTGCATGTGGGGCAAACAAGTGGCTACTGGGGGAGATTGAGAGAAAGATTTGGGGAATTAGATGAGCATAGCGGCTGGCATGTGCCCAGGAAGCACCTGAGAAGGCCACATCTCTGACCTTTGGCTGACCTGGAGGTTCTGTGCAGGCAGGAAGTAGAGCTGCAGTGGTGACATCAGCTGCCCGCCTGAGTGTGGCAGGGGTAGGAGTACACCACACACACAAAGCCCTCCACACCAGGGAGTGTCACTCAGTGTCACTCCGAGGGGATGACAGTCAAGAGGAGACTGTGGGGAGAAAGCTATCCAGCTTCCTCATTTCCATGGAGACAATACTCAGCTGAGGTGGTACTGGTGACTGAATGTCTATGTCCCCCCAAACCTAATCCCCGACATGTGCTAGGAGGGGGAGGCTTTGATAGGTCATTAGGTTACCAGAGAAAAGCCCTAAAGAATGGGGTTGGAGGGCCAGGCACAGTGGCTCACACCTGTAATCCCAGCACTTTAGGAGGTTGAGGTGGTCAGATCACTTGAGTTCAGGAGTTCAAGACCAGCCTGACCAACATGGTGAAACCCCGTTTCTGCTAAAAACTAGCCGTGTGTGGTGGCAGGAGCTTGTAATCCCACCTACCCGGGAGGCCAAGGCAGGAGTAGGGTTTGAACCCGGGAGGCAGAGGTTGCAGTGAGCCAAGACTGCACCATTGCATTCCAGCCTGCGGAAGGAAGGAAAGAAGGGAGGGAGGGATGAAGGGAGGAAGGAAAAAGGAAAGGAAGGGAAGGAAGGGAAAGAAAGAAAAAAGAAAGCATGGACGTAAATCTGTATGACTTTGGGTCTGGCTAAGGCTACTTAAGCACTGTATGCCAAAGCACTATTTTTTCTTTTTTCTGTTTCTTGTTTGTTTGTTTGTTTGTTTTGGAGCTGGAGTCTCGCTCCATCGCCCAGGCTGCACTGCAGTGATGCGATCTCAGCTAACTGCAACCTCCACCTGCCAGGATCAAGTGATTCTCCTGCCTCAGCCTTCGGAGTAGCTGGGACTACAGGCACACACTACTACGCCCGGCTAATTTTTTGTATATTTAGTAGAGACGGGGTTTCACCGTGTTGCCCAGGCTGGTGTCAAACTCCTGAGTTCAGGTGATCCACCCATCTTGGCCTCCTGAAGTGTTGGGATTACAGGCGTGAACCACCGCGCCCGGCCCCTGCCAAAGAACTATTGACAAAAGAAAAATAGTTTGATTTGATTTATTCCAAAGGTAAAACCTCTGTGCTTCGAAAAGAATGCCATTTAGAAAGTGAAAAGACAACTTACAGCTTGGAGAAAATATGTGCAAATTATATATCTGGTAAGGGACTGGTATCCCGAATATATAAAGCACTCTTACAACTCAATATTGTAAAGAGAAAAAATGCAATATAAATATGTGGAAAGGTTTTGAATGAACATTTCTCCGGCGAAGTATACATTGGTCACTAAGCCCATGAAAAGAGGCTCAACATCCATAGCCGTCAGGGAAATGCAAATCACAGCCACAAGAAGATGCCACCTCACACCCAGAAGGAAGGTTGTCATCATAATCACAGGGAGGACATGGAGAGACTGGATCCTTCACTCCTTCCAGGTGTAGAGTGCAGAGAGATGGAGTCCAGATTGAGCGTGGGCGAGAGTGTGGCCTGCAGGACTGTGATGCTGACCGCAACCCGCTCCAGGCCCTGTCCCTCCTGCTGGGACTGCGGCGGCGGCGGCCGAACGCCCCCTGCGGGGCATCCGGCAGGCGGAACCTAGCCTGAGCTCTGGCGCAGCGGGCGCCGCTGGAGGGCCAAGAACCCGGAGGGACGGGGCGGGACGGAACTGAAACCCTCGGAAGGAACTTTGACAAAAGGTTTTTGCGGTTGAAATCCACAAAAGCCTTTAATATCCTCCCTGAGGCGAGCAAGAGGCAAAAATGACTTTAGAGGGACTCCGACCTGATTTCACCACCCACAGACACACAAAAATGAACAACACAGCAAAAGTACAAAACTCAATCCCTGCTTTTTGTGAAACACGCATTTAAGAAAATAAAGAAGCAGCGCTCGAGTGGGAGGAAATATTGCAAAACAATGAAGTGAAATGATCTCCTGGGAAGGATGGGAAGCAGGAGACAGGCGGAGTGAAACGTCAGGGCGTTTCTCCCCGCTTCGGCTCCACCCGGGTGACCAAAGCCCTGGACGGCTCAGCGGGAGGCGCCCACATTTCCTCCGCGGTGAACAGCGGTGTCGTCTGCATTCCGTCGCCAAGTCCTGATCCCAAAGACGCTGGCTGAGGGCCCCACGTTCATTCATTGCATCCTGGCTCTGCTTCTGCTGCGGGACTGTTCCTGGACCCCGAGGGCCAGTGAGTTCCAGGAATGGGTCGAAGCAAGAGGAGAGGGCGTCCGGGAGGAGGAATTATCTGACCGCGCCATGCCCTTCTCCATTCCCCGGGCAAGGCTCCTTCTGGCTCTGTCGCGTCCCTAGAGTTGCTTCTCCCCGCCCGTAAAAACACAGTAGCAGAAATGAGGCCAGAAAGGAACGACAGTAAAACAGCTGGTTTTCTGGAAGAAATGCCAAGATTCTTGGTCTCACGACCAAGGAAATCAAGGACGGGGACGCACATCCACGGAGTGAGATTGGAGCAGGAGTTGTGTAGGCGAAAGGAAAGAAAGCTCTCTGTCACAGAGAGGAGTCCCGAATGGGTTGCCAGGTTGTAAAAATGTCAGGGTTTTTATAAATGGGCTAGTGAGGAGTGGGTGTCTTATCTCCATAGGGCGCGAAGAATCGGTTAGGACTAGGTGTGCCATGTGCATACGGCAGAGTCTCTAGCAGCCCCCACCCCATTCGTTGATCATACAGGCCAACTCTTAGTTTGTGCTGCTCTGTGCTAAGTACCCGCCTGTGATAAAAGCGGATGCAGAGTTTCTGTGCCTGTTCCCAGGCACCTTCTTGCAGCTGCAGGCATCCCTACCTCATGCACGCTTCCGGCTTCCCTATCTCAGTGTGCCTAAAGAAATGGACAGGGGCCAGGCGAGGTGGTTCACGTCTGTAATTCCAGCACTTTGGGAGGCCGAGGCGGGTGGATCACCTGAGGTGAGGAGTTCGAGATCAGCCTGGTCAACATGGCGAAACCCCGTCTCTACTAAAAATAACAAAAAGGCGTGGTGGCGGGCGCCTGTAATCCCAGCTACTTAGGACGCTGAGGCAGGAGAATCGCTTGAACCCGGGTGGCGGAGGCTGCAGTGAGCCGAGATCGCGCCATTGCACTTCAGCCTGGGCGACAAGAGCGAAACTCGGGGGGGACAAAAAAAAAAAAAAAAAAGACAGAAAGAAGGAAGGCAGGAAGGAAGGAAGAAAGAAAGGAGAAAGAAATGGACAGGAATGTGCTCATTGAGACCCACTGTTTTTGCGGGGGCCCACTCTATGTATGTGAAGGTTGGTCATTACCCAGCAAGCTCCTCCTTCCGTGCCCGAGTCGCTGATCTGCGTTTTATAGCCTGATCTTCTAGGCTCTCTTTGTAAGAAGAGAAGTGACTTCTTTGAAGTGCTTGAGGTTAGAAAGGGAGCGATTTCTGAGCTTCTTTTTGTTAAAAGGAAGTTTTTTTTGCCTGGGACTCTCTTTACCCTATCTACCTAAATGAGTTCTTTCTATCTCCTATAACAGAGGTTGGGAGGGAGGAGGATTAGAGGGGACGAGCGGGCGTGGCGAGACTCTCTGGTGAGGCTGGCACCTCCACTGCACCCTGGGGCGGAAGGAGCCTGAGCTACCAGGACACAGACATGGTCAGGACCAGAAGTGAGGCAGGGGATCTTGCAGAAATGCAAGCATAGACATCCCAGACAAACACAGATGCTCTTTTCTCACTGGCTCTCCACCACACAAACCCTCCAGCATCCCCAAGGCTCCCTGTCCTTCAACTTCCCCCTGCACTTTGCTGCACTTGCTCACAACCAGGGTCTCAGCAGACACTTCCCTCCCAATCCCCTCACCTTAACTCCAACTTTTGAGAATGCAAACGACATCATTTAAGAGCTATTAATGCACAAATTAAACCGATGGGTGCAATAAAAACTCATTACCCTTCAGACAAAATTTTACAATTTTATAAAGTTCACCCCTTTATCCTCCTTCCAGGTGGCCAGACTTATTTTACTGATGGCTCTTCCAAAGGCTGAGCAGCTATTTATGGACCTAAGCATACTCAAACAATAGAAACCGCTAGAGTTGCAGCTCAATGCTCAGAATTCATGGCAGTTATTCAGGTTTTACAGCTCACCGCTTCAACTCCTATTAATATTGTCTGTGATTCAGCTTATGTTGTAAATGTAGCCAGTCACATTGAGAATGCCACTGTTGAAAGCACCCTAGACCCAGAACTGTTTAACTTGTTTTTAAGGCTTCAGCATGCTGTTCACTCTCATGCTGCTCCTTTCCATATTTTTCATATTCACTGTCACACACAATTTTCTGGGACTCTATCTCTAGGTAATGAGAGACCAGATGCATTGATTAGCTCTATACTTCAACAAGCTCAAGCTTCTCATGCATTACTGCATCAAAACACTTCTGCCCTTACTTGTATGTTTCATCTGCCTCACAGCCAGGCTGGAGCTATAGTGCAAGCCTGCCTCACTTGTCAACATGCCCCTGCTGTTATACCTGTGGAAAGATGTAATCCACGAGGCTTAGCTCCAAATGAAATCTAGCAAATAAATGTTACACACATAGCAACCTTTGGAAAACTTAGTTATGTTCATGTGAAAATAGACACTTACTCTCATATGATACATGCCACATGCCAAAGGAAAGAGGTGGCCATATCTGACAACACTGTTTGTCATCAGTTGCCCATATGGAGGTCCCTAAACAAATAAAAACTGACAATGGACGTACTTATGTTAGTGATACTTTTCAACATTTTTTAGTTATGGGCAATCACTCATATAAACAGGAATACCTTATAATCCTAAAGGAAAAGGCATCATAGAGCAAGCACATCAAACATTACAACGTATGTTAAATAAACAGAAAGGGGCAGTAGGAGACCAGCTGTTACCTCAAACAAAACTACATTTAGCTTTATTTACTTTACATTTTTTAACTCCTGGTACAGATAATAAGACTCTGGCAGAATGACCTTGGCAAATGTTAGAGGGAAAAAAGAAAGTTTACCCAAAGGTATTATGGAAATACTCAGAGGAAGAACAATGAAAAGGCCCAGTGGATTTACTGACATGGGGATGAGGGTATGCTTGTGTTTCATAGATCAAACAAAACCACACGGGAAACTGAGAAACTACTGGAGCATCAGAGTCAGGCCAAAACTCCTGACTCCATGTTTATGGCCATGCTAGCAGTAATATCCTGTGCGGTATGTTTTCCCTGTGCAGAGGTGAAGACTTATTAGGCATGTATGTTCCCAACCCCCCAGTAGTACGACCTGTACTGTGGAGTGACATTCATCCGGACCTATATCATGATCAAGGAGCATGGGCACCAGGACCCTAACACAGAGCGATTAGACTCTCAGAACAATGGTATTAATTACACCGCTCCGTTGGAAGGACTTCCTATATGCATCACCTAGAATACATCACTCAACCGCAGTTGTCTTACAATTCAATCCCAGGCATAGTTGAGTTACCACGAAAAAGGTATGTACCTATTGGGCCTTAGCTCTATTAATATTACTGGTGTAGCTACTAATCACTCCTGGCCCAATCGCCCAAATTGTATTAATCATACAGAGTGGGCTCCCTCTAATAATTCTAACCCTCCTCCTTGGACCCAGTGTCTTGGCTCCCTAGCTAGACAACAGTCCATGCCAATAGGAGACATTATTGACTGGGGTCCCCGTGGTTATTTTGTTGGGGGAGATGAGCATCAAACCTCATGACATGAACTTTGCTGGCACTAGTGGCAAAACTCTGACATCTCTTTGCCCCATCGCATTGGGAGTCAATCCCAATCTGCCCCACAAATTGCTCGGTACGGTACAGGCTTTAGCCCACCTTTACCTCAATGGCATTATCAAGGAAAAAGAGGTCCAATTCAGAAATCGATTTGGAAAGCAGCACTCCCATTTTGGATGGCAGCATTTAAGTTGAAGCATTATTCAGTAATAGTGACAGAGCTAAACGCAGTTTTAATGTTACTCTTGTAGAAAATATTACCAATTTACAATTTGTGTTTTTAATCCCTATGTTTTTCTAGTAGCAAAAGAGGACCAACTCCAGATGGATGATGCCCAGTTGACTTGTGATTCCTGTCAACTGTATCATTGCCTTAATACTAGCACCATACAAACACACAGTATATCTACCCTAATAATTCTAGGTCACATTCCTGGCTTATGAATTCCTGTAATTTTGTCTGAGCCTTGAGCGGCCACTCCCACTTTAGGTCTTATAAAACTCCTTTTTTCTCAGTTTACTCATCATGCTCGTAGAACCTTGGGCGTGATAATTTTTGCTATAGTCTCCTTAGTTACATTAATAACCTCTGTTGTGGTGTCTTCAGTAGCAAGGCACAATCTCCATTCAAACAGCTCAATATGTAGAAAACTGGACACGTACAGCCGACCAGGCATGGCTATTTCAAAATAAAATTAACACTGAGATACAAACAGAAGTGGCAATGTTAAAGACTACTGTTCTGTGGCTAAGAGAACAAGTACAAACTTTGTAGTTACAGCAGCAACTGCATTGTTGTTTTAACCATACCCATATTTGTGTATTTGAAATATAATCAAAGTGAATATCCATGGAGCCTTGTAAAAGCCCATTTACAGGAAGCTTTAACATCCAATGTTGCTTTTGATATTAATGATTTACAAAGTAAAATCCTTAACCTAAATAAGCAGACTCAAGCGTTTCAGCCCTCTTTAGAAACTTGGGCAGAATTTCAGCAAGGTTTGGAGAGCCTTAACCCTTGGACCTACTTCAAACTGCACCTCAATGTCTTTTTTTTTTTTAATATATAACTATTGGATTAATGTTATTATGTTTCTGTTTTCTGTTCATAGTCTGCAAAATCAGCTGGACCACCAAACAGCAATTGAGAGCTACACAACCTGTGATTACCTTTATCCAATTATGCATAAACGAAAAGGGGGAGATGTTGCAGACCCAAGAAAAAATGGGGGTCGTGACCAACTCAGTACACCACTGGAGGCTATATGAGTAAACGGAAAACTGTTCTCGTAAAAGCAGAATGTTGGAAAGCTGACAAACTGCATCTGCTGCCAGAAGGATTACGGAGGGTGCTCACTCGCCGCAGTGCAGTGTTCCTCGTGACTATCTGTAGAAACATCTGAAGCCTGTTGTACAAAGAAAACAATTTTGTATACCTGTGATAAATCAAACAGCTGACCAACTGTTACCTCTCCCTCCCTGCTCTTTCTACCTAATAAAAGTGAAGGGCTGTAAAAGCTCAGGGCCCTTGTTCACTAGAGGCAAAGAGCCTGCGACCCCTTCTTCAAAACGTATCTTTTGGTCTTTGTCTTAATTTCTGCATTCGTCCCCCTTCATTCATCCAGTAATAAATGACAACAACACACTGCCACCAAATAGGTCACACACTTTTACCTTCAATCTCAGCCCAGCCCTGTCACCCCACAGGCCTCCCTCACCTCCCTATCCATGAAGCAACTCTCACCACCTCCCCCACCAACCAGCACCTTTTTCCCCTTGTTGAGGACACATCCCAGTAAACACACCCCGAGCTCCCAAGAGAACCTGTTCGGGGGGGATGGAAAGTGCCATTTCCCTCAGGACGACCCTGAGAACGCAGGTGAGTAGAAGCATCTACTTTGGCCCTTGGAGCCTAGATTCGCCTATTCTTCCTATTGGGAAGCCAGCGTCATATAGAAAGGTAGGCAGGAGTTGGCAAACTCTTTCTAGAAAGGAACGCAGGAAGCACTTTGGTCTTTTCAGGGCATGGGTTTTCTGTCTCTGTGTCAAGTCCTATCCCTTTGTAGAGCAACAGCAGGCCAGGACAACCTGAAAATAAAAAAGGGCCCAGATTTGGACACTATTCTAGGTTGCTGACCCCAGATGAGGATACACACAGTGACACAACAGTTGATGGCCCATCCCCTAGGGTAACATCTCCAGGTGGGGTCTCAGCTGCAACTCCAAAAGTCAGAAGCAGGTCCTAGCCTGCCTGTGGCTTCTGGGTGGTGTGGATATGATGGCAGTGGGGGTTCATGGTTTGGGGCCTACTCTCCCCTCCTTTGCAGCTGAGTGGCATCTATGGTCCACCAGGGCCATCAGGGTCATCCCCTGAAGCCTCGGGTGTGAGCTGAGGGTGAGGGGGTACAGCTATGTGGTGTCCTGGGGATTGGGGCCAACTGCTTCTGCAGCTTCTCGGTTCCCTGTGGCCCTGCTCCTCCCCATCGCAGGAGAAGCACCTGCGTCTTCTCACTGCCGGGCCTATCTTCCTAATGACATACAGGGTGAGGAGCCCACCCCGTAATGGGCTGCTCTGAGGCTGTGTGGTCACTGCCCTCCCATGGCTGGAGGCCCCATATCTGCCAGGGCGTAGGATAAAACGAGAACCACTGTTGAAGGGTGTGATGTATTTCCTGCTGCCAGTGGCATGGCCTTCCTTCTGGGCACTAGGTGACCCTGTTGATTCTCCAGTGAGGAATTGTTATGGACTCTACACAAAATGTTTTTTGACCACAGATGCTTCTAGAATCTAATGTGTACTGAGTCCTAGGGCCCTAGTGACAGGTCCAGCCACATTCATCACGCATGGATTGTCTGTGGCTGCTATCAAGATACCACAGCAGAGTTGATCAGTGACAACAGGGACTATGTTGCCAGCAAGCCCCTTATATTCACAATACAGCCCCTCACAGCAAGCTCTGCGGGCCATGCGTTTATGTGGGGAAGTCGGAAAAGAAGCTTTGCACTTGTTGTGAGGTTGAAGGGTCTTTCCTCATTGGAATGTGGACTCTGCTTCTAGTAATGGATCCTGGGTCTGTCTGAGAAGTGGCTTAGTGCTGGAAACTCGGCAAAGTAATACAGTTTTCTAATGAAATGTCCACTTTCTGCCTCCGGATGATCCAGCTCTCTGTTTTGTCTTTATTTATTGTAGTTAAAGTCCAGCAGGATCCGGGTGAGTCTCCATCTGTTTTGCCTCTTGGTCCCCCTTGTTCTATGAGCCATGAGCATAGCTCTCTGTGGCTCAGGACTCCAGCTGGCATTGTGACTTCTCTAATTATTTGCATCATTGCATCTTCCGTGCTCCTGACAGGTGACAGCCTCCACCTGGGATCAGTTATTTCAGATCATTACTCCCGGGAGCCATTTAGGGAAGAGTATTTCCTACCCCCAACCCCGGCCTTCAGCAACAGGCATTCCTGAGCTTCTTGACAGTCTGCTGCCTTCTCCCAGGGCCTGCTTTATATGCTGGGTAAACAGGAGTCCTCCAGGCCTCCTATGAGCACAGAGGATGGACATTGTTCTGGATTTTCACACTCAGACCTCCCTGGCATGGGCGCTTCTCTGAGCCTGTGATCCCTTCCTCTACACCCTGCCTTAGAAGTTCTAGATTTTTGGGGCCAGGCGCAGTGGCTCACGCCTGTAATCCCAGCACTTTGGGAGGCCAAGGCGGGTGGATCACGAGGTCAGGAGATCGAGACCAACCTGGCTAACCTGGTGAAACCCCCTCTCTACTAAAAAAAAAAAAAAAAATAGCCGGGCGTGGTGGCAGGCGCCTATAGTCCCAGCTGCTCGGGAGGCTGAGGCAGGAGAATAGCGGGAACCCAGGAGGTGGAGCTTGCAGTGAGCCGAGATCACGCCACTGCACTCCAGCCTGGGTGACAGAGTAAGACTCCATCTCAAAAAAAAAAAAAAAAAAAAGGAGTTCTAGGTTTTCCACTTCTCGCCCTGTGAACCATCCCTTTTCCAGGGTTCCAGGAATGCATCCTCATAGCAGGTGGGCATGATGGCCAGGGGCTTTGCCAATGTGTTAAATCCTGTGACTATGACAATAACCTCTTTTTTAATTCAAGTTGGATTCTGTCTTCACCCCATCCACTGTGCTGGAGCATCCAGGGCATCCCCCACACCTTCTCCCACCTCCCGCAGTCCACCGAGGCTGCTGCCGAAGGTCATCCTCATCGAGGCCTTTTTCCTGCCACAGCAGCCCTGGCACCTCCAGTGACAGGGTCATGTGCTGACTGACGTGGGCAGAGCCCAGGTGGGATATGTCTTGGGGGGGACATGTGTTTTTTTGGCTGCAGGGAGCATCCTCGTCTTGAACTCACATAAGGGAGACGCTCTAGTCTTTAACTAGTTGACATGACAGTCCTGGCTGGGGCACATCTTGCTCTGCCAGCCTAGCCCCTCAGAGTCCTTCACTTGCAGTCACCATAAGGAAGAGGAGGGGTCTCAGGTTCCACTTCCCCCCACACCAACCCCCTCCTGTGTTTTTCTTCCACAGACGAACACTGTCTTTGCTATGACTTCACCATCACTCCTGAGTTCAGACCTGAACCACAGTGGTGTGAAGTTCAAGGCCAGGTAGATAAAAGGCCTTTTCTTTACTATGACTGTGTTAACCATAAGGCCAAAGCCTTTGCTCCTCTGGGGAAGAAAGTCAATGTCACAAAAGCCTGGGAAGAACAGACTGAAACCCTAAGAGACGTGGTGGATTTCCTCAAAGGGCAGCTGCCTGACATTTGAGTGGAGAATTGAATACCCAGCGGTAAGTTAAAATTGTCCAGGACAGGAGGAAGCAGACAGGATAGTAACTTAGAGGTATTTATTGGTTTCATGTAAAAAATAAACCAGAAGTTTGTGTCACACAAGAGGCTGAGAAGCATGGGCAGGATGCAGCAGAAAGAGCAAGTCCAGGAGCCAGGAAAGGAAGCAGGGCGGGGCTCAGGACTTACCAAGATCAGAGCTGATCTCTTTCCAACGGGGCAGAGCCCCTCATTCTGCAGGCCCAGATGTCTTGTGAGCACGAAGCCCATGGACATGGCAGAGGACCTTGGCAGTTCCTCTTCAATGGACAGAGGTTTCTCCTCTTTGACCCA
The DNA here is from genome assembly GCF_049350105.2 of Macaca mulatta. Lineage (NCBI taxonomy): Eukaryota > Metazoa > Chordata > Mammalia > Primates > Cercopithecidae > Macaca > Macaca mulatta. The sequence goes on along the minus strand of NC_133409.1, from coordinate 68,689,227 downwards.
AACAACAGAAAGTGGACAGTGCTTTATCTTGGCGCCAAGATGAAAGAGAAGTGGGATAAGAACAAGGATGTGACCATGTTCTTCCAGAAGATTTCAATGGGAGACTGAAACTTGGCTTGAGGAATTCTTGATACACTGGGTAAAAACGCTGAAGCAAGTCAGTGAGAAGAAAACAAAGGTCTTGAGTTCAGATCTAATCAGCCAGGTGTGTGTGTGTGCATGTATGTGTGTGAGAGAGAGTGTGAGTGTGTGTGTGAGTGAGTGTGAACATAACCCCCTCTTGGGGGGCTCTTCCTCAGGGAGCTGGCATGCCTGTGCTCTCCCATCCTCCTCTCCCTTCTCCCTCCTGACTCCTTTTCCTCCCTACACTTGATTCTGCTCCCCTCACTGTGGATTTCTCACCAGCCTTGAAACTGGGCAACATGGTGTTTCCAGAATTTTATGCTTAATGTTCCCTCCTCCTGGGACCACTTTTCCTTTCCCTTCTTCTGCTCTGTTTCTAGAAATCCAACCAAACCGCCTCCAATGACAGCCCTGAGATCCTCCCTTCCCCTGCCCTGGGGCATGATCTCCTCTTCCAACACTGCAGGAGGGTGGGCTGTGCTGTCACTTTGTTCTCTCAGCAGCTGTGTGAGCTCCCTGAGGACAGGGACACCCCTTCTCCCTTCCTACCCCAGGACCTGTCCCAGGGGCTGCCCCACATCAGAGGGGGACAAAACCTCTGCCTTGCAGGATGACCTGGGGTGGCAGGAGCTGAGGAGGCATCTCCTCAGATTTGAGGGCCCGGGCATGGGCAGTCCTCTTAGTTGGGTTAGGTGCATTTTGGTAGCTTTACATGGGTGTGACAAGGGAAGCGGAATTACATCTCTGAGGCTAAAAGAGAGATCTAGGTCTAGTACCAGGAGGTGGGGTGCTGGGAGAGCCTTGGTACACCTAATTCAAAAGGAGGAAATTCACAGCTGTCTTCCCACAGAAAGTGGCTTGAGTTCAGCAATTAAGGTGGAGGTGAAGAGTAGAGGCTGCTCATGAGAAGGTTTTTTAAAAAGTCAGTCCCATGGACCCATGGGGTTCGAGTCCGGGCCATGAGGCAGCTCCCCTGACATCCTGCCTTCTATGTACTCAAGGTCCTGAGCCAGCTGATTGCCCTGTCTGGAGCAGAGTGGACTGAGACACAGGGGAGCTGAGCTGCTGCTGGAGTTCCATGGGCACCACTGGGCTGGACCAGCAATGAATAATGTGGAACAGGGACGGTCACCTTCAGAGCTATGGGTGCTGCTCCCAGTGTGGAGAGGCTGAGGAAGGAGAAGGAGGGATGTTGCCTGCAGGCCCACCCAAGGCCAAGGGCACAGGAATACAGAGCCCTCTCTTTGGATGAGTTCCTCAACCTTTTGCCATGTTTTAGGCCCTCTCATCAGAGGGTAGAGAGGGCCTTGAGTGAGGAAGCAGGCCCATCACTACCAGCTTCAGTCCTGCAGGACCCTCCACTCCATCCCCTGGTCAGGTGCAGGGCCTGGGCTGACTCTGTGATGTGACAAAGGAAGAAGGAGGTTGGTCCAAGCTGCAGGCACCAGGATTGGGACTCAAGGGAAAAAACAGGTTCCTTAGTGCAGGGGGCTCTGAGACGTGGAATGACTAGGGAAGGATTGCCTGGATGGTCTGTGTTCTCCTCCACCTCTTAAACCAACATTTGTGTCCTTTCGGAAGGTTGAAGATGATACCAAAAAGCCCCTGTGAGCACGGCCTCGATCAAACTCGCCCTTCTGGCTGGCCACCTGCCCACCACCTCCTGTGTATTTCTAGACCAGCAGGAGTTCCAGACTTAGCAAGTTTAGTGAAAGATTTCTGTTTTAGTCTACATCAACCTAGAAACTCTGAACTAGCAAAAATGAAACCAAAATGCTGGAAGGATTTGGAAGTCACAAATATACTAATGACTTCTGAGTGACACATAAAAATATTAACCACATCAATCTGGATTTCTCCATGTATGTTCCAAAATGTAAAGATCAACAAATGGTACAAATAAAATACCATCTCCTGTATCTTCAGCAAAATAGGGAGATAGGAAATGCCTCATCTCTCAGATCTCTGTCTGTGACAGACATGACGGAAACAATTGGTGAACCTTGAGAGGAGCATGAGTGTGAGATGGTGTCACGTGTGGATGTGAAATCTGCTTTGGCAATCATATTGTGGTTATTAGGAGAGTGCCCTGGTTTGGAGGAAAACCACTGAAGTATGGGTCATCAGATGATGTCATTAAAGATGAAGGGGGCACCAGGGCCTGAAGTGGGCAGAAAGAGAAGTTCTCTGGACTGTGCTGCAGCAACTGTGGTTCTTGCTTATTTCATAATTTGTCATACTATTTAAAAAGCACATCCAAAAATTCAAGAAAACTTACTTTTTAGAAATTGATGTGAAGAGGTAAATAATTCCATAAATGCAGCACAGCTCCTCCTCCTCCTGCAAAGCCAGGGCCTCCAGGTGTTTCCCTCTCACCCTCTGTTCTCAGCCTCAGGCAGCTTCTCCTGCCCCCTCGTCCCCTGCAGGCAACCCCCAGGCCCCTCTAGAGACTGAAGCAGCTCAGGCCCAGAGTTCCTTCATCACTTTCTAAATGTATGTCCTAATCCAGATGAGACTCAGATCCGTGAAGGGCTGGATTTCCATGGGCACAGGAGCTGAGGGAGGGTTCTCCTTTTGTCTGGGGCTCACTTTAGGGCACAGCCATTGATGGTCGACCAGGCCTGAGTCTACAGCTTCACCCCCTCTCCATGCAGCTCATCCCTGTGGTCACTCCACCCACCCACAACTGAGGAATCCCCAGCACATCCTCGTCTCAGTCACCATGGAGGCATCTGGAACTGTGGGCAGAAGTAGGAGGGAAGTGAGGGGCCCAGTGGCCCCAGCCTGCTAGAGACAGCTTAGCCTGGAGTGAAGACTGGTAGAGCCTGAGTCCCACTCTTCCCCCAGTCACTCAGCCCTTTCGCCATTAAATGAAAGAAATAGGCACAGACCTCCCACTCCACATAGTCTTCGTGTGGGGAGAACCTGCACCTGGTGACCTTCAATCCCCAGGGTCCTGATGCTGTGGGAAAGGGGAGGAGGCCTGGGCCAAGCCCAGGGCCTGTCTATGCTTGAAGACAGGGACATGGGATGGCAGTCACCTCTGTGACTGAGCAGGGACACAGGAACCTAGAAGGTTCTGGCCTGATGCACTAGAGCCTCTGTCCAGGAGGAGTCACGTGGTCTGGAGGACAACAGGCATATGGGGGTGGGCAGTTCTCAGACTTGGGAGGGGCAGAGCTTGGCGGGTCCAGGGATCTGTGTGTGACAAGAGTCTCCCATGCACAAGTCTGGGGACAGGAGCCCTGGTTAGTCCTGGGAGGAGGCTACTGGGAAGGCCTTGGTAGCCCCACCCCTGAGGCTGGGTGACCTGGGCCAGTGACTGGGGGAACAGGAAGAAGGCAGAAGGCTGTCAGGAGAGTCCTGGGCAGGACAGCCAGGTGACAGAAGGAGGGGCCTCTGTGCACACCTGGGCCCTCCTGCCTCACCCCTGCTGCAGACTCCTGGCCACCAGACGCAGGCCAGCCCAGGATGGGGATAGGGTGGCCACAGGTGACTGTAATGGCCATGATCTAGAGATCACACATTCATAATGGAAGTTAGCTGACATTGTGGCTGAATATTCTTGTGTGAGGTTCTTCAGCTTTCTAGGCATGGATGTCCACATGTGGAAAATAACAAATGCTATGAATACAGATGACGAAACGAGTAGATCATGCCAGGAACCCTGTCCTTGCACATGCTGAGGACTCAGGGAAGGTTTCCATTTTCAGTTATGAGCCCTGTGGCCCATCCAGAAGTCAGCAAATGCTAGGCCCACCCTGAGGAGAGCTGGAGCTCTGAGTCCAGGCCGTGGCCCCTTCACAAACATGGGGTCTCTTTGAAGAGGTAAAAATAAAGAGAGAGAAAAAGTAGGGAGGGAGATCCAGCAAAGATGTGACCACAGACACCGCTAACAACCACACAGTCTGCTCTCACACACTCTCTACCAAACAAGCCCTCCAGCACCCCCAGGGTTCCCTACCCTTGATCTTTCCCCTGTACTTTGCTGCAGACACTCACCTGCACCCAGGGGCTCACCAGACATTTTTCACCCCTCTCTTCACCATTCACTGCCACCACCCAAATCACATCCTTTAGTTCCCCATCTCAGCCTGGCACTTTTACCCACACAAACCTCACTCACCTCCCCATCCATGAAGGGTCCTCACCACTTTCTCCAGGAACCAGGGGGATCCAGGACCCACTTACCAGGAATCCAGAGTCTTTTTCAGACCCACAGAGGATGATTCTTCTCTGTATCACCAAGTGAGCCTAACATGATTTAAGTGGTGGTTGGAGGCAGAGGGAACGACTGAATGAATGAGAGAGCTGTGAGAGTGAATGGGCTCAGAAAGAAAAACCCCAGGTGCAGAAGGGGAGCTGCAGTGGATGCTATAACCCCCAGAGACCTGAAGGTGGTGGTACCGTGGTTGGAGACCTCCAGGCTGGGCAGAATTTGGAAATATGTGTACTCGCCTGGGTGCCCAGAGAGTCTTTCCAAAGAGGAGAAACCTTGGCTTGCAACAGGTATAGAGCTTCATCTGCATGGAATCTTTTAATAAACTTGTTGATCACAGAACAGGAGACTGCTCTTCAGCCTATTTGATTGAGAGCAGAGTGTACTGGGGACAAAAAAATTCTAGCCAGAGCAATCGGCAAGTGAAGGAAAGAAAGGGCTTTCAAACAGGAAAAGAAAAAGTCGAACATCTCTCTTTGCCAATGATGTGATTCCATATATAGTAAACCCTAAAGACCCTGTCAAAAGGCTCCTGGAACTGATACATCAATTCAGTAAAGTTTCAGGATACAAAATCAATGTATACAATCAGGAGCATTCTTATACACCAATAACATTCCAGCTGAGAATGAAAGCAAGAACACAATTGCATTTACAACAGCCACAAAAAAAAAGTGACATGCCTAGTAGTTCATATAACCAAAGAGATGAAAAATCTTTCCAAGAAAACTACAAAACATTGCTGAAAAAAATCAGAGACAGCACAAATAAATGGAAAAAATATTTTATGCTCATGGGTTGGTAGAATCAATATAGGTAAAATGGTCATACCTCCAAAAGCAACTTATAGATGCAATGCTATCCCTATCAAAATACCAACGTCATTTTTCACAGAATTAGAAAAATCTAATCTAAAAATTATTTGGAATTTAAACAGAGCTCAAATAGCCAAAACAACCATAAGCAAAAAGAACAAAGCCAGAGGCATTACATTGTGCGATTTCAAACTATAATATAAGGCTATAGTAATCAAAACAGCATGGTACTGGTACAAAAATAGACACTTAGATCAGTGGAACAGAATTGAGAGCTCTAAGAGAAACCTTCACACCTACAGCCATCTAACCTTCAACAAAATCAATACAAATAAGCAATGCGGAAAGACTCTCTGTTGAACAAATGATGCTGGAATAACTGGCTAGCCATGTGCAGAAGAATGAAACTGAACCCTTGCCTTTCACTATATATGTAAAGTAACTTGCTGTGAATTAAAGATTTAAATGTAAGTCCTAAAACTATGATAATCCTACAAGATAACATAGGAAATACAATTCTGGACATAGCGCCTGGCAAAGATTTCATGATGACGACATCAAAACCAACTGTAACCAAAATAAAAAATCGACAAATGGGTCCTCATCAAACTTTTGCTGTGCTGAGCTTCTGCACAGCAAAAGAAACTAGCAACACAGTGAACAGCCTATAAAATGGGAGATATACCTGCAAAGTATGTATCTGACAAACATCTAATATGCAGAATCTACAAGCAACTCAAACAATTCAACAAGCAAGGACAACAATCCAATTAAAAAATAAGAAAAAAAAACGTGAACAGATACTTTTCAAAAGAAGACCTACAGGTGGCTGACAACATGAAAAAATGCTCAATCTGGGTAATTACCAGAGAAATGCAGATCAAAACCACAGTGAGCTACCATCTCATACCAGTCAAAATGCCAATTCTTAAAAAGTCAGAAAACCACAGATGTTTGTGAAGCTGAGGAGAAAAAGAAACACTTAGGTCATGGTTGCTGGGAAAGCAAACTCAGCCACTGTGGAAAGCAGTTCGGGGATTTCTCAAAGAACTTAAAGTAGAACTATGTGACCCGCAGTTCCACTGCTGGGGATATACCTAAATAAAATAATCTATTCAATCAAATAGACCCATATTGTTCATTGCAGTGCTATTCTCACTAGCAAGGACACGGAATCAATCTAATTGCCCAGCAACAGTAAATGTAGTGAAGAAAACGTAGTATGTATGTATTATGGAAATCTATACAGCCACGAAAGACAACAAAATCACGTCCTTTTCAGCAACATGGATGGAGCTGGAGACCATTATCCTAGGTGACCTACCACAAGAGTAGGCAACTGCATACCGCAGGTTCCTGTTTATAAGTGGGAGCTAAATATTGAATACACAAAATGTAAAGATGGCAACCACAGACACTGGAGATCACTAGACAGGGGAGTGAGGAGGAGCACATGGGCTGGAGAACCAACCACTGGTTACAATGCTCATTGTCTGGGATCATTGAGACCCCAAGCTGTAGCCTCCCACAATTGACCCATGTAACAAACCTGCATGTGTACTCCTTAATCTATAATGAAAATTGAAATTAAAAATGAATAAATATTCTGATGAGGATGTGGAGAAATAGGAACGCTTTTACATTGTGGGTGGGAGTGTAAATTAGTTCAACCATTGTGGAAGACAGTGTGGTGATTCCTCAAGGATCTAGAAGCAGTCATACCATTTCACCCAGCAATTTCATTACTGGGTATATACACAAAGGATTATAAATCATTCTGTTATAAAGACACATGAACACGTATATTTATTGCAGCACTATTTACAATAGCAAAGACTTAGAACCAACACAAATGCCCATCAATGATAGACTGGATAAAGAAAATGTGGCACATATTCACCATGGAATACTATGCAGCCATAAAAAGAATGAGTTCATGTCCTATGCAGGGACATGGATGAAGCTTGAAACCATCATTTTCAGCAAACTAACACAGGAACAGAAAACCAAACACTGAATGTTATCACTCATAAGTGAGAGTTGACCAGTGAGAACACATGGGCACAGGGAGGGGAAAATCACACATTGGGGCCTGTCGGGGGGTGAGTAGGGGGTAAGGGGAGGGAGAGCATTAGGACAAATACCTAATGCATGTGGGGCTTAAAACCTAGATGACAGGTTGATAGGTGCAGCAAACCACCATGGCACATGTATACGTACGTAACAAACCTGCACGTTCTGCACATGTATCCAAGAATAGTAAAATAAATAAAAATGAATAAATTTTAAAAATGACACGAGGCCCAAAAAAAGTGGGTTTAACTGACAGGGGCAAGAGAGAACTCTGCACTATGAACTCTAACCCTGCTCTAAAAAATAATTCTCATTTAAAATGATTTAAAATAATTTAAATATTTTAAATGATTTTAAGTCATTTAAAATAATTCTAAGGTGTATGATCACAATTTTATAAAAATTACATATGATTGTACTTAAACTCTAACATTAAGCTGTGCATAATGGAATTTCAGATGATTTCCACCTTGTTCTTTATATCCTTCTTTTTTTCCCATACTCAAGTGACATTTTTTCTTTACCCTCAGGAAGTCATTGCTGCCAGGCGTCCCCTGCTGCACCCACCCCCTCCTTTCCCACTATCCACCTCAGCCCTTTTTCTGGCCTGGGACTGTGGCTTCCTTGGCCCTGAAGGCACAAGAGCTGCATTCTGCCTCGGGAGAGAGGAGGACACAGCACAGGTTGTGGGGGTGGTCTCTGCATTGCAGAGAAATCTAACAGCTCAGGCCCTCTATCACAGAAAGCTGCGTTTCTCCACCATGTTAGCTACGACTAAGCCAACCTTGCCCCTTTCCTGAGTTTTTCTTCTCACTCTTCCCAGCTGGGAATTCATATTCTTGAAAATTCATATTCTTCCACCTAACATTTCTTTCTACTTCTTGTCTTTGCAATATATTCTGAGTTATTGTGCCCAGAAAACACTGGTCCCACCATGTCCTACGTTACTATCTAAAGTGTAGTGAACAAATGAACAAGAAAGAGGCCCCTGCCTCAATCAGTGCCTCTCATTTATTCACTCACATGGCAAGTACAGCCTCCAACAATGGACTGCTGTGGATGCTTCTCTGAAGAAAACAGACAAAATCCTTGCTCCAGTGGGAACAATAGGTGAGCATAATGAGCAGGTGCATTGCATCGGACGTAGGAAGATGACAGATGATTCAGGGGGTGGAGAACAAGGTTGTGGGGAGGAAGAGCGGGAAAGGAGCCCCCAGGTCCTCAGTAGCCTGAACAGGAAGGTCTCTAAAAAAGGTGACATGTGAGTCCTGACTTCATGGGGGTGAGCATTCCCGCAGGAGGCGGAACCCTCAAATATGGTCTGAACAGCAGAAAAAGGCGGCTATCATCTCTGCTGAAAGTGACTCCAAGGCTCATTCTTCAAATATTTCAGTAATCCCAGAGTGTTTTCTCACAGTGAGTTTGTGCCAAGTTCCTTGTCACCCAGTTTGTCCCGTGCGCGTGTGTGCCTGTGTGTTTGTGTGTGTGCATGTGTCTGTAGGTGTGTGTGTGTTTGCATATATGTGTTAGCATGTGTGTGCCTGTGTGTTTGTGTGAGTGTGTGTGCATGTGTCTGTAGGTGTGTGTGTGTTTGTGTATATGTGTTAGCGTATGTATGCTTGTGTGTGTGTGCATGTGTCTGTGTGTGTGGTAGCATATGCTATATGTATATGTATGAATGGTGAATTGATTTACTGGTTGATTTGCTGTGGAGGGAGACAGGGACTCCAGGGAGTTTCCTGTTCATCCCCCTAACCTATCCTCCCTTCTGACATTCCCTCCTCCCTGTGGAAAGAGTCTACCCCAGTAACTGAGGGTTCATTATTGCAGACTTCTCACAGCTCCCCAAACTTCTGTGATATTTGGACCCCCAGGCCTCCTCCTCATGATTGTCCCTCTGCCATGTGCCCTGTCTTCTCCCATCTGGCCACGCTGTATTCTTCCTATTCCTACAAGAATAGTCTGAAATGCCACCTCTCAAGAAGCCTCCATGCAACTCCCCAGGCAGAATGAGTCACCCCCTCTTCTGCCCTCTCAGCCTCAACCACCTCAAGGACATCACATCAGCAGCAGCAGCCACCTGGGTGTTTGTTTCTGTCCCTGGATTCTAAGTTCCTGAAGGACTGGACACATCCATCACCCACATGTAAACCCAGCACCTAGCACAGTGGCTGCCTTACAATAGGGTTTAAGGCACACAAAAGGAATGCAAACATCAGACTACCCTACAGCTGCTAGAACTCAGAAAGGGATCCCCATCATTTAAGGGATTGGACAAAGGTCTTCATTTCTGTTCTTCCCAGCACCAACCTCCATGGCTGCACTCATCCCTACTCCTTCCTCCTGTTAAGATTGGCCAGTCAGGAGAGGGGTAGGGGCAGGAGCAGCTACACCTGGTCTCCTCCACCACCCATGGTGGGGTGCACCCTTGGTGGGACCTGGTGAGCATGACAGCCCCTGGGTCTAGGGGACTTGAAGCCTCCGCAGCCCCACAGAGGAGGAGCTGTTCAGTCACTTGCAGAGACAGCCAGAGAGTGCTTCAAGGACTGCAGGGAGCTCTGGAGAAGCAGGGAGTTCAGGACCCTCTTTTGTGGGGCGTGAGAAATTTAGGCAGGATCATGTCTATAAAAGAGGCTGTCACTTTGGGTTATCAATACTTTCACCTCCCTTCACCTCCCACTTCAGAATGCACGCTTTACTTGTTTTTATGGATTATTGTGTCAACCAAAATGAGAGGTCAGAATCACCCTAAAGATCTGAAACTTCTTTGAGATTTGACAAATGTACAACATTTTAATGCCACTTCTATTTTTAGGAAGCTGTGACTGAAGAAAACATTTTATTGTATAGCATTGCCCAAATTATTTATTCAGTATTTTCTAAATCTACATAATGTCATACAACATGTGAAAAGTAAAAAGCAAAAACTTTTTGGGCCACGAGTGGTGACTCATGCCTGTAACCCCAGAACTTTGGGAGGCCAATGCTGGAGGATTGTTTAAGACTAGGAGTTGAAGATCAGCCATGGCAACAGGGTGAGACCCTGTCTCTACAGAAAATTTTAAAAATTGACCAAGTGCAGTAGCACGTGACTGTAGTCCCAGCTTCTCAGGAGGCTAAGGCAGGAGGATTACTTGAGCCTGGGAGTTTGAGGTTGCTGTGAGTCATGATGGTGCCACTGCACTCCAGACTGGGTGACACGGTCAGAGCCTGTCTCAAAGAAAACACCAATAACAACAACAACAGCAACATAAGAAATAATTTTAAAAAATTAAACACCAAAAAGCTAAGTTGACAGAAGACTTGTGGGACCCAAATGACCAAATCATGCAATTTCTTACTTTTGATTTAGTAAGAGGTCTGCCGAGTGTCAGTATTCCCAGAATGTTCCATCTCATGAAATATCATTTCCTGTGATGAATCCACTCCTTAATCCAGGTCCTCTGAGAAGCAAGTGACTACATGGGATTCACATGAGGGGATTTCATTGGGAGAAACCCTGGGAGCACTTCTGATGCACTTCTGACTCCAGGTACAGAAGATAGGGACAGGAGGTTGTGCAGGTGCATCCTACACTACAGTGAATGGTGTTGGGACAACCGGATGCCACATGCAGAAGAATGAGGCAGACCCCTTCCTTACAGCACACACGAAAACTAGCTCTAGATGAATGGCAGATGTCCACCTAAGACATGAAACTATGAGAGTCTCAGAAGAAAAAAGAGCAGTGAATTTTTGTGACCCTGGATTTGGCAAAGACTTCTTCTTCTTCTTCTTCTTCTTTTTAATATGGATTTTTCCTCTTGTTGCCCAGGCTAGAGTGCAATGGCACAATCTTGGCTCGGCTCACCGCAACCTCCGGCTCCTGGGTTCAAGCAATTCTCATGCCTCAGCCTCCCCAGTAGCTGGGATTACAGGCATGAGCCACCATGCCCAGCTAATTTTGTATTTTTAGTAGAGACCAACATGGTTTGTCCATGTTGGTCAGGCTGGTCTCAAACTTCCCACCTTAGGTGATCTGCCCACCTCAGCCTCCCAAAGTGTTGGGATTACAGGTATGAGTCACGGCGCATGGTGGCAAAGGTTTCTTAAGTACCGTATGCCAATAGCACAAATGGCAAAATAAAAGGTAGTTGAATTTTATTTCATGCAAATATAAAACTTTTGTGCTTCAAAAAGAACTACATTTCGAAAGTTAAAAAAAAACCTACAGAATGGGAGAAAATATCTGAAAATCATATATCTGGTAAGGGACTGGTATCCTGAATATAGAAAGAACTCTTGCAACTCAATATTATAAAGTGAAAATAGCCCAATTTAAATATATGCAAGGAATTTGAATAGACATTTCTCCAAAGTGAGACAGGTAAACTGCACGGTGGTCGCAAATGAATAGAAAATTTTTTTGTTGTTTTTTGTTTTTTTGTTTTTTCGGGTTTTTTTTTTTTTTTTGCTTTTTTTTGTTTGTTTGTTTTGAGACGGAGTCTTGCTCTGTCCCCCAGGTTGGAGTGCAGTGGCGCGGTCTCCGCTCACTGCAAGCTCCGCCTCCCGGGTTCACGCCATTCTCCGGCCTCAGCCTCCGGAGTAGCTGGGACTACAGGCGCCCGCCACCACGCCCGACTAACTTTTTTGGTATTTTTAGTAGAGATGGGATTTCACCTGTGTTATCCAGGATGGTCTGGATCTCCTGACCTCATGATCCACCCACCTCGGCCTCCCGAAGTGCTGGGATTACAGGCGTGAGCCGCTGCGCCCGGCATGAATAGAAAATTTTAGGCAGCTGTTTCAGGTGACTAGCAAAAGGAATCTGTTGAAATATCTGCAGAGGCTCTGGGCTGACAAGATGCTGAAAAACAGCGTGTGGACCAAGCTGTGTAAGAATGAGTGGACCCAGCATGGCCCTGAATGTGACCTAGGTTTCACCTAGCACCTCATTATATGCTGGTTAACATACTAAACCCACACCGGCCAGCCCGCTAGCATTTCCCAGAATACCCATAATTGGTGTAAAAATGCGGGCACCACAGTTCTGAGAAATCTCAACCTTCTCCCAGGAATTTTCATGAATATTCCACTCCTAGGTTAAAGAAACCCAGAAAGGTGGCAGCCCCAAACCCCCTTGCACCTGTCTGCCTCTTGGGTCCTCCCGCACTCCCTTTACTTGAGTGTGTACTTTTCCTTTTACAATAAATCTCCGTCCTTTCTCTATTTCCTACTGGTCCTTGAATTCACTTCCCCGGCAGTGTCAAGAGTCTGGACACTGGCTGGAGTCGAGGTCCCACCAGCGTTTGGGGACCTCCCCTTGCCCACTGGCATCAGAAGAAGAATGCAAATGGCAGTGAGCCCAGGAAAAGGTTTTCAGTGTCCACAGTCCTCAGGGAAATGCCAATGGCACCCACAAGGGGACGCCTCACCCCGCTGGAATGGCTGACCCCAAACACGGTGAGGGTGGAGGGGGTGGGGCCTGCGTTCCTTACAGGACAGAGAGCAGGACACCTAGAGTCGCCTTCTGTTCCATCCAGCCCAAGGTTTTCTCTGCCCTACGACTTCCATGCTCGGGGGCCCCCAGCACAACGGAGAAACCAGCAGCCCTGGACCGCGAGCAGCGGGGTCGGGGAGGCGACAACGGGAAGCCCCTGCCGTTGGGACACTCAGGACCTAATGCGTCCCGGGGGGCCGTCCCGCAGCAGCTCCAGGGCAAGGAGGATGGGGGGGTCCTCGCAGGGGCCACACTGTTGGAGCCCCACGAATCCGAGCGGGACGGTGACGTCTCCACAGTGAGCCGGTGGCAAAGTTCCCTTGAGGATGAGGGAGGAACCTCGTGCTCCTCACCCCACCAGCCCCGCATTTCCTGGCTCCTCCTGACACAGGAACCGCCTTTCCCTTGCCGTGACCGGTGAGTCCTCCAGGTCGTTTCGTCCGGAGGCTGTGGACCCGGAGGCCCGGGGGCATCAGCCGGCAGCGGGGAACCCACTCCGGGGTCTCCACTCGGCAGGACTCGGGTCGGGAACTCAGGCGCAGCAGGTGCCCTTGGAGCAGAACCCGGAAAGGAGGCAGCGGGATGGAAATTGAAACCCCCAGGGGTAACATTCCCGGAAAATCATATGTGGTTGAAATCAGCAATCACCCGTAATATCTCCCTATGACAGCACAGTTGGGTAAATATCTAGAACCAGTGCTTCGTCACTGCAGCAGCCCCATGCGCCCTTGCTCGGGTTCTGCATCCCCGAACCCTCTTGGCCCCCAACAGATCGGGCGAGCCCACCCGGTGACCGTCCCCGGGGCTCCCGGCCCCTCTTTCTTACTCCTTCACTTCTATATTTTCACCTTTTCCAGGATCGAAACCATGAAAGGCTCCCCGGCCCCTGCCTGTGTCCACTCTTATTGGCCACTTGCCCGGGACGAAATTTGATTGGATTCTTCTCATCTTTCCAGGGAGTCTTTATGCCATTTCAAATGAATATGAATACATATTCCTCATTCAGACTTGGGTATTTTTGACTCTTGATGAGTCCTGTCACCCTGTCCTTCAGGAAGCCTGTGCCAGTTTCCCCTCCCTCTACAGTGGACTCTCCTCGGATGCCAAGTAGAATGAAGAAGAGGATGACGATGAGGCTTCAGGAACTGAGGCTGGTGGCCATGGTTTTGGGTTGGGCTGTGCCTGGGGCCACGGTGGGTGGTGCTGAAATGGAAACACAAGAGTGACAGCCCTTGTCCAGTCCCCAAATCTAAGGAGCCGCCTCCTGCCCTCCTGCCATCCCAGGTCATCCTGCAAGGCAGAGGTTTTGTCCCCTTCTGCTGTTGGGCAGGCACTGTGACAGGTCTTGGGTTAGAAAGTAATAGGGGGTGTCCCCTGTCCTCAAGGAGCTCACATAGCTGCTGAGGGAAGCAAGGGGACACCACACCCCACCCTCCTGCTGTGTCGGAAGAGGAGGTGATGCCCCAGGGTGGGGTAGGGGAGAGTCTCAGGGCTGACATTGGAGGTGTTTTTGATTGATTTCCAGATACAGACCAAGAAAGAGGAAGGAAAAGTGGTCCTAGGAGGAGGGAACACCAAGGAGAAAGGTTGAAACACCGTGATGCCCACAGTTTCCAGGGCGGTGAGAAATCCACAGTGAGTGCAGCAGAAGCAGGTGCAGTGAGGAAGAGGAGTCAGCAGGGAGAAGGGTGAGGATGGGAGAGCACAGGTACCCCCAGGAGGAACCCCCACGAGGGGGGTCATGTTCACACTCACTCAAACACTGACACACATACACACACACTCACACTCTCCACATACAAATCTACACTCACCCACACACACACATTCACACACAGTAATGACACACACACTCAAACCCTAATGACACACTTACACACATTCACACACACTGACACACTCACACTCACACTGGGGTAATTAGATCTCAAATCAAGACAGCTCTTCTCAGTTACCTGCCAGCTCCAGCCTTTTCTCCCTGTGCATCAAGAATTCCTCTAGCCAGCTCTTGCAGCCTCCCAGTGAAATCTTCTGGAAGAACATGGTCACCTCCCTGTCCTTCTCCCACTTCTCTTTCATCTGCCTGGCTCCAGCATGAACCACTGTCCACTTTCTGTTGTCTGAGTCAAAGAGGAGGAACTTCCATCCATTGAAGCTGAACTACCAAGATCCATGGATGCGTCCATCAACTTCTCACTCACAAGACATCCTGGCCTGTAGAGTGAGGTGGTCTGACCCCATGAGAAAAAAATCAGCTCTGGTCTTGAATATCCTGAGCTGTGAGACCTCATGTCTCTACAAGGCCAACCTGTGAAAGCAGCCGGGAGGGAGGCTGTACCCTCATGTCACTTGTGTCACTTGTTGGCAATGACTTAGGCTGAGAGTAGAGCACAGAATCCAGAGAGGATGCAGCAGGGTGGAAACTGAAACCTCCAAGTGCGAACTTTCCCCAAAAGTCATCTGTGGTTGAAATCAGCAATCACCTATAATGTTCCCCCTACAACAACACAGTTGGGTGAATATCTAGAACCAGTGTCTTGTCACTGCAGCAGCCCCAGGTGCCCCTGCTGGATTTTGGATTTGCATGAGGCCTTTAGCCCTTTCGTTTGGTCAATTTCTCCCAATCGGAATGGCTGTATTTATCCAATACCTGTACCCGCATTGTATCTAGGAAGTAACTAACTTGCCTTTGATCAACCAAATTGAAAAACCTTAAGCTTGAATGACTAGGAAAACAGCGGAGGGGGAAAACTCAAATGACTAATGCCAGGAACAAAAGAAAAAACATCACTACCAATCTTACAGAACAAAAAGGACTAGAAGGGAATACTATGTACAACTGTATGTCAATGAATTCAAGAACCTGGATGAAATGAACATCTTTCTTTTCCATGAAACAAAAAGGACTATAAGGGAATACTATGTACAACTGTATGTCAATGAATTCGAGAACCTGGATGAAATGAACATCTTTCTTTTCCATTTCTTTTCCATTTATTATTGAGCCACTTTTGATTGTATCCTCCCCTCTCTACCAGAGAGGACAAAGATAGATCACCAAAGACAATTTTAGACTCTTGTCGGGCTAGGGACAGCAGCAGAGGCACAACAAGCTTCTCTGATGCTACAGATTGGCCTTCTCACGATCTGCCACTTCTCCAGACATTTAGTGTTTTCTGTTGAAGATGCTGGAGTTCTAAACCAGCACTCTAAGGATGATTCATTTTTTCCAGGTGTTTCCTGTGTATATACAAGAGATGATAGAGAGACACAGAGGAGAGAGAGAGAGATGTTAATAAACTTCTGTTTGTTTTTCTCTTGTTGATTTGTCTTTTGTTACAGCTAAGAACTCAGAACAGTTGTGAAAAAATCATTTTTCCTCTCGTGCAGTACAAAGACTTATCAAGTGCACACTAATGAGCAGCTGATCTGGCTCCTCCAGCCGATGAGCCCTGTGCTTGGCTCTGTTTGGGAACACACTGAGAAGTCTGGCCTCTTTGGCTGCCACAGGATGCATTTCCAGAAACACCTGTTAGGCCTCTGTGGGTGACTCACGCCTTCCTACCTGAAGCCTTATTGGCTCCTGCAACTGCTAAAGAAACCCCTGGGGACAGGCTAGGCTGCCTGTTCCTACTGGATTTTAGGCCTGGAGACTTCTGGTGAGGGCAGCCCAGGCAGGGAAATCAGGAGCTGTGGACAGGGAGTGGAGGAGATCAGGAGGGGATGGCAAGACCCCCAGCCTGACCCCAGTCCCCAGTGCCCTCTAGAAGCAGAAGTAGGAAAAGGAGGTTGAGGGCAGGCACTACTGCAACCTCCTGTGCTGAGCATACAGCTAGGTCCAGCCTGGTAGCCCCACACCTGCAGATTCAAGGCAGCCCTGCCCTGCACTAACCCTGCACCTCCCAGGCCCACTACTCTCCCACTGTGACCCCACCCGGAGACTGGTCTATCCAAAGACCAGGGCATTGGCCAGCAGCCCAGTGCTCCGCTCCATGGCCTCTGTCGGGCAGGACAGAGCTGGAGCCCAGGCAGAGATGAGGACAGGGGAGAATGGCCCTTGTCAGCCAGGGATGTTCCGTCCTGCTGGGCCCGGGGCCTGTCTCCCAGAGAACCTACGTGATCTTGCTTCCTCCACTTTCCTACCTCACAGGCCCTACATATTTACCAGAAACCACCTACATTCCTAACTCTTTGCCAGGTCTGCTTTCTTGGGATCAAAATGGCATAATCAACACAACATCCAAGGCATTGTAGGCAACAAACAATAAGAAAATATTTGCTACCTTCTTCCTGGGCAGGGGCTTCCTGGAAGACTAAAGCTCTCTGAGGTGTCAGGGGCCAGCAGCCAGGGGAACTGTGTGGCAGAGCCCCTGTGACAATAGCCAAAGAAATTCAGGAATTCCCAGAAAGCAGAGGGTGCTGGAAATCCATGTGGGAGATCTTCTCCTTGCACCAAGATTTTCCTCAGAGGCTCCTTCTACAGTGCCCTAAGCAGGGCCAAGCCTGGCGAATGTTAGAATTTCTGCTGGGCTGAGAAAACAATAGCAAAAGAAGACGCAGTCTTAGGTGTGACTTGGAGGTGGAAACTGGGTGTGGCCAGAAAAGTGGGTGGAGTCTGCAGGCCAATGAGTGCCCCACCCTGGCAAGTCAGAGCAGGACACGGCAGGGGACCTAGGCACAGAAGTGGGCCCCTTGTAACCTGCACAACCTGCAAAAGAATTTGTATTTGTATTTCATGTACCCATTGGGTAAGGTGGCATATATCTCCAGCTTCCTTGAGGTGAGCTCAGTTTAGGAAGTTTCTTTTCTACTGAACTGTGTGAGGAATCTCGCCAATGCCTGATGCTGCTCACCACATCTCTTTTGCTGCTGCTGCTGCTGGAACCTGCCTGGGAGGCCCCGGCTGTGAAGGCTGGAGACCCAGTGAGGCTGCCCTGATACCTCTCCTCGTTTCCTGAGCCAGGGGGCCCATCTGAGCCCCTTCACCCGTGGGGAGCTGTTTTCTGTGCCTTGTATGAGGTTTGTGTCTTCATAGAAATGGCATTCTAGTAAGAGATAGAAATTTTAAATGGATAGACATGTAAATTATATGGTATGTGTGTTGGGCAGAAAAATTCCCTCTCCAACCCCCAGGATGGCAGATCCAGTCCCTGGAACCTCTGTGTTGGGTACATGGAAAGGGCGGTGAAAGCTGCAGATGGAGCTGAGGTGGCCAATCAGCTGCCCTGGGAGAACCAGCAGGGAGGGGTGGAGTTCTCATGTGAACCAGGACTCAGCCTGGTGGAGCTGCCTTTGAAGATGAGGAAATGGGGCCCTGAGCCATGGATGTGGGCAGCTGGAGCAGCTGGAAAAGGCGAGGAGGAGACAGGTTCTCCCGAAGAGCCTCCCGAAGGAACACAGCCCTGACAGCACAGTGACGTTAGCCCCGTGAGACTGTTCAGACTTCTGAGCTCCAGAATAGTAAAGGAATGAATGTGTGTTGTTTTAAGCCACTAAGTTTGCAGTAAATTGTTGCAACCACAATGAAAAGTTAATAAGGTTTGTTTGACTGTTTGTTTATTGGGACAGAGTCTCACTCAGTCGCCCAGGCTGGAATGCAGTGGCTCCATCTCAGCTCATTGCAACCTTCGCCTCCTGGGTTCAAGTGATTTTCCTGCCTCAGCCTCCCAAGTAGGTGGGATTACACGCACTGGCCACCACATCTGGCTAATTTTTGTATTTTTAGTAGAGACGGGGTTTCACCATGTTGACCAGAGTGGTATTGAACCCTCAACCTGAGGTGATCCACCCACCTTGGCCTCCCAAAGTGCTGGGATTACAGGCAAATGAGCCACCAGGCCTGGCTTACTAAGGTATGTTTTAGAGTGGTCGTTGCTTTAGGGGAACAAGTTCAGGTGAAGAAGGTCCATGATGGCCCCGGCAGGCAGAGGTCTCGCATTATGAAATAGGGGCCTTTACATTTAACAATGTTAAGATGAAAATTTTTATGTTACATGAATTATACCACAATTTAAAAAAAAAGAAAGAACGAAAGAAATGAGGACAAGGATTCCAAATGGGAGGGGCAGGGAGAACCAGGCATGGAAGGGTGTGCCACCTGGCAGCAGGTGTGGGAGTGGGCCGGGCAGATGCCCGAAGGGCAGTCCACGCTGAGCAGAGGGCAATGCAAAGTCCTGAGGCATGGAGATATCTGCAGGGCTCTGAAGACCAGCGAGGAGGCCGAGGGTGGGGTAGGTGCTGAGCAAGCCAGGGTGTAGATTGGAGGACAGCTGGCCAGACTGCACAGGACTCTAGGCATCTGTAGTGACTTGGTTTTACTGAGAGAAAAGGGGCACTTTTGGAGGGTTTGGAGCAGAGGAGGGACATGAGTAGCGAGGTTCTGAAGGATCACTCCAGCTGCTCTGTTGTCAGGAGCCATTTGGGAGGTGGGGACAGGCACAGTGGACCAAGTAGGGCAGGACTGCAATCACCCTGGCCAGGAGGACAGTGGCCTAGAACCAGGGTCGGGTACTAGATGACAGTGTGGTCAAATCATAGATATTTTATTTCTAGTCCAAAGAAGAGATAGGAAAGAGGTCCTGCAAATAGGCGATTTTTTTTTAATTCTTCACAGCCTTACCACACAACCTCTAAACCTTCAGTAAAGTTGGCTACATTCACAAGTAGCTGGTGTCACTTTGGTGGGGGCTTTGTAAGGAAGTGGGCAGGGTGTCTTTTAAGGAAGACTCAGGAGAAGAGCTGGTCTTCCAGTTGCGGAGGGAATGAAGTTGCAAAAAGAAAACAGCAAGGTTGAGCGACACACAGTGGGAACTGGAGCTCAGCGGGTAGGAGCTCCAGGCCTCCAGAATGCAGGACGGTAGTGCCGTGTTCGCACAGAAACCAGGCAACAGAGGGCGCCAGCACCCACCAGACACGAGGTAGGGCCACTGTCACAGTCAGGCCAGGACCTGCAGAGCCCTAAACCCTGAAAAAAGGCGGGGCCCCCCACCTACATATTAAGGAAAACATATGTGTGCCATTACATGCTGGTCTCCAACAACTGCTAAAATTACATTAAATCCTTTCTAGAATTTCGTGGCTGGGACTTGAGCCTGGTCTTGGTCTGTTTACTGATGACGAATCTAGTACTGAACTGGACCCAGTTCCTGACGAGGAGCCCTGTCCTAGAATCACTCACACGTGACAGTTGACAGGTGGCCCCACCGGGTTTGCATGGTGGACGGGTGTTCTGCTAGACCGGCCTCTCCACGCCCAGGAGGACTGGACTGAGCTGGTTTCTGCTCCTCAGAGAGTTTGCGCAGAGACTCTGAGGAAGAAAGCAGTCACCTCAGGCCTCTCCATCCTAGAGACGGCAGAAGGACAAACGTCTCCTGCTGGCACAAGGTAGTGGGGTGGAGGGTGGTCGGTGTTCCAAACACCAGTGCAGAGGGGACGTGTGTGTGTTTGGGAGTGAAGGAGGAAAGCAGGGGCTCAAGTGGTGAGAGAACCAGGGGCAATGAAGTAAAAGTGGCGTTGGGGGAGCTGCTGGGGGTGTGGGGGCGGGGACGCTGGATAAGGCATGGAGGACAGGGGTGGCTCTGCGGGTCCTCTGCCTCCACACCAAACACTCAGGGATCCGTGCCTCCCGCCAGTCTGGAGTCCCAATCGCCCCTCTCTCCGATTTGGGGGACAGGGATTTCTCCTTGTTCTCTTGCCATAACGCCTTCCTTCCGACTTCTCTTGTCCCATTCTCCCTCAGATCATCCCCTCCACTTATGCCAAGGCTTCCACAGCCTCGCTCTGCCGGGCCTTGGCATTCCCAGCCTGGGTGTTGAAACCATTGGCCGGGATCTCAAGGCAGCTGGGCAGGGAGAGGATAGCTAGAAGCCCAGGACACACTGCCACAAAAAGGCTGTGACTCATTTTGAGGAATTAAAAAACGCAGTCCAATTCATTTTAAAACTTTTGTCTCTCTTGGGACTATAGGCTGAAAGTTCTTTATAGCAACGGGCTTCCAGGGACTACATGTAATTATTGGTTCCTCTTTCCTTATCATCTGCTTCTTATGTCAATTAAAACTCCACTTCAGCCGGGTGTGGTGGCTCACTACTGTAATCCCAACACTTTGAGAGGCTAAGTAGGGAGGATTGCTTGAGCCCAGGAGTTTAAGATCAGCCAAGGCAATGTGATGAGACCCATCTCTACACCAAAAATTTAAAAATTAGCTGGGTGTGGGGGCTCACGCCTGTAGTCCCAGCTATTCTGGAGGCTGAAGTGGGAGGACTGATTGAGCCTGGGAGTTCAAGGCTGCAATGAGCTGTGCTCATGCCACTGCACTCCATCTGGGCAACAGAGCAAGACCTGGTCTCAAAAAAAAAAAAATCTACTTTATATGTAACCATCATTTCGGTTTGGAAGCCACTGCCTAAAGCTGACATTTTGCAGTTGGAATATGGCTATTCCTTCCCATCTTCAGGTTGGCTCAGGCCAACCTGGGATTCAGGACCACAGAGGACAACGAGGGTGGAAGGGCCCCTTTCTCCTTTCTGTGTGTCCTTCCCAGCCTGTCTGCAGCTCTTTCTTTGTCTTCAGTGTTGGGTCTACATCCCAGATGTCAGGACCCATGTACAGGCCTGGTGTGCTCCTTCCTGTGATTCATCAGACTTGTAGAAAATATTGGCAAGGAGCTACTCCATGGTCATATCACACATGCACATGCACACACATGCACCCACACGCGTGCGTGCACACAGACACACACACACACCGACCCTGGCCCACCCCCGTTGTTGTCCCCACAGCAGCAACATTTGTAGGGCGGTAGCACTGAGTCCCCCTCCGTGCACTCTTAGGTCCTGGGTGTGTACAGAACAGGCTCCACTCAGGACAGATTTGAGACCCCTTCTCCAGACCAAGAGGCGGAAGTGCACCCTCAAAACTGGGGTGCTTTAACCTTAGCAACCAGAGAACCACATAGGGGATGTGTAAAAAATGTGCATCCCTGGGCCCCTTCAAACCCTTGACCCACTGTCCTCTGAGCAGACAACCCCTTATCCCCCCCAGCCCCAGAGAGAGCCCTGCCCAGAGTCCACGGTTAGTTTTTTTAAAGTCTGTTCCATCTAGTTAAGAAAGAACAGTGGTACAGACCCACTTACCAGGCATCACCAGAGTCCCAGCATCTGAGTCACAGGAAATCACCCTCTGAGTCTGACATGCACTTGAATTAACTGGCATACTGCCTGGCACACAGAGGGAATCTAGATGTGGAATGGATATGGGTGATGTTACACGCCACATGTTTGCCTGCCCTCCAAATTCATATGCAGAAATCCTAACTCTCAAAGTGATGACATTTAAGTCATTAGTCATGCAAGTGGAGCCCTGTGGGATTAAGAGGTGACAGGAGAGCTTGCTGTCATTCTCTGCTCCCCACTGTGTGAGGATACAACAGGAAGACAGCTGTCTGGTGAGGAAGAGAGGGCCGTCGCCAGATACCGGACCTGCTGACACCTTAATCTTGGATTTTCCAGCCTCCAGGACGGTGAGAAATAAATGCTTGGTGTTTCAGCCACCTGGCCTATTCTGTTGTGGCAGCCTGAACTGGCTAAGGTAGCGGAGTCTGATGATGAAATGGGAGAGGTGTAAAAGTGAGGTGGGAAGGAGGACTACAAATACTAACTTTTTAGAGGAAACCTTGTGCAAAAAGTGGCTTGAAAAGTTTGAAAATGACACAAAACTTTGTTCTAAGACAAATTTTCAGAATTCAAAACTGAGAGCCCCAAGACTTTTCCCAATGATAGACTTGACTTTCCTTGAGGTCTTAGCCCCAGTAGGATGGCTGGGCTCTGTTATAAAACCCATCTGTTATGGTAGACCAGTTGCTGCCTGTTCACAGCTAGTTTAATGAATATTGGGGTGTGCTTGGTAAGAGAAAATCTCAACCATTTAAGAGAAAAGAGTTTGAATGGGTTAGGGATATGGGAGAGGGGAGAAAGGAGATGGGAGAAAATACAGGAATGGGGAGAGGGTACCAGAAAGAAAGGGAACAGCAAAAGAGGCAAGGAAGAGAAGGGAAGAGGAAATTGGAGGAAGGGAGAAGGAGCTCACATAACCTCCAACCATCCTGCTCACACCAGAGGGGTTTTTTGCAGGGGCCATGGGGATGGCAGAGGAGAGTTTATTCAAAGTTAATTTTGTTTTTAAATGTCTTCTTTCAGTTTTCAATAAGCAATTATATTCTGAATACTTGGAAAACACTCCCTTCACAAAATTGTTCTTTAATTGGGTCTCTACAGGCCTGCCCTCAGTTGTTCCAGGGTAAAGAATTTGGGCAGTGCCCACACCCATGCTGTTGGACATTTCTTCACCATACCAGTGAGGGTGTTTGTGTCCACGCCCAACGTCCTGCCTGTTACTCTCCACAATGTGCCAAGAATGCCCCTGACTTGTATCCCTGTGCGCCTTCTTTTGCTTCTACTGTTGCTACTAACAGCCTTGGAGATCATGGTTGGTGAGTGTCCTGAGATCTCAAGACCTGGCTGAGAACAAGAAGGAGGAGGGAGAAAGGTGGGGGATAGGCGACTGGGGTCTCATGCAGGCTTCAAGCAAGCGGGTACCTGCTCTTAATGATGAGGTGAGGGAGAGGAACCCTGGGATGTTACCCCCAGTTAATGGGAGACCCCAGCCGGAGGCCCTAGGCCAGGCACGGGCTCACATGTGGCAGTTCTATAATGCTACCCCCCACCTTCTACTCCAGGACTCTTTCCTGAATGCCCGGGACCCCGGAGGAATTCAGCGTGTGTCCCGTGATGAATGCCTCTTTTTCCTTTCTATTGAATGTCCTGTGTGTTCAGCTAGATTTTAAGTCTCAGGAGGTCACACAGAGGTTTGTCTGTTTTGTGCCTCGGAACTTGGTAGATGTTGCTAAAAATATTTGTGATATGAATCCTCCTGTTAACACCATTAGCACTAAGTACACCCCAGGGGTCCTCGGTACCATCAAGTATCTCACCCCAGATAGTCAGGGGGAGATGGGAGCAGGGATCCGGAAGGTTGAGGGAGTCTGGGATGGAACCGCCCCCCTCTGCCAGCCTGGCCTGGTCCAGGGAGTCTTGGGTCACAGACGCGCAGGTTCTAATGGGCCTCTTCCCCTGTCCTGGACCTCACCTGCATCTTTCTCTCACAGGTGCTCACTCTCTTTGCTTCAACTTCACTATAAAATCATGGTCCAGACCTGGACAGCCCTGGTGTGAAGCGCAGGTCTTCATGAATAAAAATCTTTTCCTTCAGTACGACAGTGACAGCAACATGGTCAAGCCTCTGGGTCTCCTGGGGAAGAAGGTAAATGCCACAAGCACATGGGGAGAATTGACCCAAACGCTGGGAGAAGTGGGCCGAGACCTCAGGATGCTCCTTCTTGACGTCAAACCCCAGATAAAGACCAGTGGTAAGTGTGGAATGGGGTGGGGAAACGGAGGCAGGCAGCAAGAGAGGGGAGGGAAGAGCACAGGTGGGGAGGGGCTTTAGGTGTATTTGTGTATTGATCATTGGCCCAACCATAGAGACACATGGGACCCAACGGGCGGGAAAGGGCAAGTCCAGGTAGAAAGAATACAGGCCCCTAAATATGCAGAGAAACACTTGACCTGTTGGAAGATGATGGACCTCTCAAGAGTGGAGGATGACGGCTTTGTGCCTGGATTGCAGGTCCTTCCACTCTGCAGGTCGAGATGCTTTGTCAGCGTGAAGCAGAACGATGCACTGGTGCGTCCTGGCAGTTCACCATCAATGGAGAGAAATGCCTCCTCTTTGACGCAATGAACATGACCTGGACAGTAATTAATCATGAAGCCAGTAAGATCAAGGAGACATGGAAGAACGACAGAGGGCTGGAAAAGTATTTCAGGAAGCTGTCAGTGGGAGACTGCAATCACTGGCTCAGGGAATTCTTAGGGCACCAGGAGGCGATGCCAGAACCGACAGGTAACTGAGCCGGGAGGGAGAATGAGGCAGCTCTCTTTAAAGGTCAAAAGCCTTCCCTGTGTGGGTGTCAGCATGTGTGCAATAGAAAATTTGATTGACTTCTCTGTGGGCTTCTTCACTGGAGAGTCAGTGACGGCCATGAGGATTTCCCACCATCCTCCCTTTCCCATCCCACCTCCCACTGTTTCTTCCTCAGTATAGAAACCCCTTCCCATTAACTAATGATCCAGTCACCAATGACCCACCACTAAATGGTCCCAAGTCTATCTGCGCCATTGCAAACATCCAGGCCTTCTCTTCCTCTATTATAATTACCCTTCCACCAACTTTAATGACACTTCTTAGGAAATTCCCCACACAGAATTGAGCAAGACCCATTGTGTCATCCTCCAAACAGTTCTAACCACAGTAATCATCTGAAATTATGTGGTAATCAGATGGACATTTGCTACCTCTCTCAGCAGATATCTGAGCTCCATAAGGACAAGGCACAACACCATTCATCTTCATGGCCCAGGGTCTGGTAGAGTGGCTGTCACATGAGCCAGTGATTATGTGGGGCACCATGTGTTCCTGGGGAAAGCAGGGGCTGAGGAAAGCGTATTTTTAGGTGTCACAGGGCTTGTGCTTTGTTGTTGTTGTTGTTTAGTGTCACCAGTAAATGCTTCAGATATCCATGGATCTTCCTCTAGCCTACCAGATACATGGCTCATCCTGGGGGCATTCATCTTGACAGTCTTAATGGGAAATTTTCTCATCTACGTCATGTAGGGAAAAGAAAGAGAGATCAGACTGCTATCGTGTCTATGTAGAAAGGGAAAACATAAGAAACTCCATTTTGACCTTTACCCTGAACAACTGCTTTGCCCTGAGATGCTGTTAATCTGTAACTTTGCCCCAACCTTGAGCTCACAGAAACCTGTGTTGTATGGAATCAAGGTTTAAGGGATCTAGGGCTGTGCCTTGCTAACAAAATGTTTACAGGCAGTATGCTTGGTAAAAGTCATCGCCATTCTCCAGTCTGGATAAACCGGGGGCACAATGCACTGTGAAAAGCCTCAGGGACCTCTGCCCTGGAAAGCCAGGTATCGCCCAAGGTTTCTCCCCATGTGATAGCCTGAGATATGGCTTCGTGGGATGGGAACGACCTGACCGTCCCCCAGTCCGACACCCATGAAGGGTCTGTGTGAGGAGGATTAGTAAAAGAGGAAAGCCTCTTGCAGTTGAGATAGAGGAAGGCCACTGTCTCCTGCCTGACCCTGGGAATGGAATGTCTCAGTATAAAACCCGATTGTACATTTGTTCTATTCTGAGATAGGAGAAAAACCACCCTATGGCAGGAAGTGAGACATGTTGGCAGCAATGCTGCTTTGTTATGCTTTACTCCACTGAGATGTCTGGGTGGAGAGAAGCATAAATCTGGCCTATGTGCACATCTAAACATAGTACCTTCCCTTGAACTTATTTGTGACACAGATTCCTTTGCTCACATGTTTCCTTGCTGACCTTCTCCCTACTATCACCCTGCTCTCCTTCCGCATTCCTCTTGCTGAGAGTGAAAATACTAATCAATAAATACTGAGGGAACTCAGAGACTGGTGCTGGTGCAGGTCCTCTGTATGCTGAGCGCCGGTCCCCTGGGCCCACTGTTGTTTCTCTATTCTTTGTCTCTGTGTCTTTTTTCTTTTCTCAGTCTCTTGTCCCACCTGACAAGATATACCCACAGGTGTGGAGGGGCTGGTCCCCTTCATCTGCCGCCCAATGTGGGTGCCTTTCTCTAGGGTGGAGATACGCTAAGAATGTGAGCATTGAGGACAGTCGACGAGATTCCCGAGTACATCCACGGTCAGGTCAGCCTTGCGGCAAGCTTGTGCGCTAGGAGGAACCCGGGGTAACAATGGGACAAACTGAAAGTAAATATGCTTCTTATCTCAGCGTCATTAAAATTCTTTTAAGAAAAGGGGGAGTTAAAGCTTCTACAGAAAATCTAATTACACTATTTCCAAAAATAGGACAATTCTGCCCATAGTTTCCAGAACAGAGAACTTTAGATCCAACAGATTGGGAAAAAATTGGCAAAGAATTAAAACAAGCAAGTAGGGAAGGTAAAATCATCCCACTTACAGTATGGAATGATTGGGCCATTATTAAAGCAAATTTAGAACCGTTTCAAATAGAAGAAGATAGTGTTTCAGTTTCTGATGCCTCTGAAAGCTGTGTAATAGATTCTGAAGAAGAGGCAGGGATAGAATCCCAGAAAGGAATGGAAAGTTCACACTATAAAAATGTAGCAGAGTCTGTAATGGCTCGGTCAACGCAAAATGTTGACTATAATCAATTACAGGAGTTAATATATCCTGAATCATCAAAACTGGGTGAAGGAAGTCCAGAATTACTGGGGCCATCAGAGCCTAAACCACAATGGCCATCAACTCCTCCTCCCGCGGTTCAGATGCCTGTAACGTTACAACCTCAAATGCAAGTTAGACAAGTGCAAACCCCAAGAGAATATCAGTAGAAAAGGATAGAGTCTTTATCTCTAATTCTATCTAAAGGATAGAATCCGGCAATGCCGATTCAGATACAGTATCCACAATAGCTGGTAGAAAATAAGACCTAACCACCAGTAGTTTATCCATACCAGCTGCCAGCCGAGTTTCAGTATTGGTCGCCTCCAGAGATTCAGTACAGACCTCAAGCAGTGTGTCCCGTGCCAATAGCATGGCACCATGCCAGCAATCCACGGCAGTGGTGTTTAATCCTACATCACCACCTAGTGGACAAGGTGGTACACTGCATGAAATCATTGATAAAGCCAGAAAACGCAGATCTTGAGGCATGGCAGATCCCGGTAATTTTACAACCGATACGGATACAGGCCCGGGAAAGGGAGTCAAGCAGGAGCATCTGTCCGAACTGAAGCTAGATATGGATCTTTCACCATGAAAATGTTAAAAGGTATGAAGGATGGAGTTAAACAATATGAACCCAACTCCCCTTATATGATAACATTATTAGATTCCCTTCCTCATGGAAATAGACTTATTCCTTATGATTGGGAAAATTTGGCTAAATCTTCCCTTTCACCCTCTCAGTTTCTACAGTTTGAAACCTCGTGGACTGATGGAGTACAAGAACAGGTACAAAAAAATCAGGCTACTTATCCTGCTGTTAATATAGATGCAGACCAATTGCTAGGAACAGGTCCAAATTGGAGCACCATTAACCAACAATCAGTGATGCAGAATGAGGCTATTGAACAACTAAGGGCTATTTGCCTCGGGGCCTGGGGAAAAATTCAGGACCCAGGAAGCACCTACCTTTCTTTTAGTTCAATTAGACAAGGCTCTAAAGAGCCATATCCAGACTTTGTGGCAAGGTTGCAAGATGCCACTCAAAAATCTATTACAGAAGATAACGCCTGAAAAGTGATTGTGGAAATAATGGCCTATGAAAATGCAAATCCAGAATGTCAATTGGCCATAAAGCCATTAAAAGGAAAAGTTCCAGCAGGAGTTGATGTAATTACAGAATATGTGAAGGTTTGTGATGGGATTGGAGGAGCTATGCATAAGGCAATGCTAATGGCTCAAGTAATGCTTTAGGAGGACAAGTTAGAACACTTAGGGGAAAATGTTATAATTGTGGTCAAATCAGTCATCTAAAAAAGAATTGCGCAGTCTTAAATAAACAGAGTAAAAATAAAGAGCCACCCGGCCTGTGTCCAAGATGTGGAAAAGGAAAACATTGGGCTAATCAATGTCATTCTAAATTTGATAAAAATGGGCAACCATTGTTGGGAAACGGGAAGAGGGGCCAGCCTCAGGCGCCGCGGTCCCGCAACAAACTGGGGCATTCCCAATTCAGCCGTTTGTTCCTCCGGGTTTTCAGGGACAGCAACCCCCACAGGAAATACCACCACTTCAGGGAGTCAGCCAATTACAACAATACAGCAGCTGTCCCCCACTGCAGCAGGCAGCGCAGCAGATCTATGTTCCACTCAAATAGTTTCTTTACTTCCTGGAGAGCCCCTGCAAAAGATTCCTACAAGGGTATAAGGCCCGCTGCCAGAAGGGACGGTAGGCCTTATTTTAGGGAGATCAAGTCTAAATTCGAAGGGAGTCCAAATTCATACTGGGGTAATTGATTCAGATTACAAAGGAGAAATTCAGTTAGTGATCAGCTGTTCCCCGGAGTGCCAATCCAGGAGATAGAATTGCTCACTTACTGCTTTTGCCTTATATTAAAATTGGAGAAAACAAACCAGAAAGAACAGGAGGGTCTGGAAGTACCAACCCTGCTGGAAAAGCCGCTTATTGGGCTAGTCAGGTCTCAGAGAACAGACCTGTGCGTACAGTCACTATTCAGGGAAAGCAGTTTGAAGGAGTAGTGGATACCAGGGCTGATGTTTCTATCATCACCTTTAATCAATGGCCAAAAAATTGGCCTAAACAAAAGCCTGTTACAGGATTTGTCAGTGTGGGCACCGCCTCAGAAGTGTATCAAAGTGCCATGATTTTACATTGTCTAGGACCTCATAATCAAGAGAGTACAGTTCAACCTGTGATCACTTCTATTCCAATTAATTTATGGGGCCGAGACGTGTTACAACAATGGCACACAGAGATTACTATCTCAGCCTCCCTATACAGCCCCACGAGTCAAAAAGTCATGACTAAAATGGGATATCTCCCTGGCAAAGGACTAGGGAAGAATGGAGATGGCATTAAAGTCCCAATTGAGGCTGAGGGAAATCAAGAAAGAAAAGGAGTAGGGTATCCTTTTTAGGAGTGGCCACTGTAGAGCCTCCAAAACCCATTCCATTAACTTGGAAAACAGAAAAACCTGTATGGGTAAATCAGTGGTTGCTACCAAAACAAAAGCTGGAGGCTTTACACTTATTGGCAAAGGAACAATTAGAAAAGGGACATACTGAGCCTTCATTTTCGCCTTGGAAGTCTCCTGTGTTTGCAATTCAGAAAAATTCCAGCAGACGGCGCATGCTGACCGACTTAAGAGCTGTTAATGCCATAATTCAACCCATGGAGGCTCTCTAAGCGGGATTGCCCTCTCCGGCCATGATCCCCAAAGACTGGCCTTTCATTATTACTGATCTGAAGGATTGCTTTTTTACCATTCCTCTGGAAAAACAGGATTTTGAAAAATTTGTTTTTACTATATTAGCTATAAATAATAAAGGACCAGCCACCAGGTGTCAGTGGAAAGTGTTGCCTCAGGGAATGCTAAATAGTCCGACTATTTGTCAGAGTTTTGTAGCTCAAGCTCTTCAACCAGTTAGAGACAAGTTTTCAGACTGTCATATCATTCATTATGTTGATGATATTCCGTGTGCTGCAGAAACGAGAGACAAATTAATTGACCGTTACACATTTCTGCAGACAGAGGTGGCAAATGCAGGACTGACGATAACATCTGATAAGATTCAAACCTCTGCTCCTTTCCATTACTTGGGAATACAGGTAGAGGAAAGGAAAATTAAACCACAAAAAATAATATAAGAAAAGACACATTAAAAACATTAAATAACTTTCAAAAATTGCTAAGAGATATTAATTGGATTTGGTCAACTCCACGCATCCCTACTTATGCCATGTCAACTTTGTTCTCTATCTTGGGAGGGGGGTCCAGAATTGAATAGCAAAAGAGCATTAACTCCAGAGGCAACTAAAGAAATTGAATTCGTTGAAGAAAAAATTCGGTCAGCAGAAGTAAATAGAATAGATCACTTAGCCCCCCTCCAACTTTTGATTTTTGCTACTGCACATTCTCCAACAGGCATTATTGTCTTGTGGAGTGATCCTTCCTCACAGTACGATTAAGACTTTTACATTGTACTTGGATCAATTGGCTACATTACTTGGTCAGGCAAGATTACGAATAGTAAAATTGTATGGAAGTGACCCAGATAAAAATCACTGTTCCTTTACACAAGGAACAGGTTAGACAAGCCTTTATCAATTCTACTGCATGGCAGATTGGTCTTGCTGACTTTGTGGGAATTATTGACATTCATTACCCAAAAACAAAAATCTTCCAGTTTTTAAAATTGACTACTTGGATTTTACCTAAAATTACTAGACATAAACCTTTAGAAAATGCTCTGACGGTGCATTGGAAATGCACCCAGCAATGGAAACACGGCTTACATCAGGCCAAAAGAACGAGTCATTGAAATTCAATGTTTGGTTGCTGTCATTTCAGTGTTACAAGATTTTAATCAGCCTATTAACATTGTATCAGATTCTGCATATGTAGTATAGGCTACAAAGGATGTTGAGACAGCCCTAATCAAATATAGTATGATCAGTTAAACCAGCTGTTTAATTTGTTACAACAAACTGTAAGAAAAAGAAATTTCCCATTTTATATTACTCATGTTCGAGCACATACTAATTCACCAGGGCCTTTAAAGCAAATGAACAAGCTGACTTGCTGGTGTCACCTGCCTTCATGGAAGCACAAGAACTTCACGCCCTGACTCATGTAAATGCAACAGGACTAAAAAATAGATTTGATATCACATTAAAACAGGCAAAAAACATTGTACAACATTGCACTCAGTGTCAAGTCCTACACCTGCCCACTCAGGAGGCAGAAGTTAATCCCAGAGGTCTATGTCCTAATGTGCTAGGCAAATGCATGTCACACATGTACCTTCATTTGGAAAATTATCATTTGTCCATGTGACAGTTGATACTTATTCACATTTTGTATGGGCAACCTGCCAGACAGGAGAAAGTACTTCCCATATTAAAAGACATTTATTATCTTGTTTTGCTGTCATGGGAGTTCCAGAAAAAATTAAAGCAGATAATGGGCCAGTATACTATAGTCAAACATTTCAAAAATTCTTAAATCTGTGGAAAATTACACATACAATAGGAATCACTTATAATTCCCAAGGACAGGCCATAATTGAAAGAACTAACAGAACACTCAAAGGTCAATTGGTTAAATGAAAAAAGGAAAAAGACAGCAGGGAGTATAACACTCCCCAGATGCAACTTAATCCAGCACTCTATATTTTAAATTTTTTAAACATTTATAGAAATCAGACCACTACTTCTGCAGAACATTTTACTGGTAAAAAGAACAGCCCACATGAAGGAAAACTGATTTGGTGGAAAGACATCAAAAATAAGACATGGGAAATAGGGAAGGTGATAACATGGGGGAGAGGCTTTGCTTGTGTTTCACCAGGAGAAAATCAGCTTCCTGTTTGGATGCCCACTAGACATTCGAAGTTCTACAATGAACCCATCGGAGATGCAAAGAAAAGTGCCTCCGCGGAGACAGAAAACCCGCAATAGAGCATCATCAACTCGCCAGGTGAACAAAATGGTGATATCAG
Source organism: Macaca mulatta (assembly GCF_049350105.2). NCBI lineage: Eukaryota > Metazoa > Chordata > Mammalia > Primates > Cercopithecidae > Macaca > Macaca mulatta. The sequence goes on along the minus strand of NC_133409.1, from coordinate 68,657,185 downwards.
AAGAACAAATGAAGTTGCCATCCACCAAGGAAGTGGAGCCGCCGACCTGGGGCCAACTAAAGAAGCTGACACAGTTAGCTGAAAAAAGCCTGAAGAAAACAAGGGTCACACACACTCCAGAGAACATGCTGCTGGCAGCTTTGATGATTGTATCAATGGTGGTAAGTCTGCCTGTGACTGCCAGAGCAGCTGCAGCTAATTACACTTACTGGGCCTATGTGCCTTTCCCGCCCTTAATTCAGGCAGTCACTTGGATGGATAATCCTATTGAAGTATATGTTAATAATAGTGCATGGGCACCAGGCCCCACAGGTGATCGTGGCCCTGCCCAACCTGAAGAAGAAGGAATGATGAATATTTCTATTGGGTATTATTATCCTCCTATTTGCCTAGAGAAGGTACCAGGATATTTAATGCCTACAACCCAGAATTGGTTGGTAGAAGCACCTACCGTCAGTGCCACCAGTAGATTTACTTATCACATGGTAAGTGGAATGTCACTCGGGCCACAGATAAATAATTTACAGGATTCTTCTTATCAAAGATCATTAAAAATTAGGCCTAAGGGGAAGCCTTGCCCCAAGGAAATTCCCAAAGGATCTAAAGGCCCAGAAGTCTTAGTTTGGGAAGAATGTGTGGCTGATACTGCGGTGGTATTACAAAACAATGAATTTGGAACTATTATGGACCGGGCCCCTCGAGGCCAATTATATTATGATTGTACGGGCCAGACCCACTCATGTTCACAGGCCCCATCCGTCTGGCCCACTAATCAGGACTATGATAGTGATTTAACTGAAAGGCTGGACCAGGTTTATAGAAGGTTAGAATCACCCTATCCATGGAAATGGAGTGAAAAGGGAATCTCATCACCTCGACCAAAGTTAGTTAGTCCTGTTACTGGTCCTGAACATCCAGAATTATGGAAGTTTACTGTGGCCTCGCACCACATTAGAATTTGGTCTGGAAATCAAGCTATAGGAACAAGAGATCCTAAGCCATATTATACTATTAACCTAAATTCCAATCTGACAATTCCTTTGCAAGGTTGTGTAAAACCTCCGTATATGTTAGCTGTAGGAAACATAGTTATTAAACCAGATTCCCAAACTATAACCTGTGAAAACTGTAGATTGTTTACTTGCATTGATTCGACTTTTGATTGGCAGCACCGTATTCTACTAGTGAGGGCAAGAGAGGGCGTGTGGATCCCTGTGTCCATGGACTGACCGTGGGAGAGGCTTCCCCATCCGTCCATATTTTAACGGAAGTATTAAAAGGAGTTCTAACTAGATCCAAAAGATTCATTTTTACTTTGATTGCAGTGATTATGGGTCTTATTGCAGTCACAGCTACTGCTGCGGCTGCTGGAATTGCTTTACACTGCTGTGTTCAAACTGCAGAATATGTAAATAATTGGCAAAAGAATTCCTCAAAATTGTGGAATTTTCAGACCCAAATAGATCAAAAATTGGCAAACCAAATTAATGATCTTAGACCAGCTGTCATTTGGATGGGAGAAGGCTCATGGGCTTGGAACGTCATTTTCAGTTACAGTGTGACTGGAACACGTCGGATTTTTGTATTATACCCCAAGCCTATAATGAGTCTGAGCATCACTGGGACATGGTTAGACACCATCTACAAGGAAGAAAAGATAATCTTACTTTAGGTATTTCAAAATTAAAAAAAGAAATTTTTGAGGCATCTAAAGCCCATTTAAATCTGGTGCCAGAAACTGAGGCAATTATGAAAGCTGCTAATGGCCTCGCAAATCTTAACGCGGTCACGTGGGTTAAAACTATCGGAAGTTCCACTATTATAAATTTCATATTAATCATTGTATGTCTGTTCCGTCTGTTGTTAGTCTGCCAGTGTATCCAGCAGCTCTGAAGAGACAGTGACCAGTGAGAACGGGCCATGATGACGATGGTGGTTTTGTCAAAAAGAAAAGGGGGATATGTAGGGAAAAGAAAGAGCGATCAGACTGTGATTGTGTCTATGTAGGAAAGGAAGACATAAGAAACTCCGTTTGACCTTTACCCTGAACAATTGCTTTGCCCTGAGATGCTGTTAATCTGTAACTTTGCCCCAACCTTGAGCTCACAGAAACCTGTGTTGTATGGAATCAAGGTTTAAGGGATCTAGGGCTGTGCCTTGTTAACAAAATGTTTACAGGCAGTATGCTTGGTAAAAGTCATCGCCATTCTCCAGTCTGGATAAACCAGGGGCACAATGCACTGTGAAAAGCCGCAGGGACCTCTGCCCTGGAAAGCCAGGTGTTGTCCAAGGTTTCTCCCCATGTGATAGCCTGAGATATGGCTTCATGGGATGGGAAAGACCTGACCGTCCCCCAGTCCGACACCCATGAAGGGTCTGTGCTGAGGAGGATTAGTAAAAGAGGAAAGCCTGTTGCAGTTGAGATAGAGGAAGGCCACTGTCTCCTGCCTGACCCTGGGAATGGAATGTCTCGGTATAAAATCCGATTGTACATTTGTTCTATTCCGAGATAGGAGAAAAACCGCCCTATGGCAGGAGGTGAGACATGTTGGCAGCAATGCTGCTTTGTTATGCTTTACTCCACTGAGATGTTTGGGTGGAGAGAAGCATAAATCTGGCCTATGTGCACATCCAAGCATAGTACCTTCCCTTGAACTTATTTGTGACACAGATTCCTTTGCTCGCATGTTTCCTTGCTGACCTTCTCCCTACTATCACCCTGCTCTCCTTCCGCATTCCTCTTGCTGAGAGTGAAAATACTAATCAATAAATACTGAGGGAACTCAGAGACCCGTGCTGGTGCGGTCCCCTGGGCCCACTGTTCTTTCTCTATACTTTGTCTCTGTGTCTTATTTCTTTTCTCAGTCTCTTGTCTCACCTGACGAGATATACCCACAGGTGTGGAGGGGCTGGCCCCCTTCAACATCAGGTGGCAAAAAGGTGAGTGGCAGGCTGGTCTCTGGCCCTTGAGGATGTCTTAGTCTGGTAAGGACTTGAGAGAGGTGAGCCATGGGTCTCACCCAAGCCCCCTCCTCGATCCATCTCCCTCCATAGAAATGGTGCACTGCCTTAGTCTTGAGCCCCCACACTACACAGCAGGGCTGGCAGCACAAACATGCAGTGAGAGGAGGGACGAAGCAAACAACTCCTGAGGAGGGGCAAGGTCCAAGATCTGGAACACCTGCCTGGGGTATTGTCTCCTCGCCATCCACCCCAGGGTTCTCCCAGCCCTTTGATGGAAAGTTTGTTTGCTGTCTGCGTTTAGCATGACTTAGCTCAGCAAGGTTCCATCCCCTTTTCCCGTTCACCCTGAGAAGACTTGCTGGTGGCACTTGCGGCTGCAGCATTTACTCCCAGATAACACACAAGGTGTGGTATAAGAAATCCTTTCACCACCCTCTAACCATTACAGCTCTGAACTCCTACAACCTGTTCAAGAAGGACAACCCTAGCACATGATTAGCCATGTAAATTTCAGACTCAGTTGATTGAAAGAATGCTGGAAAAGCACCACGGCCGGGGCGGCAACGTCTTCGAGGTCGCCAGTGCTCTGATGGTGTCACACCTTGGCCTATCCAGAAGTTTTTTTTTTTGGTTGTTGTTTTTTTGTTTGTTTGTTTGTTTGTTTGTTTGCTTTTAATACATTCCTCAAACACTTATTGGGCACCTACTATGTGTCAGGCACTGTTCTAGGTACCTGGGACACATCAGGGATTCTTGCTGTCCTGAGGTCAGAGATGAGGAATTCCATGGGATGAGTCTTCTGTTCTTAAACCCAGTGTAAAGACGAGGCCGTCAGGGAGGAGGGAGTAAGATCTGGGCATCGGAGCCCCCCAGCTGCTGCTCATGGGGGTGAGGACACCAGGCCCCTGACTGTGCTCTGGCCTCTGTCTCCCAGCTCCCTGCCCAGGCCCACAGCTATGGCCATGGCCCAGGAGCTCAGCCACCTCCTGCCCAGTCTGCGGCAGGCCATCCAGGAGCCTCAGCCATCTCTGCAGCCCGAGCCTGTCTTCACCATGGACAGAGCCAAGGTACCGCCGCTTTTCTGGAAGCTGTACATCTACGCGGGCTACCGGCCACTGCATCGGACCTGGCGCTTCTACTTCCGCATGCGGTTCAGCCGCTGCTGCTGCGGCTGGCCCTCCTTGTGGGGACCATGGACTTCTGGGGAGACCCACACGCCCTGCCCCTCTTCATCACTGTCCTCGCCTCTTTCACCCACCTCTCCTTCAGTGCCTTGGCTCACCTCCTGCAGGCCAAGTCCGAGTTTTCAAAAAAATACATCGAGCGGACTATTTAAGATTTTTGCATTACGTGTAGTAAGGTTGTCACATTTCAACAAAAAAAAAAAAATTTAGAAAACTAGAAGCAGAGGTTTCAGTTTTCATTATTGTTTTGACAAACTGGTGGCACTCCCCGTCAGGTATGTACTCAGTAATGAATTAAATTAGAAATACATTATATATTTTTTCTAGTGAGAATCTGATACACAGATATGCACACATTTTTTTTTAGACGGAGTTTCCCTCTTGTTGCCCAGGCTGGAGTGCAGTGGGGAGATCTCAGCTCACAGCAACCTCCGCGTCCCGGGTTCAAGCGATTCTCCTGCTTCAGCCTCCGGAGTAGCTGAGATTACAGGTGTGCGCCATCATGCCCGGCTAATTTTACATTTTTAGTAGAGATAGGGTTTCTTCATGTTGCTCAGGCTGATCTCAAACTCCACAGGCAGAGGAAGTGAGAAGGAGCTGAGAGATGGAACTAAGAGACAAACATTTGCAGCTCCCAGCCTGATTCTGCTCTGTGCCAGCGCCTGCAATGGGCATTGTGGGGGTGTTAGCCGAGGCCAGCTGGGCAGCTCCCTGCCCCACCTTCAGGAGCCAATGATGGAGCATTCTAGAGCCTTCTCAGAGAACTGTGGCCGTGGGGAGCGGAATGTACTAGGCACCGAAAGGGAGGTAGCCAACCCCAGGGGTCTGAGCTTCCAAAGGCTCTCTCTTGGGGTGTAGGGCAGTGCAGTGAGGGAAGGCCTGGCTACTTCCTTTACTACATCTACAGAAGGAGAGATGATCAGAAAAGGCCAGAAGAGTAAGACATGTTCCAAGTACCCCATCTCCACTGGCAAAGCACTTGAAGACCCTTCCTTGTCCTCTCAGATAATTTTGATCCTCTAGTCTTTAAAATAGGAGTTACGATCTCCATTTTAAAATAGAAACTGAGGCCGGGCACAGTGGCTCACGCCTGTAATCCTAGCACTTTGGGGAGGTTGAGGCAGGTGGATCACTTGAGGTCAGGAGTTTGAGACCAGCCTGGCCAACCTGGTGAAACTCCGTCTCTACTAAAAATACCACACACACACACACACACACACCCCTTAGCTGGGTATGGTGGCACATGCCTGTTATTTCAGCTGCTTGGGAGGCTGAGGCATGAGAATCACCTGAACCTAGGAGGTGGAGGTTGCAGTGAGCCAACATCACGCCACTGCACTCCAGACTGGGCAAAAGAGCGATACTCTGTCTCAAAATAATAAGCTACAATAAAATAGAAACTGAGGCCCAGAGAGGTAATGAGCTTAGCCAGAAGACACAGCCAATGAAGAGTATCACACAGAAGCTGTGTCTCCCAGCTCCTTGCCCAGTTGTGTGGAGACCCTTGGTTTATGCTGGAGGTGGCAGAATTTGGGGGGTTCTGACCCCCTCTCTCCCCAGTAGGCAGCTGCGCGTGGCCAGGCACAGCTCCAGCCCCATGGTGGCTGGTGGGCAAGCGGAGGCTCTTTGGAACACGTGTTTCCACTTCACTGGAGATGGGAACTAATAGCAGAAAATCCTGTGAAGCTGCTAATGGGATAATGGAGAAAGTGTTTATTTTTCGAAGGAGGCCTGTGAGGATCTGGGGCAGGCCCAGTGTGAGGCCACGGAGGCAGGAGGTCAGTCCACTGTTAACAGGGATTACGCAGACACCGTGGAATGAGGGGGTTTCCAGAGCAGAGGCTGAAGGCAGGGCCTGGTCTGGTGCTCTCAACATCTGCTCTCCCTTGGGACAGTAAAGCTGGACCCGAGGACTCCAATCACTTCTAGGTAGGGGGCTCCATGCTCCACGCTTTCCTCTACATCTGCTTCCTTCTATCCCGCCCAAGGTGCAGGCGCCTGGGGTGGGGCGGGGCGGGGGGAGGGTCATCACATGGGTCTCCTGTCCCCAGGCAGTGTGACCCCTTCAGCTTCCTGAGGGATGTCTGGGTAGCTGCCTCCCCCCATGCACAACTCTGGGAGGGAGGTGGTTCATATTGCACCTTCGCCTGGAACCACAACCACCCCCGGGGAGCTAGTTCTCCTTGAGAAATGTCTTCATGAGCAAGGCACAGTGGGTCTGCCCTCCCCTGTCCCAATTAGGTAGCCAGCTGTCTCTCCAGCAGATAGCACTGCCCTTGGACCTCCCAGCCCTAGCCCACTTGGAAGCTCCTATTAAGCTTGAGGGCAAGAAGTCCCTTAGCAGTCCGCAGTGCGGTGGCTCTCAGGCTGTGGGTGTGGGAGAGGCACTCAGGGGCATAGGGGAGGCCAAGCTGGCAGGATCCCAGGCTCCCCTGCTCCAGTCAGAGCAGTCCCGCCTTGTTTTACATATTGACATTCCTCACATTTCTCTCCAAACACTAAAGTTTCTACTTCTTAAAAAATAAAAATAGGCCAGGCGTGGTGGTGCACGCCTGTAATCCCAGCACTTTGGGAGGCCGAGACAGGTGGATCACCTGAGGTCAGGAGTTCAAGACCAGCCTGGCCAACATGGTAAAACCCCATCTCTACTAAAAATACAAAAATTAGCTAGGCATGGTGGCGCACACCTGTAATCACAGCTACTTGGGAGGCTAAGGCAGGAGCATCCCTTGAACCTGGGAGGTGGAGGTTGCAGTGAGCCAAGATCGTACCACTGCACTCTAGCTGGGTGACAAGAGTGAAACTCTGTCTCAAAAAAAAAATAATGATAAAAAATAAAAAGCATTTAAAAATCTTTGCTCTTTCCCACTCTATGGAGGTGAAATAACTCAGGACTCAGAGAGATGGGACTTGCCAAGGTCACGCAGAGCTGGAATCTGGCTGCAAGTCACTGGCCTCCTGGCCAGAGGTGGTCCCACCACCTTCTGCTTAGAGTAACCAGTGAGACTTCAGGAAAACCAGAGAGAGGCTAGAAATGGTCCTTTAGGAAGTAGAGAGGTGGGAAGAATTTGGTTGGTGTTCCCGGAGCCCCTGGAAAGTTGTTGCATCTCTCCGGGCCCTGTATAAGGCCTGCATGGGAGAGATGGCATTGAACATTGAGGATGAGGGCAGCGAGGATGGCAGGGACCTGTGTGCAGTTGGGCTGGAGGGCCCCTGCCTTTGAGGCTGACCCAGGCTGCAGATGAGGTCCTTCCTCCCTGCAGGGCAGCCCTGCTGGAGGCCTCTTCTTTCTGGCCTGCCCAATAGTGAGTAGCCCTGGCCCAGGCTGCAGGGTCCTTTGTTTGTCCAGGCCAGCCTGGGCGTCTTCTCTCAACCCAGCCCAGGAAGGCTAAGGGTCTGGAAACCCCCACCCTGTCTGCTTCTTCCAGTGTGCCTGGTAGGTATTCCAGGATTCCCGATGCACCTGCCATGCTCGAGGGTTGCCTGGCTGCTCATAAGTTGAAAGCTCACCCTTGGTTACCAGTGCCTCTCCACTAGGAGAGCTCTTAAGTTTCATATCAGAGGCAGGCCCTCTTTGCCAAGCCCTGTTCACTACAATTACATTGTATTTCCTTGGGAACATGCACTGGACATTTGTCAGTTCAATTTTCAACCTGCCCCTCATCCTCCTCACTCTCCTGTGCTGGTTCCTCGTGCCTTCTTTTCCTTGGGGAAGCAAGGGGAGGCATTTGGGAAGGACACCCCTCTGCCTCTATGCTGCTTGGCTCTGGGACAATTGGCCTAAGTTATTCCTGGAGACTTTAGGCAAACATTGGAAAGAACTTCCTGACCAACAGGGGCTTAGAAACAACAGGAGTGCGAGGAAGATGGTGAATTTGTTGGCCCTGGAGACATTCTATGGGGGCTGGGTGTGTGGAGAGGCTTGATGGGCTGTTTTAGACAGAGGTAGGTCACGTCTTAGGAGCCCTAGTCCTAAGCCCAGCTGCAGGCCCAAAGTCCATGCTTATCCCTTTGTGTGACAAATATCGGTGGAGCATCTGCTCAGTGCTGGGCATACACTGGGCTCTGGAGAGCAGGGAGCAAGAGACCCAGTGCCTGTCCATCCTAGGTCAGGCACAAGTGACCAGAAGACTTCAAGATAGTGCATTGTCAGTGCTGTGATAGACAAAGAATCAGGTCTGGACACCTCACCCTGGCCTAGAGGGGATGGGAAAGTCTTCTTGGAGGAAGAGGTCTCTGCTGAGACTGGAAAAAGGGAGAGACGGTGAATAGAGCAAGAGCTGGACTCTAAAATCCCAGGACCTGTGTGCCATGCAGGTGCACTCAGTAGCTCAGCTGGGGCAGCATCAGTGAGCCTTTTTTAAATTATTTTTTAAATGGATAGCCCAATGAAGAGAAAAATACAATCAGCAGATCACATGAATATCCAGTAACCTGGTAAGCATCCTTGTCATTTTGACATATTTAGCCCAGTGTTTGGCACACAGTAGGACCTCCACAAGCATTTGTTAAAGGAACAGGATATTTGGTCAGTCTGGAACTCTATATTCTTCACTGGCCCTCTTTCTCCTCCAAACCTGCAAAACCTTTCTCCTCCAAACAGAGCTCAGCTTAGAGCTCTGCCAGGAGAGGGTCAGCTGCCAAACCATCCCAAGTCATGTATTTACCAGGCCTCGCTCCAAAGCTGTGTCCTAAAAAGAAGTAAAAACAGTGACAGCAATGTGCACTGAGGGCTTCCCATGTGCAGGCACCGTTCTCATCACTTTACCCACGTTGCCCCACTTAATCCTCACAAACGCCATATGAGATGGACACTGCCATGATGTCATTTTACAGGTGAGGAAATAGGAGCACAGAGAAGTTATGTGCTTCACCCCAGGTCACACAGCTGGTACATGGATGATGGAAAAAATCACATTCTGTGTAGCTCCAGGGTCTCAGGCATCACTGGGGCTTTAAATTCTTGGAATAACTAAGAGAAGCAGGTATCAATCTTCCCCTCTTACAAATGAGAAAAACCAAAGCTCAGAGAATTAAGCATTAATAACTTGCCCAGCCTGGAATCTGCTTCTCTGGATTTTGGCCCCCAAAACAGTGCTGTCTTATCCCCTGCACCCCATCAGTACCCAGGACCTTTCCTAAACTGGGGTGCAAACAGCTGCACCCTGGCGAGCTCTGGGAGGGAACCAGCTCCAGGAGGCGAGCTGGCCCTGCGACTTGCCAGCAGGATTTATGTCCTGTCCAAGGAGGACAGTTTGGCTGTCCTCCAGGAACAAGTGACCAGAAAACTTCAAGATAGTGTGCATTGTCAGTGCTGTGATAGACAAAGAATCAGGTCAGGACACCTCATCCAGGTCTAGAGGGGATGGGGAAGTCTTCTTGGAGGAAGAGAGGTCTCTGCTGAGCAGAGCTCCGAGATGGAACTTATTTCCATTAAACGATCGCAAATGTCAGGCAGCATAGCCTGGGAGCGACTTGTGCACGCATCCAGGTGGCTGCAGGCCAGGCCACCCATAACAAGCATGCCCGCTGACCTCATGGTTACTCCTACTGCAATTAGAGCCCACGAAGAGACAGAAGGTTTCAACACTGAGCCTGAACAGCATACTCTGCAGGGCATGCGGCATCCCCTCCCGCCCGAGAGACGGCAATGGGACAGAGGGTGTTGTTCTAATGAACTGAATGAGATCCGTTCCAATGCAGATGGATGAAGAAATTACCTGCAGATGTGACTATGCACAGCCACTGTGACTGTCCAGGCTGTCACCAGGCTCAGGGAGCCAGGGCCTCATGAAGCAGGGTTCCTCCCATGCAGCCCCCTGCCTCTGGGCAATGCAGACTTGTGCCAGTCTGGGCTGATGAGTAATTGATGAGTAATTGCTGCCTCGCTTAGGCCTCCCGGCATCAGTGCTTCCCAGGCCTGTGTTGTCCAGAGGCTCAGCTGGTAGGGTGGGACTCCCCAGGGGTCCTGGTTAATGGCCTGGGGAGGGCTTCTGCAGGGGAACACGGGAGGCTGCCAGTGGTCCTCTGTGCACACTCCAGGGGGGCCGAGTCCTCCTCCATGTGCACTGCAAAGCCTCCTCACTGGGTCTTTGAGCCCCTATGCATTTTTTAATTGTATAAAACCAGATAACACATTTTCTAAAAGATAGCTATAGAAAAGTTTCCTACATTGAAGACACAGGATCCATGAGAACATTGATTGATTGATTGATTCATTCATTCATTCATTCATTCATTCCAGAGCCCACAAGGCTCCAAATTGTTCCTGGCTGGGACAGAAAAGAGGAGCAAACCTGGCCTCTGTCTTGGAGGAGTCCAGGGAAAGGAGATGGACGTATAAATAGCTGGTTACCCGAAAGTGGGATGGGCTATTATACTGGAGTGTATAATACAGTAAGTCCTTACTTAACACCGTAAACCAGTTCTTGGAAACTGACTTTAAGCAAAACGACATGGAACAAAACTAATTTTTTCCTCATGGACACTGAATGAAACAAAATGCTGTTATTTAAGGACCTGATGTACGTTGTTTCCCTTAAAGTCACAGTTTCCAAGAACCTACCAACAACGTTAAGTGAGGATTTACTGTACTCTGGGGACTCAGATGAGGGAGGTGACTTGGGCTGGTGGTCAAGGAAGACTTCATAGAGGAGGTGATGTTTAAACTGAAAGGTGAACAGAACCTCCCCAGATGGATGAAGGGAGAGGGCATCCCTAGCGGGAGATCCCCCGTGACAAAGGTGGGGGGCAGAGGGGGACATATTGCAGAGCACAGGATGACGAGGGGCTCAGGGGCTCACAAGGGGCCTTGGACACCAGGCTGAAGACCCCGGGAATGTCTGAAGGTCTTTTGGGCCAAGAAGACAACGTGGCTCGATTTCCATGTTAGAGCAATCCTCTTGGCAAAGGGTGTGCTGGAGGGACAGGTTGGAGGCAGAGGCCAGCAATTGTCCAGGTAGGGAGAAGGGAGAGGAAAGGGCAGATTCATGAGAGGTTTGGACAGTACCACCATCTTGGGGACTTCTATGCTGGAATGGGATGTAGAGGGGAGCGGTGAGGAGGCAAAAAAAGAAGAAAGAGTCAGGAACCATGAGGCTGGTGGGTGACAGGAAGCCCACACGGGGAGGGGAAGAAGGATCCTACTCCAGGCATGGCTGCCCAGTGTTTAGGATTCAGGGACCCAGGACGTCCATGTTACGATCCTGGCTGCTTCCCGAAGCGTTGTGAGAGCTGCTCTTCTCCACCAGGCACCTGTTTCCCCACACCAAGTCAGAAAGCTCATTCCCACCCCTCTTCCATCCATCTTCCCCCAGCATGGAGAAGATAACTGGGAAACATTCGGGGAAGGTGTGAGGAGCTCTTTGGATTTTCTGAGCCCACCTGATCCATGATGGGTGAGGGACAGAAAATCTCAAACCCAGGCTTGCTGTTGAGCTCAGCAGCTTCCTCATCCAACATCCTTGGGGGCCTTTCCATAATTTCCTCTCCCCCAGAGCCTCCACACAACCCTGGAACCCCTCAGCAAATGACCTTGCCTCTTACCTGCCATCCCAAAGACACTCCCACCACTCAAACTCACTGTCAGGTTTCTGTCCTTCCCTAACCTGGTCCTGAGCCAGCCTCTTCACCTGTGCTTGGGGACCCTGTGCCATCAACCATCCCTTCTCATGCTGCTGTCTCCTGCCCCTCAGCTGACAAAACAGGGTCCTGACTCCTCCATTCCAAAGTGCCTCCTGCATCTGCTTCAAGCTACTGCCTTCTTCCTTTCCCTCTTAAAGGGCTTTCTACATGCATCACTTCCATATCCTCATCTCTTTCACCCTTCCACCCACTGCAAACTAGCTGCTGTGCCCTCGCTTCCAAGAAACTCTTCTTACAGAGGCCACAGCCTGTACAGGCCTGTCCTCATCCTACGTGTCCTCTCTGCACTTTTATCACCTTGAACACTTCCTTCCTTCCTTCCTTCTTTCCTTCCTTCCTTCCTTCCTTCCTTCCTTCCTTCTTTGCTCACTCCCTCCTTCCCTTCCTCCCTCCTTCCCTCCCTCCTTTCCTTCCTTCCTACCTTCCTTCCTTCCTTCCTTCCTTCCTTCCTTCCTTCCCCTGTCTCCTTCCTTGGCTCCTGCTGCCCAGTACCTACGGGTTCTACTCTCACCCTCTCTGCCATCTCCTTGGGCAACGTCATGCAGGTTGGGCTTCCCCAGCAAAGCCCCTTGGAAGCCTCTTGTTCTCTCTGCAAACATTCTCCCGAAGCTTGACCCTTACTCCAGCCCTGACTTCTCTAGTGACCTCCAAACCCATCTATCCAGAAGCCAGCACATGTCCTCCACCCCATGTCTCATATCCTGTCTCCCGCACCCACCCATCCCCCACCTGTCCCCTGCCTTGCTGAACAGCCAGCAAACTGGAGCCATCCGCCTTTACTCTCCCTGCATCCAATGGATCACCAGGTCCTGCTGATTCAGCCTTCCAAATATCCCTGGGATCAACTTATCTGCATCTCCACTGTCATCACCCTAGCCTATTCTTGAATCTCACACCTGGACAGTCTCCCAGACTTCTCTGCCTGAAATCGTCCTCCCACTAGGTCTCTGCAGAGCTGGTCTCTGCCTTTCCCTCTGACCACATCTGCTTACATCCCCTTTCTCTCTTCATTCCAGTCCCCCTGCCTTTCTACTCTTTCCTGAATACACCAAGCTGGTTCCCACCCCTGCACTCTCTGGAAGGCTCTCCTGCCAGATCAGCAATTCTCAAACCTTTTGTTCCCATGACTCCAATACACTTTTAAGAACTGACGGACTGGGCATGGTGACTCACACCTGTAATCCCAGCACTTTCAGAGGCCAAGGCGGGTAGATTGCTTGAGTTCAGGAGTTCGAGACCAACCTGGGAAACGTGTGGTGAAACCCTGTCTCTGCAAAAACTACAAAAATTAACCATATGTGGTGGTATGCACCTGTAGTCCCAGATATTCAGGAGGGCCTGTAGTCTCAGCTACTCAGGAGGCTGAGGTGGGAAGAGCGCTTGATCCCAGGAGGTCAAAAAGAAAAAGAATTGAGGACTCCAGGCCAGGCATGGTGGTTCATGCGTATAGTTCCAGCACTTTGGGAGGCACAGGTAGGAGGGTTGCTTGAGGCCAGAAGTTCAAGGCGAGCCTGGGCAACATAGCAAAACCCCATCTCTACTAAAAGGAAAATCAGCCAGGTGTGGTGGCATGCACGTGTGGTCTCAGCTGAGGCAGGAGGATCACCTGAGCCTGGGATGTTGAGGCTGCAGTAAGCTATGATTGTGCCACTGTACTCCAGCCTGGGCAGCAGGGTGACTTTGTTTCCAAAAAATTAAAAGTTAAAAAAAAAATTGAGTGTCTGTTTGTGTCCATATGGGTTATATCCATGACTATTTACCAACATAGAAATTAAATTTGAGGATTTTTAAAAACAGAATGCAAGCCAGGCTCAGTGGCGTGCACCTGTAGTTCCCGCTACCTGGGAGGCTGAGGAAGTAGGATGCTTGACTCCCGGAGTTCTAAACTAGCCTGATCAACATAGTGAGACTGGTCTCAATAAACAAACAAACAAAAAAACCCACAAAAATTAGAATACTCAAGAACAAATCCCATTAGCTGTCAGAGCGATGACATCATCATACATCACAGAGCACCTGAAAACTTCCTTGTAGACTGGTGAGAGAATGAGAGTAACAAATAGCATCTTAGTATCATAAAAAGTCTTCACTTGCAAAGCCCCTGAAAGGGTCTTGGAGTGCTCAGATGGCGCTGAGCACAGCTGCACCAGATAGTCACACGTGCCACTCATTCACTTCATTTAGGCCTAAGGACAAAAGTCACCTCCTCAGAAAGCCTCTCCGCTCCCTCACCCTCTCCTCAAGTCATTCTATCCCATTACTACTTGCATGTTTTTCTTTCTTCTTTCTTTCTCTTTCTTTCTTTCTTTCCTTCTTTCTTTTTCTTTCTCTTTTTTTCTTTCTTTCTCTTTCTTTTTTTTTCTCACTCTCTCTCTCTTTCTTTTTGGGGATAGGAGCCTGCTCTGTTGCCCAGGCTGGAGTGCAGTGGCATAACCACAGTTCACTGCAGCCTCAACCTCCCAGGCTCAAGTGATCCTCCCACCCCAGCCTCCCACATTGCTGGAACCATAGGTCTGTGCCACCCAGCCTGGCTAATTTTTTTTTAACTATTTGTAGAGACAAGGGTCTCCCTGTGTTACTCAGGCTGGTCTTGAACTCCGGGCTCAAGTGATTCTTCCACCTTTGCCTCCCAAAGTGCTGGGATTACTGGTGTGAGCCACGTGCCTGGTTTGCATGGTCTTTATAGAACTTATTACCATCTGAAATTGTTTTCTTGCTTATTTATTTTGTTCCTTCCCACTAGAATGCAAGCTCCATGGGGACAAAATCCAGATTCTTTTGTTCACGTTGGAGCCCGGCATAGTGCCTGACACACAGTGTCAAAGATCTTTAAATGAATGAATAGTATCAAAGCAGTTGTTCTCCCCATTGCTCTCTATTAGAATCACTTGTAGGGGAGGGGGATTTTTAAATTCCTGCATCCCATTAAACCAGAATCTCAGGGGGTGAACCCGAGTCTACCCAGGCATCAGTGTTTTATAAAGTTCCCCAAATGATTCCAATGTGCCCCTGAGAATAAGAACCAATGGTCTAGATTCTTAAATCCTCACTGATGGAGAGACTGTTTATTCCTCACTGGGCCAGACATACACAGGATATAAATAAGGGCAACTCTGTCTTGCTAGACAGGCAGCCAGGCCCAAGGGCAACTAGATGGAGGAAGCTCTTCAGCTCTCTGTGGGTGAGAACTACCCTTCTTGGTCCCGGGCCATGGATCAAAGAGATGGGATCAGTCGCTTGCACAGACGGCGCTGGTTATTCTCTCAAACAGGTCTGCACGGCTTGCTGCACTGGGAGCGTTTTTCCCCTTACTGTGATGCAGGATTCTGGTGCATTGGAGACTCGCAGGGAGCGATGATGATTTCAGTGGACAGAGATAGAAATCATGCAGGTCCCCAGATTCCCCTGGGCAAGAAGAAGGCTCACATTGCTGGCCTGGGGGCTGAAGTGTAGCCAGGAATTGACACTCCTATGCTCCCACCTGGTCAATGCTTCCCGCACTCA
Source organism: Macaca mulatta (assembly GCF_049350105.2). Classification (NCBI taxonomy): domain Eukaryota; kingdom Metazoa; phylum Chordata; class Mammalia; order Primates; family Cercopithecidae; genus Macaca; species Macaca mulatta. The sequence goes on along the minus strand of NC_133409.1, from coordinate 68,641,889 downwards.
GCAATCACTAGAACTCCCCAGAAAGGCTGGAGTTAGCCACCGTCCAACCCAAAGCAGCTCTTAAGGCTAAGATGCCTAGTGGGAATTCCTGATTCCAACAAGAGAAGAAAATTCGCCCAGCACTGTGCCACATGGATGAAATGATCCCTGATTCTCAGAGGGGAATAATGATTTTCATTGCACAGGGGAAGAAACTGAGGCACCGAGACGGTAGGTGATTTGCCTAGAGTCCGATCAAAGTTAAAATCTCAGATTGGCTATGTGACCTTTGAGAAGTCATTTGACCACCAACCCCCAAATCAGCATCCGTGTCTGTCAAATGGGGGAAATAGCACCTACCTCACAGGGTTGTTTAATGGATGTGAAAGCGCTGAGAGTAAGCGAAAAGTTGAGAACCTTCCACAAGTGGCAATTATAGTGTTATTCTCATTGGCTCCCAAATCCTTTTGCTTCTCAGAGGACAATCGCTTCTATTTCTATGATATGATTTCAAGTTTTCTTTTTTTTTTTTTTAACAGGCTCTTGCTCTATCACCCAAGCTGGAGTGCAATCATGGCTCACTGCAGCCTCGACCTCCCGGGCTCAAGTGATCCTTCCACCTCAGCCTCCCAAGTAGCTGGGACTACAGGTGTGTAGTCCCACCACACTCAGCTTATTTTTTATTTTTTTGTAGAGATAGGGTCTTGAGATGTTGCCTAGGTTGATCTCGAACTCCTGGGCTCAAGCAATCCTCCCTGCCCTGGCCTCCCAAAGTACTAGGATTACAGATGTGAGCCAACGCGCCCTGCCCTGATTTCAAGCTCTTTTACGTGCAGTAGCCCATTTCATTTTTGAAGCAGCTCTGTGAAGTTGAAACTTTTGCCTACCTGCCCTCTTTGTTTGATGAAGACCCTAGGGTCTAGAGAGGCGAAGTCACATGCGCAGGTCCCACTGAGGTGGCAGAGCTGGGTCAGAAACCCAGATGTCCCAACTCCCTGCCCAGGACCTTCACCACACAGCAGCAGCCATGGAGGGCTGTAGCTTACCTTGGCCTCAAGGAGAGGTTACACCCTGGGTTCTGTGGGAAGGAGGTACCTGGCAGAGGAGGAAATGGGCCTCAGCCCCAAGTCCTCCCCCAGGGGGAGGATAAAACCTATAATTAATTAAGCACCTCCTGGGTGCTGGGCTTCATCCTCTGTGGTTTGAATGAATTAGTTCATTTCATTTTCAAAATAGCTCAGTGCCTCAGGTCTTCTTATCCTCTTCTCACAGGTGAGAGAGGTAAAACACAAGGCCCACATCCTAGGTGGTAGAGCCAGGATTATGCCAAAGCTCACAATCTTTCTAGGATACTGTGACTTTACCGGAGGCCATGGCTACCAGCAGCCAGCCAGCTCTGCCAGAGACCACAGCCACCCCTTGCACCATCCCACTGGGTAGAGCAGGGCCCACCTTCTCCATGCCAGGCAGCTGCAAAGGCCCCTGCACCATTTCTACCACTTGGTTCAATTCCCAGATGGGGCTGAGCCCCTTACCGAGCTGGTAGGTGTATAAGAATGAATAAGAAAAAATAAAGTCTCCTGCAGCAGCTGGATTTACGTAAAAAAAAAAAAAAAAAAAAAATAGGCTGAGTGTGGTGACTCATGTCTATAATCCCAGCACTTTGGGAGGCCAAGGTGGGCAGATCTCTTTTATTTATTTATTTAAGAGATGAGGTCTCACTATGTTGCCCTGGCTGGTCTCAAACTCCTGGGCTTAAGCGATCTGCCCGCCTCAGTCTCCCAAATTGCTGGGATTACAGGTGTGAGCCACCGCACCCAGCCCGGGTGGATCTCTTGAGCCCAGGAGTTCAGACCAGCCTGGACAACATGGTGAAATCTTGTCTCTCTTTTTAAAAAAAAAAAATTAAAAAAATAAGTGGTAAAGAGAATTGCAAGCACTGTGCTGAGAAAGGAAGGGTGATTTCCATCTAGGGGTGTAAGATGAGATACCACAGAGGAGTTGGTGTCTGAGTTGGGCTTGGAAAAATAAGAAAGTAGGTCTCCTTTCCCATAGCAGGAAACAATGTCTTGCCTTTGAGGTGGAGGTGGGAGTTAGGGCATGTTTTCTCTAGCAAAGACCCCAGCTCCTCCATAAAAGCAGGCAGCTTCCTCCAAGCAAGCGCATTGACTAGAAATATTTTCTAGAAAATGTAAGAAGGGGCCACGAGCAGCTGCAGATGACTTAGTGAGTTGGGATTGGCAGGCACCTCCTTAGGGCCTGTAGAGATAATGTCCCATAATAGGGATTGGCTGTTGCCAGAAGAGTGGATAACAGGGAGCCTTTGGGAGGGGGACAAGGCCAAATTTCTCAATGACAGGTAACTAACCTGCTCCGCAAAGGCTCAAACTTAAACTTGGAGAAGAAAGGGTCTGTCCACAGTGCTGGGGTAGCTACAACCAGTAGGACCCACAGAGAAGCTGGGCAGAACTGGCAACATAATTTGCAGGGCCCAGTGCAAAAGGAAAATTGGTACAAAAATCTATTCAAAAACTGTTCAGAATTTTGAGAGTGACAGCAGAGCACGAAACCCACCTTGGGAACCCTAGTAAGCGTAGGTCACAGGCTCATGAAGCCAGCCCTGAAGTATGGGCTAGGGAGAGCAAGCAAGGGATAAGGCCACAGGAAGAGCGGCCACAGGAGCCTTCTGACCTAATGGTCTGATCAAAATGAAGAGAACCCATAAACACAGGTGGGTAATCCTGAGACACAGCCAGGGCCACACTCAGCCTTTCCTAGATGTACCACTGAGGCCTTTGTAGCTCTCCCAGCCACTCAGTCCACCCCAGCCAACCGGCATTCTCCAAGGGTCCAGGTCTCGCCCTATTTGGCAGATAGAAGGCATTTAAATTTCACCTCTCTATGTTGGGGGAGCTCTAAATGCTGGGAAAAGATGTCAAGCCTGGAGACCATCTGGGGAAAAGGCCTCCGGAGCTGTTTCTTTAATTTAGAGAACTGACAACTGAGGGTGGGGGCCTTTGGCAAGTACAAAGGGTGATGGCCCAGAAAAGAATCAAAATATTAACAACGGGCTCCACTGGCACTGGCCTCCTGTCCCCCGCCCTGGGGTTCATGTGGCTGGGAAGCCTGATGTCTCTGTTTCAACAGTGGGATCAAAACTGGCTTTCAGAGCAACATAAACCAGGGGTAATTTTTAGCACAGACATAACTTTCTAGTTCCTTTTCCCTACCCCTCATTTTTCAGTTGCCTTTAAAGAGGCCGCAGGGAACTGAAAAACAAATCAAAAGTTTAAAGAGACAAATGCAAAAATGCAAACTGGGTAAGGGGACAGAGCCACCAGCTGGACAAAACGTGCCTGGAAAACAGCATCCTCTGCTTGGCAGGTGCCAGGGATTTATAGTTGAGTTTTGCAGACGTTTCGTCACGTTATGAGCCAGCTCACGAGACCCGCACAATTCTGCTTATGTGAAAGAACAAACTAGCTGATAAAAGTCAGCTGTTGCCTATAAACACACTATGGGGATTGCAATTCAGTAGAGGATTTATTAGTCTGGGCACTCCATACAAATTAAGAACTGCTCCACGTGTTTCAATCAGAAGAGACGAGCCAGAGCAGATAGGGTTGCTTCCCGCTCACATGATGGCCAACAGGCCACACTGACCCCCACCCCATCACTTACTCTACTAGAGACCAGAGGGAAGATTCTTGCTGAAATTAAGTCACAGAGGATCTAGTCTCACATTCCCCTATCTCTCCTCCTACAAAAACTCACAAACATAATCAGTCGCTCTCTCCATCCACTGCATTCCCCACACATCCTTCACAATAGCCCTTCTCATCAAGGGCTTGCAGATCTGCCTGGCCTACTAGATCATGGACTTCTTTGATTTATCTCTGTATTGCTAATGATGAATTCTGTGCTGGGCACACAGGGAGGCCTCAGAATGAATGGATATGGATGCGACAGGCTCTAAAGCCCCATATACATAGGTTATGACCATCCCACCCAAACAGCATGGAGGGGCGGGGGGAGCAATGCTGCTGAGGTACCTGTTGGACTTGAGGACTGTCAACAAAAAGGGAAGGAGAGGTGCAGTGAGGACATTATGAAGGTGTTTCTTCCCCAGAGAAGGGCCGTCTTTGTGGCTACTCTACCCAGCCATCAATCTCTGTGCTAACTGCTGCTTTTTCTCAGGATGAAGGCTCTTTCTTAAGGAATGGCCCTGCAACAGAATGAAGGGTACTTATTAAGGGTGCAGATATCTGGCCCCTCCCCATACATACTAGATCGGAATCTCTGGGCTGAGGCCCTATAGTCTCGGAAAAATGACTTTCCTTTGGTCTATGTGGAAACCAAGAAGAAGCCTTCCAGGAAGGATGGGGAGGAGGAGAGTGCCTGGAAAGGGTACCCCTGTCATTCCTTCAGAAGCACTGGCTTTCCCCTACCAGGCCCTGGCATCAAGGGCGAAAGTGTAAGACTCTGGTGAACCATGCCAGGATTTGCTCCAACCCTCTTGGTTATGGGATCAGAAGGGAGGGTAACTGGCAAGGTTGCGACTGTCCTGGAAGAGGCTTGGATACTTCATGTGTCACTGCCAAGTTGGATGGGGGTAGCTCTGCACTGCAGGATCCATGTCCTGTGCAGGGCTGGGTATCAGAAAACCTCACTCTTGTTACCGCTGAGTAGATGTTAGACATGCTCTTGCCTTCCGTGGCAGAGAGGGATCAGTGGTGTGGGGGAAAGCACCTTGCACCAGAACCAAGCAAGCCCTGGTGCAAATTCTGGCAACAACACTTTCAAATCAAATCAGAAGTTTAAAGAGGCAAGTGCAAAAATGGAAACTGGGTAAGGGGACAGAGCCACCAGCTGGACAAAACGTGCCTGGAAAACAGCATCCTCTGCTTGGCAGTGGCCAGGAATTTATAGTTGAGTTTTGCAGATGTTTCATCACATTACGAGCATTTAGAAAACTTACCAGGTCTCTGTCTCAGTCTCCTCATCTACCTGATGGAAGTAAGTATACTTGTTTCAATACTTGTTGAGGGTTTAAAAAGATATTAAAGAGCCTAGCACAGAGCTATACACTTAGTGAGTGACTAATAAAGCTTAAGTGAATTTCAATCCCTTAAATGCTGATAAATGTACCAAAAGCCCTCACTACTCCTCTCACTTAAACCTTACAACCCTGTAAGGACATATCATCACTTGTACTATACAGATGAGAAAATAGACTTAGGGGAAATTATTTGCCCAAGTAATGGCTAGCTAAAGGCTGAGCTGAGACTTGAACCCAGGTCTAGGTTCTCTCCTTCCCCTTATCCCCAAACCTGCTCCCTGAAATGTGCACTCTCCCTCCCTTCTCATAGGGAAATGGAATTATAAATGATCCAATGTTTGAGCAGGTTGGGAAGGTACCTGGCTTCTCATCCCAATTAAAGTCAGATGTAATACAATCCCCATAGAGCCTGGGCTCTCCTTGGGCAGGCAGGAGTCCTTCTCTTTAGGGCCCAGGCAACCCAGCAGCTTGAGACAACCCGTTCTCTGAGAGAAGAATCTGAAGGTCAGTTTCTAGATGTGGGTGGGGAGGGACAGGATAGAGGGAAACCAAAACTCTTCATTTCATCCCAAGACTGTCTTACACAGACAGAGCAAGAGGTTCTGACCCAGCTGAGGAGAAACAGAGAACAAAACTCACATTGATGTCTTCATTCATAAGCCAGTGGCATACATAAAGGAGGAGCACCAGAAGTATTCCCATTGTGGTGACGCTCCCTGAATTAGTTATCAATTTAATGATTCCAGTAAAAATACTGACAATTTTTTTTTGTTGTTGGAAGGTGGTGGGATTAGCTAAATGGAAAATTCCAGGGGATCGGGGGAAGGCCTAATGAACAAGAGTGGGAGTGCAGGGGGGTTGCTATTATAAAATCAATAGATATTAAGACTTTGGAAACAAATGTCTACCCTAAGGGGCTATTTAAGTAAATTATAGTTTACCCACACAACAGAAATCTGTGCAACTGTTTTTAAAAAAAAAAAATGTAAGGAAGCTCTTTATATAGAATGAACTCCAGTAAGTAGGAAAGAACAAGGTGCAAAAGTGGGTATATGGTATGTTACCATTCATATAAAACGAAGGGAGGTTTCTTTGTTGTAGTGATTATCTATTGCTGTGGAACAAATGGCCCCCAAACTCAGTGATTTGGAACATTTATTATCCCAGTGTACATGGATCAGGAATCTGGGCAGAGCTTGGCTGGCCGCCTTTGGCTGGGATCTTCAAGAGCTGTAGTCAAGCTGTCAGCTGCAGCTGTGGACCCATCAGAAGGTTCAGCTGGGAGGGAGGATCTGTTTCCAAGTTCACTCATATGGTTGTCGGCAGGCATTGGTCTCTCACACGAGTCTCTCCACAGGGCTGCCTCACAGCATCGCAGCTGCCTTTCCCCAGGATGGCTGATCCCAGAGAGAGAGCACACCCAAGATGGAAGCTGCAGTCTTTTTTACCTATTTCAGAAGTGACATCCAACACTTGTGTAGTATTCTATTCATGAGAAGTATATCTGTAAGTCCAGCCCGTATGGAAGGGGAGGGGAGTACACAGGGGCATGAACACCACAGGTCGGAGCACTGGGGGCTGCCTTTGAGGACACCTGCCCACCACACTCACACAGGCAAATAGTATTTCTGGAAGGATACACAAGAAACATCCAATATGGGTTGTTTTCAGGGAAGGGAATTGGGAAACTGGGGGAGAAGACTTTTTAACTGAATATACCATTGTTCTTTTAGAGACAGGGCCTCACTCTGTTGCCCAGGCTAGGGTGAAGTGGTATGATCATGGTTCACTGTAACCTCAAACTCCCGGGCTCAAGTGATCCTCCCGCCTCAGCCTCTCAAATAGCTAGGACTATAGGCACACACCACCACACATGACTCTTTTATTTATTTATTTTGTGTTATTTTATTTATTTATTTATTTATTTAAGACAGAGTCTCACTCTGTCGCCCAGGCTAAAGTGCAGTGGCATGATCTCGGCTCACTGCAACCTCCACCTCCCAGGTTCAAGCAATTCTCCTGCCTTAGCCTCCTTAGCAGCTGGGACTAAAGGTGCGCGCCACCATACCCAGCTAATTTTTGTGTTTTTAGTAGAGACGGGGTTTCACCATGTTGGCCAGGATGGTCTCAATCTCTTGACCTCATCTGCCAGCCTGGGCCTCCCAAAGTGCTGAGATTACAGGTATGAGTCACCACGCCCGGCCCTCTTTTATTTTTTTGTAGAGACAGAGTCTCACTATGTTGCTCAGGCTGGTCTAAACTCCTGACCTCAAGCCACCCTCCCACCTCGCCCTCCCAAAGTGCTGGGATAAGCCATTGTGCCCAGTCTAAATATGCTCTTGCATACCTTTTTTACAATATTGATGTATCACTTACTCAAAAAATAAAGCAGGCCGGGTGCGGCGTGCAGTAGCTCACACCTGTAATCCCAGCATTTTGGGAGGCGGAAGCAGGCAGATCACTTGAGGTCAGGAGTTCAAGACCAGCTTGGCCAACATAATGAGACCTTGTCTCTACTAAAAATACAAAAATTAGCCGGGCATGGTGGTAGTTCACCTGTAATTGCAACTACTTGGGAGGCTGAGGCAGGAGAATGACATGAACCTAGGAGGCACAGATTGCAGTGAGCTAAGATTGCGCCTCTGCGCTCCAGCCTTGGTGACAGAGTGAGACTCCATCTCAAAAAAATAAACAAAAAGGATTTTAAATTTAAAAAGAACAGTGAAAAGGATGGCATTTTAACAGACAAAAAGCTAAGAGGGAACAAAATAAAAAGAATAACAATTATACTTAAATACTATATAGTTATTACTGAGCACTATAAACATGCTTGTTTCTACTTAGCCATTTCTTGTTTCTATGAGGGAAGTTTAAAAATCTCTTTATTGGCCAGGTGAGGTGGCTCACACCTATAATCCTAGCACTTTGGGAGGCCAAGGTGGGTGGATCACATGGTCAAGAGATTGAGACCATCTGGCTAACATGGTGAAACCCCGTCTGTACTAAAAATACAAAAAATTAGCCAGGCGTGGTGGCAGACACCTGTAGTCCCAACTACTGGTGAGGCTGAGGCAGGAGAATGGTATGAACCCGGGAGACGGAGTTTGCAGTGAGCCAAGATCGCGCCACTACACTCCAGCCTGGGTGACAGAGCAAGACTCCGTCTCAAATAAATAAATAAATAAATAAATAAATAAATAAACCTCTTTATTATACATACATACACATAAGCAAGCAACTCCCATTTGTAGAGCAAAATACAAACGCTTGAGCTGGGATTCACAATCCTCTTCGCAATTTGGTTCCAGTCCACCCTTCCTGACCCATTTCCTACCATCCTTCCATCCTTCTATGAACTCATTATCTGCGATACTGCACTATTATTTGCCAGTTCTGGTGGGTAAAGGCAACAAGCCCAATGTCTGGCATGCAGCAAACTTTCATCCAGTGTTGGCTTCCATTCTACCTCAAACACTGCCTTTGCTTAGACTGTCCCCTGTGCATGGAATGCCCTGCACCCCTCTCCTAGCCCCACGTAAAATTCCCTTCAAGGCCTACCTCAAATGTTACTGTCACCAAGGAGTCCCACAGGCAATTAGTTATCACCTCTAGTCTCCCACAGCACCTGTTTTTACCTTAACTATAACACTTTTATTATTGTATTGCAACTTAAATCTCTGCAACCCAAAGCCTGGTCCTTGGACTGTCAGCATCGACATTAGCTGGGACTTCGTTTGAAATGAAGAATGTGGGCCCCATTCCAGACCTACAGAATCAGAATCTGAATTTTAACAAGATATCAGTGATTTATTGGCACATTAATCTTTCCCTGGTTGAACTGTAAAGCTTTCCAGGGCTCTCTTTCATCTCTGTCCCCAGAGCCCAACATAAGACTTGACACTCAAATGTTTTTAAAGTTTTATTTACAATACTCATGCATCAGATAGATTTTTTTAATTTCTGGAAAAATAAACACACATTATTAATAATAGTTATCTGGTAGGTAGATAATGGTATATTTCTATGTAACGTTTTAATTTTTTATAATCAATGTATTACCTTTGCAGATGGAAAACATGAAGATTTGGGAAAATGCATGTAAAATGTAAGATAAAATGTAAATTTTAAGATATAATACATTCACAAAAGGTATAATTGTGTTGAGCTACATTTACAGATATAAAAAGACAAGCAAATTACATTAGGTTTTTTAAAAAAGACAATCTAACAGAATGTATCGATGATACCACATTTGCTCTTCAAAAAATTTTGTGAATTGGCTGGGTACGGGGGCTCACACCTGTATTCCCAACACTTTGAGAAGCTGAGGTGGGAGGATCCCTTGAGCTCAAGAGTTTCAGCTGGGCAATATAGTGAGACCTCATCTCTATTTAAAAAATTTTTTGAAAAGACACTGAAAAGATACATATCAAAATATCTCTAATGAAGTTTATTTTGCAATTTTCTACATTCTAATTTTTTCTAGTTTTCCTATGATCTTTATAAAAGCATATCACTTATAATAAGAAAATAGTTATTTTCATTTTTGAAAAATATCTATGCCCTTTATTAAGCCCCTTTACATTCAATGACCAAGATTTCTACCACACCCTGGGAAGCTGCAAGTTCTGAAAGTAACAGGCCTTACATAGATGAAGGCAGCGGTCCTAGGAAATGTAACCCCGATGGACTGACTCTGGGCTGGCATTCTCCCACCCCTGCAGCTGCTCCAGACTCAGAGGAATGTGGCAAGTCAGATACCAGCTTTGGCCAAAAAGAAAACCCTGTCATCTTAGGAGTCTCACCATGCCCATTTACTTCCTCTGAGATGGTAACAGCAATAGGCAAACACTTCAAAGATGAAGCATTCAGAATGATTCATGCTATACCACCTCCCCTTGGTGGCAGGCTATGGAAATTGGCTTGATGATAACTATTGCAATTGGTCAAAAAAAGAAAAAAAATTTTTTTTTAGACGGAGTCTCTCTGTTGCCAGGCTGGAGAGCAGTGGCCCGATCTTGGCTCACTGCAAACTCTGCCTCCCAGGTTCAAGCAAATCTCCTGTCTCAGCCTCCTGAGTAGCTGGGACTACAGGCATGCACCACCATGCCCAGCTAATTTTTGTATTTTTAGTAGAGACAGGGTTTCACCATGTTGGCCAGGATGGTCTCGATCTCTTGACCTTGTGATCCGCCCGCCTTGGCCTCCCAAAGTGCTAGGATTAAAGGTGTGAGCCACCATGCCCAACCAAAATTTTTAAAATATATTTTCTGTCAAAATCACCCTTACTTCTTCAAATCATCAAAACCACTTTTCTTTTGTCAAGGATTCAGGTATTAACAAAAGACACAAAACTAGGACCTGCTTTCAACAGACAATGCTTTGGATGATGCCAAGGGCAGTGGGGCTCTTTGCCTCCTGTCCTTGCCTCCCACCTATTCAAGTCTACAATGGAGGCAAGGCACTGTGTTCTTCAGCACCACCTTGCCTGCTGTCTATCTCCATCCACGTCCCTGGCCTCAGAAAAGGGCAAGGCGTGGCTCACATACTCTCAGCCATGGCCTGGTGTGCAGCAGCTCCAACATCAGACATCTAAGCACTAATTCTCCCCAAGACCCAGTTCTCAGGTTCGAGACATTGATATTTCAAATATATCAGATTGAAATACTGAAGTTTCTTTAGAAATATCAGGGTGCAGCAATGTCAGTCTTCAACTGTGGTGCCGTGGTCTCCAGATAAACACAGCTTCCTTACTCTTCCAGGAAGAAGAAAACATTGAATAGGATGTGTGAAATAGAAAGAGAGAGAAACTGGCATTGTCACCTCTCCCGAGAACATAGAACACACAGAAGCACAGCAAGGGCATCTTTCTAGTGCTTCCAAAGAGGTGAGCCACAGGGAGAGAAAGGAGGAGAGGAGACCTGAAGGAAGAACACAATCCAGTACCTTGTACAGGATCTCGGTGTTCATTCAGTCCCAGGCCTTGGACAAAGCTTGGGTGTTTGCCAAGTCTCCCCACTGAATAGAGGAAAGAAGATACTTTCTCTTCAGGTACCTTTCTGGAAGTTGAGGACTGCTCAAAAGAAAATGAAATATGCTGAAGGGAAAAAAAAAAAAACACCCTAGTGAGAACCAGAGGGAGCTATAAAAGTGAAAGTGCAGATATCCTTACATTTTACCAGGTGGGCCTGATTCACCCAGGCTACAAATATTTCCTGAGCAACTGTTTACTAATATGGCTTTGTGCTACAGGGAAAGAGGAAGGAAACCGTCTCTGAAATTTGGGATCTCAGCATGGTGAGGACAAAACCAGATCTTGAGAAGAAAGAACAAAAGTGACATGAAAGGTAAAGCTCAGTGGAGGTCCAAAGGATAAATACAACTAATTCAGAGGACAGCAGGGACACTCCAGCTGGGAGGAAACATAAACAAAGGCACAGAAGCAGAGATGCATAGAATGAATTCAGGGAAAGCAAATCTTCCAGTCATGGATGCCACAAGGAGAGCAGTCGGAAAGGCTGAAAGGTGAACTGAGCCAAAACAGAAAGAATACTACCAGGGCATTGATCCATACCATAGCTGGCTCCCAGCTTTGAGAAGGCCTCAAAGTTGTCAGCAATGTCCTCGTTTTTGATGTCCATTTTGATGTCCACCTCATATCTCGTGCCCCCAGGCGTGCTGAGCCTGCAGCTTGTTAAGAATCTTTGTGGCATCAAAGCCAGCCTCATTGCACAGCTGGTGTGGGGTAATCTCCAAGGCCTTTGCATATGCCCCAATCAAGAGCTGCTGTTTTCCTGGAATAGCCCTTGGAGAATCCTGAAGGTAAAGAGCTCCCTCTCAATGACGCCGCCACCAGCCACCACTGACTCATTCCTGATGGCATCATGCAGGGACCGCTCTGTCTCCTCCATAAACTGCTTGGCACCGCCACAGAAGATGAAGGTGCATGTCTTGGCCTTGGGGCAGCCAATAAAAAAATGGTACCTCTCACCTTTAAATCTGGGTCTCTTCAAACACCTAGCATCGACCCAACACATCTGCTGAGAAAGCATTCGCACTGGTCTGGATTGAGACTTCACAGGCCATCACCATCCTCTTCAGATTATCCTCAGGTACTCGGCCAGCACAGAACATGTCCCTGTCAGCAAAGTACTGGGTGGCCACGTCCCCAGTGGGGAGTTTGGACAAGACAACTTTGGCTCCAGAATGATGGATCCTCTCTAACTTGTCATAGAGAATGTTCTACTCGGCATCAACAATCTGATAATCCTCAACTGTGTGGACTCTTATCTCAGTATTATCTTTCTCAGCTTTCCACTGGAGCTCAGTATTCAAAAGGGCAATCTTGGCCAGGCATGGTGGCTCATGCCTGTAATCTCAGCACTTTGAAAGGCCGAGGTGGGCAGATCATGAGGTCAGGAATTTGAGACCAGCCTGACCAACATGGTGAAACCCCGTCTCTACTAAAAATACAAAAATTAGCCAGATGTGGTGGTGCATGCCTATAATCTCAGGTACTCAGGAGGCTGAGGCAGGAGAATCACTTGAACCCAGAAGGCAGACGTTGCAGTGAGCCGAGATCAGGCCACTGCAGTCTAGCCTGAGCGACAAGAGCAAAACTCCATGTCAAAAAAAAAAAAAAAAAAAAAAAGGTAATCTTGGGGTCGTAGTATTTTTGAAGGGGTTGCATTTCAAACCCAGCATAAGAGAAAGTATTCTTGAATGCAACAACAGCTACCAACTGAGAATCCTCGAGGGCTCCACCCTGTACCTTCTTGATTCCAATCATTTTAAGCTGCAGCAAATCATTGAGCATCATCACTGCCTCCACCACCATCTTAGCAAAGAAAATTTCTGCTGCGAGATCAGCGTGGAGCTCAGAGCGGTCCTAGCACACTACTCCAGAAGCTTCCTCTGCTCCACTTTATCTCCCTCCTTCACAGTCACAGCAAATCTCTCTGATCTTGTTAACTGCCAACTGGGTGGCTATGCAGAAAGCTCGAATGTGAGCTAAGGGTGTAAACCATCCTTCACCTACAGTTTCACCTGCTTCAGAAACTCTGCAGCCAGCAACGTCAGTGAGGTGGTGCCATCACTGACCTCAGTGTCTTGGGATTTGGTAATGTCCACTAAAGTCTTTGTTGCAGGATGGACAACATGAAGAAGTTTCAGAATTATGGCCACTTCATTAGAAATTGTTGCTTTGCCTCTGCCATCCACAATAAGCTCGTCGATGCCATGGGCACCCAGAGTGGTTCTTACAGCCTTAGCAATCACCTGGCAGGCACTGAGGTTATTCACAAGCTGGGAGATGCCTTGGGAGCTATCAGTTCCCTCTTTCAATAGGATGACTAGTGTGGGCATCATTTTGGAAGCTTATTCAGCAGCCTGTTACTCTCCTCTCTTCTCTGTGACCGGTCTGCCCAACAACCCACCTAATTTTTTACTTTTTAATAATCGCCATTCTGGCTGGTATGAGATGGTATCTCACTGTGGTTTTGATTTGCATTTCTCTGATGATTAGAGATGTTCAGAATTTTTTCATGTTTGTTGACCACTTGTATTTCTTCTTTTGAGAATTGTCTGTTCATGATTTTTGCCCACTTTTTAATGGGATTATTTGGTTATTGCTTGTTGAATTAAGTTTCTTATAGATTCTGAATATTAGATCTTTGTTGGCTGTACAGCTTGCAAATATGTTCTCCCATTCTGTAGGTTGTCTGTTTACTCTGTTGATAGTTTCTTTTTGCCCTGCAGAAGCACTTCAGTTTAATTAGGTCTCACTTGTCAATTTTTGGTTTTGTCGCAATTGCTTTTAAGGACTTGTTATAAATTCTTTCCCAATGTCCAGAATGGTATTTCTGAAAATTTCTTCTAGGATTCTTATAGTTTGAGGTCTCATATTTAAATCTTCAATCCGGCCGGGCGTGGTGACCCACACCTGTAATCCCAGCGTTTTGGGAGGCCAAGGCAGGTGGATCACCTGAGGTCAGGAGTTCGAGACGAGCCTGGGCAACATGATGAAACTCCATCTCTACTAAAAACACAAAATTTAGCTCAGCATAGTGGCAGGCACCTGTAATCCCAGCTACTCAAGAGGCTGAGGCAGGAGAATTGCTTGAACCCAGGAGGCGGAAGTTGCAGTGAGCTGAGATCATGCCACTGCATTGTAGCCTGGGCGACAAAAGCAAGATTCCTCAAATAAAATTTAAAAATTTTTCTGCATATAAATAGCCAACTATCCCAGCACCATTTATTGAATAGGGAGTACATTTTCCCATTGCTTGTTTGTGTCAACTTTGTCAAAGATCAGATGGCTGCAGATGTGCAGCTTTATTTCTGGATTCTCTATTCTGTTCCAGCCATTATCCTAAGTGAATTAATGCAACAACCGAAAACCAAATACTGCATGTTCTCACTATGTACCAGTACTGTGCTGTTTTGGTTACTATAGTCTTACAGGATAGCTTGAAGTCAGGGGATGTGATGCCTCTGCTTTTTTTTTTTTTTTTTCTTAGGATTGCTTTGGCTAATGGGGCTGTTTCTGAGTTGCATATGAATTTTAGAATAGTTTCCTTCTAATTGTGTGAAAAACAACATTGGAAGTTTGATAGGAATAGCATTCAATCTTTAGATTGCTTCGGGCAGCATGGCCACCTTTAATGGTACTGATTCTTTCAACCTATGAGCATGGAATGTTCTTCCATTTGCTTGTGTCATCTATGATTTCTTTCAGCAGGATTTTGTGGTTATCCCTGTAGAGATCTTTCATCTCCTTGGTTAGATGTATTCCTAGGGGTGTGTGTATGTTGTAAATGGGATTGCATTCTTGATTTGGCTCTCAGCTTGAACGTTATTGGTGTATAGAATAACTAATTTTTGTACATTGATTTTGTATCCTGAAACTTTACTGAAATCATTTATCAATTCTAGGAGTCTTTTGGCAGACTCTTTAAGGTTTTCTAGTTATTATCATATGAACAGTAAAGAGAGAGAGCTTGATTTTTTTTCCTATTTGGATGTCTTTTCTTTGTTTCTGTTGCCTGATTGCTCTGGCTATGACTGCTGGTGCTATATTGAATAGAAGTGGTGAGAGTGAGCATCCTTGTCTTGTTCCTGTTCTTAAGGGGAATGTTTCCAGCTTTTGCCCATTCAGTATGATGTTGGCTGTGGGTTTGTCATAGACGGCTCTTATTGTTTTGAGGTACGTTCCTTCAATGACTAGTTTGTTGAGAGTTTTTGCCATGAATGTATGTTGGATTTTATTGAAAGCTTTTTCTGCATCGATTGAGATGATCATATGGTTTTTGCTTTTAATTCTGCTTATGTGGTGAATCATATTTATTACTATGCGTATGTTAAACCACCTTGCATCCCAGGAATAAAGAAAATATGCAGCTATTGTCAGGCAGTGGACAACAGACAGTGCAAGACTGCTATCCTTGAGAGAGGGGAAATTCCCATGGTGAGTTCTACAACTGTCTGCCTGGGGACAGTTCCCCATGGTGCAATGAGCTGAAGTCCAAGCAGAGCACAGGGGTCTCGCTAAGCATAGAAGGGAGAGATCAGAGCTTGGGGCAGCTGAAGTGGCTGGAACTTGCAGGACAGGTCACCGAAGAGGGAATTGGTAAGTGGAGAGGAGGGGCAGAAGTCTGTGTGGGAGTCTTTGGCCAAGTGGTGCATGCTCAGAGTGAGACTTCCTAAAGCCTGCCAGAGAACCACTGCTATGAGGTTGAAACAGAGACAGTAGAGGCAAAGCAGTGTTGCAGGACACTGGGGGAGGAGAGAGGACAGATGTTGTTAGTATTTTATTAACACCATGAACATCCTAAGGCCATTGCTTAGAAATAAGGGTCATGTCCCAGAGTGAGATCTACCCAATAAAGCATAAAATCAATCCCTATCAAGATGAGCAGAGGAGACAGAGTTTTGAGGCTGCATTTAGAAAGTCACAGGAACTGATCTATCCACAGATTTACCTAATAGAGCATAAAACCAAGCCTTCTAAAGTTCAAGATGGTTAACAGGTCATTGAATTGCCTACTGGAACAAAAATCAACACAGTTCGGAGGAAGATAACAGAATCCAGAGTTTCTACAATGTGTCATCAGTGATAGCCAAGATATAATAATGAAAAATCTCTGGACAGTATGGCGGTTTTGAGAAATGGTTGCCAATTCTTTGACACACTTCCCATCAAGAGGCAGAGTCTCTGTCTTTTCCCCTTGATTCTTGGTGGATGCTATAGTCTGGATGTGTCCCCCAAAATTCACATGTCAGAAACTTAATCCCCAGTGCAACAGTGTTGGGATGTGAGGCATTTTGGGAGATGTTTAGTCAGACCACTCAGGCCAATGGTGTGAGAAAGCCAAGCCACATGTTGGTAGTAAAGCCAGTGGGCCTAGATATCAAATCATCCTAACCCCGGCATCAGACATGCTAGTAAAGGAATGTCCATGTAATTCCACCAAGAATCGAGTCACCACTTTCTGGTCTTTCCAGCCACGGAACAGAGACAAACAATACTTATTGTGCCCTCTCCAAATTTCCTGACCCACAGAATCTATGAGAACCCACAAAACGGTTGTTGTTTTAAACCATTAAGCTTTGGGGTAGTTGTTTTGTTTTGTTTTACAAAGCAAAAATAATCAGTGCAACCTGCAAAGTAGCAGGAAAATGTTACTCAAGGAAAAAAGCAGTCAATAAAAACAAACTCTGAACTAATCCAGATGTTGGATCTAGCAGACAAAGCTTTACTACGTACACAGTCATTGATGTCATCCGAAAAGAGAAACAGTTTTATTTCTTTCTCTCTAGTCCTCTCCAGTGTCTGGTCCCTACCCCTTTCCTATCACCTATTCAATCAGAAATACTGTCAGCTTCCAGTATTTTATAGGTGCCATGGAAACTTAGGTGCTTGGGCATTGAGTATTTCTTTTTTGGCAAAGGGAATGATCTTCAGACTAACCAGAGAGAACAAACACTAGTTAGGGGAGGAACGAACATCAGGGAGTCCTAACTGCTCTCGGTGAGCCCAGGTTTCCTAATCTACATGAATGACAGCCCCAGATACCAATTTGCAAATGAGAGGACTGGACCATTGTGACCTTTGAGAGATGATGGACATTATCAAAGGTGTCTAGACTACAGAAATGGACAAAAGTTATTCCAAACATCAAGAGGGGAGTATAGTTTATTTTGCAAAGACTGTACAAGCATGTCTGCTATCAATCCTGTACAACATTCCAGCAACAGTTTTTGAGGGTCTATTTGGAAAATTCTGAAAAACAGAAACAATGCTCATCAGAACCTTAAATTGTTTACTAAATTTCCCAGTATATTTTTATTTTTTTAATTGCTGTTATAAATTGGCAAGTATGAGAATACAATAGCCTCAACTCCAAGATTTTCGATAACTTTGCATGATATGTTTGTGGAGAAGATGGAAGTATATGGGCTGGATAGGGACAACTGGGTGGATTAATAACCTAATAATTGCCGGGCACGGTGGCTCACACCTGTAATGCCAATACTTTGGGAGGCCGAGGCGGGTGGATCACCTGAGGTCAGGAGTTTGGAACAGACTGACCAACATGGAGAAACCCTGTCTCTACTAAAAATACAAAATTAGCCAGGCATGGTGGCACATGCCTGTAATCCCAGCTTCTCAGGAGGCTGAAGCAGGAGAATCACTTGAACCCGGGAAGCAGAGGTTGCAGTGAGTCAAGATCACGCATTGCATTCCAGTCTGGGCAACAAGAACAAAATTCTGTCTCTAAATAAATAAATAAATAAATACCTAATAATCATAGTCAGAGGATTCAAATTAATGAATTGATATCATAGGTCTTTAATGAAGTGTCTCAAGGCTCTCCCCTTAGCCTTCTCATAGTCCATATTTTACATATTTCTTGTATGAAGACATAGAAGGCAGGATCATCAGTTTATAGAGGATACAAAGCCAGGTGAGCAAAAAGTATCTTGAGACAGACAAAAATGGAACCACAACATGGCAAAACTTATGTGATGCAGTAAAAGCAGTTCTAAGATGGATGCTGCTATTGTCTGGATGTGTTCTCTCTAAAATTCAGGTGTTACCAATGTGACAGTGTTAAGAGGTGGGCCTTTAAGAGTTGATTAGGTCATGAGGGCTCCTCCTTCCTTGATAGGATTACTACTCTTATAAAAGAGGTTCCATGTACCATTTGACTAGCTTGCCCTTCTGCCTTCCACCATGTGAGGATGCAGCAAGAAGGCCCTCACCAGACACTAAATGCCAGTGCCTTGATCTTAAACTTCTCAGTTTCCAGAATTGTGAGAAAATAAATTTATGGTATTTATAAATGACCCAATCTCAGGTATTTTGTTATAGCAGCACAAAACAGACTAAGACAGATGTTTATAGCAATAAATGCCTAGATTAAGAAAAAAGATTCAGAAGAATATTAAGTCTAATAAAAAAATAATAAAAAAAGAAAAAAGGAAGGTCTCAAATAATGTAACTTTAAACCCCAAGGAAATAGAAAAAAAATCAAATTAAGCCCAAAATCAGCAGAAGGAAGGAAATAATAAAAATTAGAGCAGAAATACATGAATTTGAGAATAGAAAAACAATAGAAGAGATAAACAAATCTAAGAGTTGGTTTTTTGAAAAGATAAAATTGACAGACCTAGACTAGATTAATGAAAAAAGACAAAGACTCAAATGATTAAAATTATGAATGAAAGAAAGACATTACAATTGATATCACAGAAAGACACAGGATCATAAGAGACTACTATAAACAATTGTGTGCCTACAAATTGGATAACCTAGAATAAATGGGATACATTGCTAGAAACATAACCTATCAAGACTGCATCATGAAGAAAGAAATAGAATATTTCTAATAGAATATTAGAATAGACGATTAGTGAGTCAGAAGATTGAATCAACAATCAAAAATCTCCTCACAGAACACTTGGACACAGGAAGGGGAACATCACACACCAGGGCCTGTTGTAGGGTCAGGGGAGGGGGGAAAGATAGCATTAGGAGATATGCCTAATGTAAATGAAGAGTTAATGGGTGCAGCACACCAACATGACATATGTATACATATGTAACAAACCTGCACGTTGTGCACATGTACCCTAGAACTTAAAGTATAACAATAATAATAATAATAAAAATCTCCTCATGAAGGAAAGGCCTGGGTCAGATGGCTTCATGAGTAAATTCTACAAGACATTTAAAGAAGAAATAACCTCTATTTTTCTCAAGATCTTCCAAAAAAATTGAAGGGGAGGCAGCACTTCCAAACTCCTTTTACAAGGCTAGAATTACTCCCACACCAAAGCCAGATAAGAAGACTGTAAGAAAAGAAAATTACAGGCCAATATCCCCAGCGATCACAGATGCAAACATTCTCAACAAAATACCAGCAAACTGAATTCAGCAGCACATTAAAAGGATCATACACCATGATCAAGTGGGATTTATCCCTGGGATGCAAGGATGGTTCAACATGCAAAGCAATAAATGTGACATACCATATAAATATAGTGAAGGATAAAAATTATACGATCATCTCAACAGACACAGAAAAAGCATTTGACAAAATTTAGCATCCTTTTATAATAAAAACCCTCAACAGGCCGGGCATGGTGGCTCATGCCTGTAATCCCAGCACTTTGGGAGGCCGAGGCGAGCAGATCATGAGGTCAGGAGATCGAGACCATCCTGGCTAACATGGTGAAACCCCGTCTCTACTAAAAATACAAAAAATTAGCCGGGAGTGGTGGTGGGCGCCTGTAGTGCCAGCTACTCAGTAGGCTGAGGCAGGAGATGGTGTGAACCCGGGAGGTGGAGCTTGCAGTGAACCGAGATCATGCCACTGCACTCCAGCCTGTGCAGCAGAGTGAGACTTCATCTCAAAAAAAAAAAAAAAAAAAAAAGTTGAAATTAAAAATGAATAAATATGATGGCGAGGATGTGGAGAAATAGGAACTCTTCTACACTGTTGGTGGGAGTGTAAATTATTTCAACCACTGTGGAAGACAGTGTGGCTATTCCTCAAGGATCTAGAACCAGTAATACCATTTCATCCAGCAATTCCATTACTGGGTATATACCTAAAGGATCATAAATTATTCTACTATAAAAACACATACACAGGTATGTTTATTGCAGCACTGTTTACAATAGCGAAGACTTGGAACCAACCGGAATGCCCATGAATAATAGACTGGATAAAGAAAGCGTGATGTGCCAGGCAATACTATGCAGCCATACAAAAGAATGACTTCATGTCCTTTGCAGAGACATGAATGAAGCTGGAAACCATCATTCTCAAGAAACTAACACAAGAACAGAAAACTGAACACTGAATATTATCACTTATAAGTGGGAGTAGGCCGGGCGCGGTGGCTCAAGCCTGTAATCCCAGCACTTTGGGAGGCCGAGGCGGGCGGATCACAAGGTCAGGAGATCGAGACCACAGTGAAACCCCGTCTCTACTAAAAATACAAAAAATTAGCCGGGTGCGGTGGCGGGCGCCTGTAGTCCTAGCTACTCAGGAGGCTGAGGCAGGAGAATGGCGTGAACCCAGGAGGCGGAGCTTGCAGTGAGCCGAGATCGCGCCACTGCACTCCAGCCTGGGCAACAGCGTGAGACTCCGTCTCAAAAAAAAAAAAAAAAAAAAGTGGGAGTTGACCAGTGAGAACACATGGACACAGGGAAGAGAATATCACACACTGGGGCCTGTCAGGGGGTTGGGGGCAAGGGGAGAGAGAGCATTAGGACAAATACCTAATGCATGTGGGGCTTGAAACCTAGATGTCGGGTTGATAAGTGCAGTAAACCACCATGGCAGATGTATACTTATGTAACAAACCTGCACATTCTGCACATGTGTCCAAGAACTTAAAGTAAAATGAAAACATAAAAATGAATAAATAAATTGACATGAGGCAAAAAAACGTGGGTTTAACTGACTCAGGCAAGAGAGAACTCTGCACTATAAACTCTAACCCTGCCCTACGAAAATAAACTCTAGTAATTTAAAGTAATTGTAAGGTATGTGATCATAGCTTTATAAAAATTACACATGATTCTACAAAAACCCTAACATTAAACTATGTATAATGGAATTTCAGATGATTTCCACCTTGTTCTTTATATCCTTCTTTTTTGTTCCATTTTGAAGTGACATTTTTTGTTTATCCTCTGGAAGTCATTGCTCCCAGCCATTCCCTTCAGCACCCACCCTCTCCTTTTCCGGGGTCCACCCCAGCCCTTCTCTGGCCTGAAACTGTGGCTTCCTTGGCACTGAAGGCACAAGAGCTGCATTCAGCCTCAGGAGAGAGGAGGACAAGGGCAGGTAGTGGAGATGTTCTCAGCATTGCAGACTAATTTAACAGCACCCAGTCTCCATTGCAAATGGCTGCATTTCTCCACATGTTATCTACAAGCAAGCCAAACTTACCCCTTTCCTGATTGGTTCTCACTCTTCCCAACTCCTACTTGAAAATACATATTCTTCCACCTAATATTTCTTTCTACCTCTTGTCATCACAATATATTCTGATTTATTGTGCCCAGGAAACACTGGTCTCACCATGTCCTAAGTTACCATCTAAAGTGTAGTGAATAAATGGACAACAAACAGGCCCCTTCCCCATCACTGCCTCTCATGTATTCACTCACAGGGTAAGTACAGCCTCAGAACCAACAGTGAGCTGTGCTGTGGACACTTCTCTCAGGAAAACAGACAAAATCCCTGCTCCAGTGGGGGCAGCAGGTGAACATAATGAGCAGGTGCATTGCATCGGACGTAGGAAGGTGACAGATGATTCAGATGGCGGGGAGCAAGGTAGTGGAGAGGAGGAGTGGGAGGGGAGTCCCCAGGTTCCAAATAGCCTAAACAGGAAGGACTCCCCAAAAAGTAACATGTGTGTCCTGGCTTCATGGAGGTGAGCATTCCCACAGGAGGCAGAGCCCATGAAATATACTGGAGTGGTCCAGGGAAAATCCAGAAGGTGCCTTTGTAACATTTTCAAGACAACCCTAAAACAAAAGAAATACCCAATAATGTATTCATTAAGTAGTCAGAAGCAAACAATAAATATTTATGACCTAGCAATTTTATTGCCATTTAAGAAAATATTTCACATAAATTGAAAAAGTAGTATGTGCATTTCTTTCTTAAATAAGCACAAATGTTCACTAATGGACATGAGTACCTACTGGGCATGAACAACTTCTCAAACCTTGGAAGCGGATTGGACACAGCCACCTTCATTTCCTATTTCATACCTATTTTTGCAGGGGTTGTTTTTTTTTTTTTTAAATCACAGCAACTGTTGGAATCACAGATTGTAAAATTACAATGTCATCTAAAGCAATGGTGCATAGTCTAATGTTGAAATTATAAAATACTTTGGACCAGTGCTTCTTGTGGTGTCCAGTAGATGGCACCGCTAATCTTTCAAATATTTAAAAAAGCCCAGGGTGTTTGCTCAAGGTGAGTTTGTGCCCTGAGTTCCTTGGCACATAATTGTGACATCATGGTGGATGAGGGGTCAATACAGAGTTTATTTTAGAGGGTTTGGGCAGTTCCTCCCACCCTGCAGATCAAGATGCCCTGAGGGCAAAGAGCAGAGGGGTGCTCTCTGGTGGCCCAGCAGTTCTGCCCCAGGGGAGAGGTTTCTCTTCTACTACAGCGAAAACCCACAGGACTCTGCTTCATCCCAGAACCAAGGATACCAGGAAGGAAGGTCAGAGTGAGGAGGTGTCTGAGTCTTTCAGATCACACAGTGACATCACACAGTGACATCACACAGTGACATCCTGCTTGATGGCTTCAGAAATCCTCCATGAGCTGGGAGACAGCCCCCGAGGTGACAGGTGAGTGGGCGGGAAGGGACAGACACAACAACTCTCGAGATGACACCCAGTTTCTCCCGTGTGTTTATGTATGTCTGTGTGTGCACGTGCATGTGTGTGTGTTTGTCTGTATTTGTGCATGAACTTGTGTATGTGTGTGTGTCTGTGTGTGTGTGGGAGCATATGCTATATGTATATGTATGAATGGTGAATTGATTTCCTGGTTGCTTTGCTGTGAAGGGAGACAGGGACCCCAGGACAGGTTCCTGCCCACCCCTCCTTCCCTATCTTCCCTCCAGACATTCCCTCCTCCCTGTGGAAAGAGTCTACCCAGTAACTGAGGGTTCATTATTGCAGACTTCTCACAGCTCCCCAAAGTTCTATGATATTTCCACCCCCAGGCCTCCTCCTCATGCTTGTCCCTCTGTCAGGTGCCCTGTCTTCTCCTCCCACCTGGCCACACTGTATTCTTCCAATTCCTATAAGAATAATGTGAAATGCCACCTCCCAACAAGCCTCCATGCAACTCCCCAGGCAGAAAGAGTCACCCCCTCTTCTGCCCTCTCATAACCCCAACCACCTCGAGGACATCACATCAGCAGCAGCAGCCACGTGGGTGTTTGTTTCTGTCCCTGGATTCTAAGTTCCTGAAGGACTGGACACATCCATCACCCACGTGTAAACCCAGAACCTAGCACAGTGCCTGCCATATGATAGGGTTTAAGATGCATCAGAGGAATCCAATCATAAGACTACCAAAGGGCTGCTAGAACTCAGAAAGGAATCTGTGTAATTTGGAGGACTGAACAAAGGTCTTCACTTCTATTCTTTCCAGCACCAACCTCCATGGCTCCACTCATCCCTACTCCTTCCCCCTAATAAGATTCGCAGGTCAGGAGAGGGGTAGGGGCAGGAGCAGCTACACCTGGTCTCCTCCACCACCCATGGTGGGGTGCACCCTTGGTGGGACCTGGTGAGCATGACAGCCCCTGGGCCTAGGGGACCTGTACCTTCCACAGCCCCACAGAGACCAGCAGGAGCTGTTCAGCCACTTACAGAGACAGCCAGAGAGTGCTTCAAGGACTGCATGGAGCACTGGAGAAGCGGGGAGTTCAGGGCCCTCTTTTGTGAGGCCTGAGAAATTTAGGCAGGATTTTGTCTACAAAAGAGGCTGTCACTTTGGCTTATCAATGCTTTCACCTCCTTACAGCTTTCAGATTGGAGTGGGTGCTTTACTTGTTTTTATGGATTATTGTGTCAACCAAAACGAGAGGTCGGAATCACTCTAAAGATTTGAAACATCTTCAAGATTTGACGAATGCACATTTTAATGCCACATCTACTTCTAGGAAGCTGTGGCTGAATAAAGCATTTTATTATATGGCATTCCCCAAATTACTTATATGGAATTTTAATCTACATAATGTCATACAACCATGTGAAAAGTAAAAACTAAAAAGCAATAACTTTTTGGGCTAGGAGTGGTGGCTCATTCCTGTAATCCCAGAACTTTGGGAGGCCAATGTTGGAGGATCACTTGAGGCTAGGAGTTGGAGGTCAGCCATGGCAAGCAACATGGTGAGACCCTGTCTCTATGCATTATTTTAAAAATTAACCAAGTGTAGTAACATGTGACTGTAGTACCAGCTCCTCAGGAGGCTAAGGTAGGAGGATCTCTTGAGCCTGGGCGACAGTATGAGAGCCTGTCTCAAAGAAAACAACAACAACTGCAGCAGAAATAACAAAATTTAACCCCCAATAAACTAAATTGATGGAGAATTGTGGGACCCAAATGACCAAAGAATGCGATTTTTCACTTTTGATGAATTAAAGGGTCTGCTGAGTGTCAGGATTCCCAGAATGTTTCATCTCAGGAAATACCATTTCCTCTGGTGAATCCACTCCTTAGTCCAGGTCCCCTGAGAAGCAGGTGCCTACATGGGATTCACGTGAGGGGTTTTCATTGGGAGAAACCCTGGGAGAACCATTCAGCAGGATGCAATTCTGACCCCAAGTGCAGGAGGGAGGGACAGGAGGTTGGGCAGGTGCATCCTACGCTACAGTGAATGGTGCTGGGACAACTGGATGCCACATGCAGAAGAATGAGGCAGACCCCTTCCTTACAGCACACACAAAAACTAGCTCTAGATGAATGGCAGATGTCCACCTAAGACATGAAACAATGAAAGTCTCAGAAGAAAACAGAGCAGTAAATTTCTGTGACCCCGAATTTTACAAATGCTTCTTAAGTACTGTACGCCAATAGCACAAATGGCAAAATAAAAAGTAGTTTAATTTCATTTCATGCAAATGTAAACTTTTGTGCTTCAAAAAGGACTCCATTAGGAAGGTTAAAAACTTACAGAATGACAGAAAGCATTTGAAAATCATATATCTAATAAGGGACTGGTATCCTGAATATATAAAGAACTCTTGCAACCCAACATTATAAAGCAAAATAACACAATTAAATATATGCAAAGAATTTGAAAAGATGTTTCTCCAAAGTGAGACAGGTGTAATACAGTGTGGCCACCAAAGAGAAAATTTTAGGCAGCAGTTTCAGGTTGACTAGCAAAAGGAATCTGTTGAAGTATCTGCAGAGGCTGTGGGCTACTAAGACCCTAAAAGACAGAGTATGGGCCAAGCTGGCTAAGAATGAGTGGACCCAACATGACCCTGGGTTTGACCTCGGTTTCACCTAGGACCCTATTATACACTCATTAACATACTAAACACAAACCCACCAGCATCCTAACAATTCTGAGAACACCCATATTTGGTGTAAAACTGGGTGGTGCCACAGTTCTAAGCAATCTCCACCTTCTTTCAGGAATTTTCATGAATATTCCATCCCTTGGTTAAAGAAACCCAGAAAGGTGGCAGCCCCAAACCCCCTTGCACCTGCCTCTCTCTTGAGTTCCCCTGCACTCCTGTAGAAGGAGGGGAAACTGGTACAGGCTTCCTGAGGGACAGTGTGACAGAGTTCATCAAGAGTCAAAAATATCCAAGTCTGAAATAAGAATATGTATTAAGAATGAATTAAGAATATGTAGAATAGATTCTGGATATCTATTCTACACAGTTAAATTGAGATTCATGCAAGCACAGTTTCTGCAGCATTTCGTTTCTGTAAAAGTAGCTGACTGGAGACCATCTAGATCTTCAGACACAGACACTGGTTGCATTTGTTGTGAGTGTGTACTTTTCCTTTTAGAAAAACTCTCCGCCCTTTCTCTATTTTCCTACTGGTCCTAGAATTTATTTCCCCAGGCGGTGTCAAGAGCCCGACACCTGCTGGGGTCGAGGTCTCATCAGAGTTTGGGGACCACCCATTGCCCACTGGCATCAGAAGAAGAATGCAAATGGCAGTGAACCCAGGAAGAGGTGCTCAGTGTCCACAGCCCTCAGGGCAATACCAACAGCACCCACAAGGGGACTCCTCACCCCGCTGGAATGGATGACCCTAAACACAGTGAGGGTGGATGGGTGGGGCCTGCGTTCCTTACAGAGCAGGGAGCAGGAGACGGAGAGTTGGTGTAGTGTAGGGTCTGTGTGTGTGTCATCCTCCTCCCATTTTCCTGGCGGAGGTTTCTGTTTGTTCTCTGGCCCTACCTGTTTCCTTCCTCGCCCTTTCTCTGGTTCTCCCATTCTTCATTTCTAACCATCCCAAGGTTTTCTCTGCCTCACGACGTCTTTGCTCCGGGCCCCCAGCCCAGTGGAGAAACCAGGGGCCCTGGACCGTGAGCGGCAGGGTCGGGGAGGCGACAACGGGAAGCTCCTGTTGGACCCTGGGCACTCAGGATCTAGTGCGCCACGGGCACCCTCCCGCAGCAGCCCCAAGGCAAGGAGGATGGGGTCCTCGCGTGGGCCACACTGTCGGATCCCCAGAGATCCGAGCGGGACGGGGACGTCTCCACTGAGCCGGTGGCAAAGTCCCCACGAGGATGAAGGAGGAACCTCGTGCTCTTCACCCCACCAGGCCCCGCGTTTCCTGTCTCCTCCTGCCACGGTTCCTTGCCGCGACCGCGAGTCCTCCCAGGTCTTCCAAAAGCCGCGTTGTTCAGAAGCCCGGGAGCATCGACCCGCAGCGTAGCACCCTCTCCGCAGTCTCCACCGGGCGGGACCCGGGTCCGGAGCTCGGGCGGAGCGGGCGTCCTGGGAGGAGCGCGCAGAACCCGGAGAGGACGCAGCAGAGTCGAAACTGAAACTCCCTGTGCGAACTTTCCCCGAAAGTCACCTGTGGTTGAAATCAAAATCACCTATAATACACTCCCTGTGACAACACCGTTGGGAAAATATCTAGAACCAGTGCCTCGTCACTGCAGCAGAACCTCACGCCGCTGCCCGGGTTCCGTGTCCCCAGACCCTTGTGGCCCCAAACAGATCGGGCGAACCCACCCTGTGGCCGTCGCTGGGACTCCTGGCCCCACTCTTCCTTACTACTTCACTTCCACATTTTCACGTGTTTCAGAATCGAAACCATGAAAAGTCAACGTGTGAAAGGCTCCCCGCCCCTGCCTGCCTCCACTCTCATTGGCCACACGCCTGGGAGGAAAGTTTATTGGATTCTTCTCATCTTTCCAGGGAGTCTTTACACCATTTCAAATGAATATAAATACATATTCTTAATTCAGACTTGGATATTTTTGAGTCTTGATGAACACTGTCACATTGTCCCTCAGGAAGCCTGTACCAGTTTCCCCTCCTTCTACAGTGGATGTTTCACCCTCCTCTGCACAAGCTGGGCCTTCACAATTACAGACAAGAGTGTCACCAGCACTGCTATCCCGTGACATGAGACGCTTTAAAGGTGCAATACTTTGCACAGCAATTCTGTATCTGGAAATCTGTTCTACACAATTAAATTGAGATTCATACAAGCACAGTTTCTGCAGCATTTCGTTTCTGTAAAAGTAATGGACTGGAGACCATCTGGATCTTCATACATAGACACTGGTTACATTTGATGTGATGCAGTCATTCTATGTAATGTAGTGCAGAGATAAAAAGGAAAATAATCTATATGTGCGGGTATTGGAAGATCTTCAACGTGTGTTATTTTGAGATTGAGTCTGCGTTCAATAGAGTGCCTATAGACTTATATTTGTTTTAAAAACCAGAATTAATACATAAATACATCTCTACTGTTAGTAAGGAAAGCACCATTTCCATAACTTATTGCTAGTTTGTTTATCCATTTTAGGAAAAATCAATACACTTGAAAAGCCATGGTGGCAGGAATTGGTCATCACCGGCCCAGATTCTACACTGCCCTACAGATGATTCTAACTGAGGTTGCCAGAGGAACAGGATGTGGAATGTAGTCACGTTTCAGAGAGAAACCTAGTCAGACTGGACCAGGGGTCTTGCCCTGACCTCTGCCTCTTCACCCAACTCCCACCTGGTCAGCCAGTGACCCTAGAGGGGCTGGGATGATGCTGGGAGGGCAGTGAAGATGGGGAGCCAATGGTGGGAGCATGGTGAACATGCAGAGCTCAGACCCCACACCATCTGGGGAGGAGCTGGGTGTGATGCTGGGAGCACTGGGAAGGCAGGGAGCCTGGACACAGCACTCACTGCTCCTCCCATCTGGGACAGGATTGGGGTGGGTGATGAGAAAAGTTTCCCGAGTAACACAGTTCCTAATCCTGGCAGAATGACTCACCCCAGTTGCACTACAGCCAAGACCCACTTGGCCCCCGGACCAGTCTAACACAGGGCATGGTAAATTCAGGAGTGAATACTACTGAAGCACCTGCCAGGGCATAGGAAACAGTAACTAGAGGCCGGCTCAGCAAGTGGCTCAGACTACCTCGCCCCACACTCTCCAATACTGAGTGTGGAGGAAGCTTTGAGCCCAGGAGGTTGAGGATTCAGTGAATTATGATCGTGCCACTGCACTCCAGACTGGTGACAGAGCATGACTCTGTCACACACATGCTCACACACATAAATTGTGTGAGCAATTGTCACACAGGGAGATGCAGATGCGCTCGCTGTGGATCCAGGTCTCAGGGAGCAGGAGGGTGTTCTGTATTGTGGGGAGATGGGGGACACAAGTGGGAGGGGGTATTTGTGCCCAGCTTTAAAGGTGGCTGGCCCTTTGCCCAGGGGGAACAGGCCAGCAGAATGCGCTGACAGTGGGGAACCACCAGGAACTTTCTCTAGAACCTGCTCTGCTGAGCCCGCTGCGCCATCCCTGGACCTGGGCAAGGGAAGCTGCTGAACTGGGAGCTCAGGGCCCATCTCTCTGAGGAGCTTTCTAAATCAGCAAGTGTGTCACAGGTTGAGATTTTAGGGACAAGGTCCTCAATGTTGTCCTCAATTTTAATAAGCAGACTCTTTTGACCAGTCTGCATTGGGCAGAGCAGGAGCAAGACATAAATATTTAAGATAATTTTTAAAGCTGTTTAATTTTGGTAAAAACATAGAAGATAAAATTTACCATCTTGACCAATTGTTTAGTGTACAATGTGTTGTTTTAAACCTCTGAAACCCTGCCTGCTGTTCCTGTAATAAAACCTAGCCCGGGCCAGGCGCGGTGGCTCACGCCTGTAATCCCAGCACTTTGGGAGGCTCAGTGGATCACCTGAGGTCAGGAGTTTGAGACCAGCCTGGCCAACACAGTGAAACCCCATCTCTACCAAAAATTCGCCAGGCGTGGTGGAGGGCGCCTGTAATCCCATCTACTGCGGAAGCTCAGGCCAGAGAATCCCTTGAATCGGGGAGGCAGCGGTTGCGGTGATTCGAGATCAGGCCACTGCACTCCAGCCTGGGCAACAAGAGCGAAACTCCGTCTCTAAATAAATAAACAAATAAGAAAACCTAGCCCGGACTGTAATCACGTCCACTGGGAACTGGGGAAGTAGTGGAAGGGACGCCATCAGGCCTGTGGCTGCCCCCAGAGCATGGTGAGCCAAGGACCCCGCGGAGCAAGCAGGGGGAGGGAGAGTGTCGCGGGCCCAGGCGGGGACAGGGAGACGCCGCCCCCGCTGAATATTCCTCTGCAAGTTTCTTCACCTTCAATAAAAAATGCTGTGATGATTAAATGAATCTGTCGTGGAAGGAACCGTGTCCTGGCAGGGGCCGGGCCGACACTCAGACACCAACCCGAAGGGGGCTGGGGCAAAGGGGAGGGACACCCGGAAAGGGGAGGGACACCTGCAGGGCAGACAACCGTATTTCTAACGGCGGGAAACGTGGATGTAACGGCGGGAAACGTGGATGGAGCGCCCCCATATATAAGCCTACTTTTCAACCTTGAGGTGATTCATCTTCCAGGCTCCCCTTCCATCAAGTCTCTTGTCCCCAGCGCTCTGGTTCCCCAATGACGGCTGCCGCCGCTACCAAGATCCTTCTGTGCCTCCCGCTTCTGCTCCTGCTGCCGCGCTGGTCCCAGACTGGGGGAGACGGTGAGTTAGTGGATGGAGCTTAAGCGGGGCGGGGGCCAAACCTGGGGGGCAGCAGGTTTCAGAGAAGGGGAGGCTTCTGGAAGCACGCGGGAGATCTCCCCGAACTGAGCGCCCGTTCAGTTCCGATCGGCAGCTCCTTCCTGCCCGGTCCACTCCCCGAGGCTGCTTCTTGCCAGGGGAGAGGCGAAATGGAGCGGGGAGGAAAGGAGGCTGACAGGAGGGTGGAGGGGCCAGAGGGCTGCAGAGAGCGAGGTGGAACTGGGATCCCTGGTGCAGCCTGGCAGCCCCGCCGCCTTAGGGAAGGAAAAATCAGAGCCCCGGGAACCGGAGCTGGGGACAGGACAGGGGTGAAGCAGCGTTCCGCAGGGACACAGGCCTGCTCTGCTCTCACCCGCTCTCCACCACAGGAACCCTCCAGCACCCCCAGGGCTCCCTGCCCTTGAATGTTTCCCTGCACTTTCCTGCAGACATTCACCTACACCCAGGAGCTCAGCAGACACCCCCACCCCTCCCCTCACCATCCACTGCCACCACCCAGGTCACATCCTCTTACTCCCCACTTCAGCCCAGCTGGTCACCTTAGAGGTCTCCCATTCATGAAGGGGCCCTCACCACTTCCTACACCATGCGGCACCTTCTGCCTCTTGCCTGAGGACACACCCCAGCAAACACACCCCCTCCCCTCAGAACCTGTGCAGGCGGGATGGGAAGCACCATTCCCTCCAGGAGACCCTGGGAACTCTGGTGAGTAGAGGCGCCCACTTCTGCCCTTGGGGCCTGGACTCGCCTGTTCTTCCTACTGGGGAGCCAGCGTCATAGAGAACAGTCACTGTGTAGACACAGGTCAGCAAAGCCTTTTTAGAAAGGGAGGAAGGATGCCCTGTGATCTTTGCAGGCCTTGGGTTCTCCGTCTCTGTGTCCAGTCCTGTCCCTTTATAGAGCAACAGCAGGCAACAGCAACCTGCAAATGAGGGGGACCAGATTTGGACCCTGTCCTAGGTTGCTGATCCCAGATGAGGGGATTACAGTGTCCCAGTGAATAGTGCCCCATCCCCTATGGTGTCATCTCCAAGTGATGTCTCGGGGGCCAGTTGGAGAGCGGTCCTACCTTACCTGTGGCTTCTGGGTGGTGTGGATGTGATGGGAGTGGGGGTCCCATAGTTAGGGGCTTACTCTCCCCTCCTTTGCTGCTGAGTGGCATCTATGGTCCATGGGGACCATCAGGGACCTTCCCTGATGGTGTGATCTGAGGTTGAGGGGGTGCAGCCATGTTGTGTCCTGGGGATCGTGGCCAACTGCTTGTGCAGTTTCTTGGTTGCCATAAATATCTTTGGAGAAGGTCACAAGGACTCATCGTACTTGCTGCCGGGTTAAAGAGTTCTTCCTCACTAGAAACTGGTGTCTTCTTCTAGTCATGGGTTCAGGGTCTGAGAAGTGGCTTCATTCTGCAAATTGGGCAAAGCCACCTTGTTCTTGATGGACTGGCTACTTTCAGCCTCCTGGTCATCCATCATTTGTTTTATCTGTTTCTTGTAATTATTTAAATCCAGCAGTATCCAGGTTGGGTTTCCATTTCTTTTGGACCTTGGACCCCTTTGTTCTATGAGCCACGGGCATAACTTTGTATGACTGAGGTTCCCAGTTGGCATTGTGACTTCTCTAATCATTTCCATCATTGCACCCTCCTTGCTCCTGACAGTTGACAGCCTCCAGCTGGAATCTGTAATTTCAGAATTTTTCATCCCATTACTACTGGGAGCCCATTTCTGGAACAGCATCTCCTACCGCCAAACCTGGTCTTCAGCAATAGGCATCCCTAAGCTTCATTCCATGCCTTCTCATGGGGCCTTCTTTATATGCTGGGTAAGCAGGAGTCCTCCAGGTTTCCCATGAGCACAGTGGATGGAAATTGTTCTGGATTTTCACACTTAGGCCCCTCTGGCATGGGCACTTCTCTGAGCCCGTGATCCCTCCCTCTACTACCTGCCTTAGATATTCAGATTTTCTATTTCTTGCTGCGTGGACCATCCCTTTGTCCAGGGTTTCAGGGAGGCATCCTCATAGCACATGCATGCCATCACCAGGGGCTTTGCCAACATGTTAAATCTTGTGACCATGATAATTAATTCTTCTTTATCCAACTGGTTCCATCCTCAGTCCATCCTACCATGCACCAGCACACTCAGGGGCAGCCCCCACACCCTCTCCCACCTCCCACAGTCCACATGGGCTGCTGCTGAAGATCCTCTGCCAACCAGGCCCTTCCTCCTCTAGCAGTCCTGGCACCCCTTTAGCAAGGTCATGTCTTGACTAATGTGGGCAGAGGGGCAGTGGGACATGTTTGGGGACAAGTGGTTTCTCAGCAGGCAGAGACCTCCTCCTCCTCCTCCTCCTCCTCCTCCTCCTCCTCCTCTTCCTTGTCCTCATGCGAGGGGCAAGCACTCGCCTTAATCTTGTGGACACCACAGTTCTGGAGGGGGAAATCCTTCCTAGGCCAGCCCAGCCTGCCAGAGGCGTCCTCTTATTGTCACAGTGTGAAGGAGGGCTAACTAGGGGTCTTTCTCTCCCCACCCACCCCTCACCTGCCTTTCTCCACAGACCTTCACTCTCTTTGCTATGACATCACCATCATCCCTAAGTTCAGACCTGGACCACAGTGGTGTGCGGTTCAAGGCCAGGTGGATAAAAAGACTTTTCTTCACTATGACTGTGGCAACAAGACAGTCACATCCGTCAGTCCCCTGGGGAAGAAACTAAATGTCACAAAGGCCTGGAAAGCACAGAACCCAGTACTGAGAGAGGTGGTGGACATGCTCACAGAGCAACTGCTTGACATTCAGCTGGAGAATTACACACCCAGGGGTAAGTTTCAGATGGCCCAGGACAGGAGGGAGCAGATACAGTGGTACGTTAGAGGCATTTATAGTTTTCACGTAAAAATACAAATGGGGGCTGGGCGCGGTGGCTCATGACTACAATCCCAGCACTTCGGGAGGCCGAGGTGGGCCGATCACAAGGTCAGGAATTCGAGACCAGCCTGACCAACATGGTGAAACACTGTCTCTACTAAAAATGCAAAAATTTGCTGGGTGTGGTGATGCACACCTGTAATCCCAGCTACTTGGGAGACTGAGGCAGGAGGATCCCTTGAACCCAGGAGGCAGAGACTGCAGAAAGCTGAGGTGGTGCCACTGCACTCCAACCTGGGCAACAGAGTGAGACTTTATCTCGAAAAAAAAAAAAAAAAAAAAAAAGGCCGGGCGCGGTGGCTCAAGCCTGTAATCTCAGCATTTTGGGAGGCCAAGGCAGGCGGATCACAAGGTCAGGAGATCAAGACCATCCTGGTTAACACAGTGAAAACCCATCTGTACTAAAAATACAAAAAATTAGCCGGGCGTGGTGGTGGGCGCCTGTAGTCCCAGCTACTTGGGAGGCTGAGGCAGGAGAATGGTGTGAACCCGGGAGGCGGAGCTTGCAGTGAGCCAAGATTGTGCCACTGCACTCCATCCAGCCTGGGTGACAGAATGAGACTCCGTCTCAAAAAAAAAAAAAAAAAAAAAAAGGAGGGTCATCTCACCCCTCAAGAGGTCTAGAGGCAAGGCCAAGATGTGGCAGAGAGAGTAAGGCCAGGAAATTGTAAGGGGAACAGGATGTGGGTATAAAATTTGTCAAGACCAGAGCTGATCTCTCTCTGATGGGGGCAGAACCCCTCACCCTGCAGGCCCGGATGTCTTGTGAGCAGAAAACTGAAGGACACAGCAGTGGATCTTGGCAGTTCGGTTTTGATGGACAGGTCTTCCTCCTCTTTGACTCAGAGAACAGAATGTGGACAACGGTTCATCCTGGAGCCAGAAAGATGAAAGAAAAGTGGGAGAATGACAAGGATGTGACCATGTCCTTCCATTACATCTCAATGGGAGACTGCACAAGATGGCTTGGGGACTTCTTGATGGACATGGACAGCACCCTGGAGCCAAGTGCAGGAGGTAACAGCTGTAAAAGAAACAGGGATCTGGAATGAGATCAGAAACGGTGATCTGAAGAAACTAGTTCTTGAGTTCAGTTTCAGTCATCCCAGTGTACATGTTTATGTTCAAATGACCCCCTCATGGGGCGCTCCTCTTGGGGGTGCTGGCGTGCCTGTGCTCTCCCATCCTCCTCTCCCTTCTCACTCCTGACTCCTATTCCTCATTACATTTGCTACTGCTCCGCGCACTGCGGATTTCTCACCAGCCTTGAAATTGCAGGTGTCACTGTGTTTTCAGACCTTTCTCCTTAGTGTTTCCTCTTCTTATAATCACTTTTCCTTTCCTTTCCCTCGTCTGCTGGAAATCCATCAAAACCACCTCCAACACCAGCCCAGAGACCCTCCCCTCCCCAACTCTGGAGCATCACCTCCTTTTCCACCACAGCAGGAGGGTGGGCTGTGCTGTCACCTTGCTTCCCTCAGCAGCTGTGTGAGCTCCCTGAGGACAAGGGACACCCCCTCTCCCTTCCTAACCCAGGACCTGTCACACCGGCTGCCCCACACCAGCGGGGAGGGGACAAAACTTTTGCCTTCCGGGATGACCTAGGGTGGCAGGAACTGAGGAGGTGTCTCCTCAGATTTGGGGCCTGGACAAGGGTTGCCACTTTTGTGTTTCCATTTCAGCACCACTCACCATGTCCTCAGGCACAACCCAACTCAGGGCCACGGCCACCACCCTCATCCTTTGCTGCCTCCTCATCATCCTCCCCTGCTTCATCCTAGCTGGCATCTGAGGAGAGTCGTTTAGAGTGACAGGTACTGTGGGCAGAATTGCAAGTGGAGCAAGGAGCAGGTGGGTGAGGAGGGAGGACGGGAAAAGAGAATTCCCAGAGTCCCACACCTCCCTGTGTCTGGGACCTTCTCATCCTGGCATGAGACAGGTGAATGAGACCTTGTGTCACCTGTTGGCAATGACCTGGGCAGCTCATTGCTGAGTACTGATGGATTCTCACCTTCAGAGTCCTGAGTGAAATGGAGGGGCCCATACCAAGGCTCAGAGTCTGTTGAGCTTGAGGTTTAACAAGTTCGGGCATGATTCAGAGCAGATTCCTATTCAGGAAGGGTGTGTGGCCTGCAGGCAGCAGGAATTCAGACATGGGCAGTTCTCTTAATTGAGTTAGGTGCATCATGGTAGCTTTACATGAGGTGTGACAAGGGAAGGGGGATTCCATCTCTGAGGCTAAGAGAGAGACCTGGGTGTAATCCCAGGAGGAGGGGGCTGGGAGAGCCTTGGTACACCTAATGGAAAAGGTGGGAGTGCAGGGCTACCTTCCTACAGAAAGTGGCTTGGGTTCCAGGAATTAAGGTGGAAGGTGAAGAGTAGAGGATGCTCAAGAGAAGGATTTTTTAAAAGTCAGTCACATGAACCCATGGGGTTTGCATCTGGGCCCTGAGGCAGCTCCCCTGCCATCACCCTCCTGCACACCCCACTGATGGCCCTGTCAGGAGCAGAGTGGACTCAGAGGAAGGAGGGTCTGAGGTGCTGCTGGGGTTCCACGGGCACCACTGGGCTGGACCAGGAATGGATAAAGTGGAACAGGGACAGATACCTTCAGAGCTATGGGTGCTGCTCCCAGTGTGAGGAAAGGCTCAAGAAGAAGGGGAAAGAATGATGTTTGCCTGCAGGTCCACACAAGGCCAAGGGCACAGGAATACAGAACCCTGTCTTTGGATGTCTGCCCCACTCCTTGCCATGTTTTAGGCCCTCTCATCAGATCATAGAGAGGGCCTTGAGTGAGGGCGCGGACCCATCACTACCAGCTTCAGACCTGTGGGCCCCTCCACTCCATGCCCTGGTCAGGTGCAGGGCCTGGACTGACTCTGTGATGTGACAAAGGAGGAAAGAGGTTGGTCCAAGCTGCAGTCGCCAGGGTTGGGGCACAAGGGAAAAATAGGTCCCTTAGTGCAGGGGGCTCTGAGACATGGAGTGACCAGTGAAAGATTACCCTGGAAAAGTGATCCGGGTTCTCTGCCTGTTAAACCAACATTTGTGTCCCCTTTGAAGGTTAAAGATGACACCAAAAAGCCCCTGTGAGCAGGTTCTCAATCAAACTCGTCCTTCTGGCTGGCAACTTGCCCACCACCTACTGTATATGTCCAGAGGCCTCCAGCAGATCATGATGACACCATGGACCCAATAGCTCATTCACTGCCTTGATTCCTTTTGCCAACAATTTTACCAGTGGTTATTCCTAACATATTATGCAATTTTCTCTTGGTGCTACCTGATGGAATTTTTGCACTTAAAGTTCTGGCTGACTAAACAAGATATGTCAACATTTTCTTTCTTCTGCTTTTGTTTGGAAAATCAAGTACTTCTTTCAATGATGATCTCTTTCTTGCAAATGATATTGTCAGTAAAACAATCATGTTAGACTTCGGACCTCCAGGGATTCCTTCCATGTTTTGAAAGAGAATTGTTTAATTATTTAATAACAAAAAATTTTATATTAATGATACTTTCCTTTAGTGTACTTTCCTTTAATGTATTATTCTGTACTGATATTTAAATAAAAAGTTATATTTCCCAAAAACCTACAGAGTTTGGAATTTTGTTCTATTACTCAGTAGAGGATTAATGTTACTTCATTTTTCCTCCATGATATGGAGTAATAAATGAGTGATTCTACCAGATTTTGTATGGGAAAAGAGAATCTACAAAACATGGCTGAAAAAAATCAGAGACAACACAAATACATGGAAAAATATTTCATGCTCATGGATGGGAGAATCAACTTAGTTAAAATGGCCATACTTCCAAAAGCAATTTATAGATGCAACACTGTCTCTATCAATACCAATGTCACTTTTCACAAATTAGAAAAATCTAATCTAAAAGTTATCTGGAATTTAAAAAGAGCCCAAATAGCCAAAACAATCATAAGCAAAAAGAACAAAGCCAGAGGCATCACATTGCCTGACTTCAAACTATAATATAAGGCTACGATGATCAAAACAGAATGGTACTGGTACAAAAATAGACACTCAAATCAGTGAAACAGAATAGAGCTCAGAAAGAAACCTTCACACCTTCTAACCTTCAACAAAATCAACAAAAACAAACAATGGGGAAAGAGTCCTAATTCAACAAATGGTGCTGGGATAACTGGCTAGCCATGTGCAGAAGAATGAAACTGAACCTCTACCTTTCACCATATATGTAAAATAACTCGACGTGAATTAAAGGTTTAAATGTAAGTCCTAAAACTATAAAAATTCTGGAAGATAAGCTAGGAAATGCCACTTTGGACATACGGCCTGACAAACATATCGTGATGAAGACACCAAAAGCATTTGCAACCAAAAAACAAAAATTCATAAATGGGACCTCATTAAAGAGCTTCTCCACAGTTTAAAAAAAAAAAATTAGCAACACAGTAAACAGCCTATAGGATGGGAGAAATATCTGCAATCTGTGTGTCTGACAAAGCTCTAATATCCAGAATCTACACAGAACTTAAACAACTCAACAAGCAAGAACAAAATCCCAATTAAAAAATAAGCACAGAATGTGAACAGACACTTTTCAAAAGAAGACTTGCAAGTGGTCAGCAAACATGAAAAAATGCTCTTTGGGAAGCCGCGGTGGGCATATCACGAGCTCAGGAGTTTGAGACCAGCCTGACCAACATGGTGAAACTCCGTCTCTACTAAAAATACAAAAATTAGCCAGGCATGATGGCGCACACCTGTAACTTGTAATGGTGCATAGTCTAATGTTGAAACTATAAAATACCTTGGACTGGTACTTTCTAGTGTTTTCCAGCAGATGGCACTGCTCATCTTTCAAATATTTCAGTAAGCCCAGCGGGTTCGCACACAGCGAGTTTGTGCCCTGAGCTCCTTGGCACACAGCTTGGGATCCACAGCCAAGGGCTACAGAGAAGACAAAAGAGACGTTGGCATCATGGTGAAAGAGGAATCCATAAAGAGTTCATTTTTGAGGATTGGGGCAGTTCCTTCTGCCCTGCAGATCAAGATGCCTTGAGGGCAAAGAGCAGAGGGGTACTCTCTGGTGGCCCAGCAGTTCTGCCCCAGGGAGAATTCTCTTCTGCTACAGTGAAAACCAACAGGACGCTGCTTCATCCCGGGGGGACCAGGAAGATAGGTCAGAGTGAAGAGCTGTCTGAGTGTTTCAGATCACACAGTGACTGCTTGCTTGAGGGCTTCAGAACTCCTTCATGAACTGGGAGACAGCCCCTGAGGTGAAAGGTGCGTGGGCAGGATGGGCCTGACAATGACAACTCTCAAGATGACACGCAGTTTCTCCCATGTGTTTCTGTGTGTTTTTGTGTGTGCCCGTGTATGTGCATGGCTGTGTCTGTATTTCTGCATGCATGTGTGTTTGTGTGTGTGTGTGTGCGCGCACATGCCTGTGTGGTGTGAGTGTGTGTGAGAGACTGTCCCTGCATGTCTCCGTGTGTGTGCGTGTGTGTGTGTGTGATAACATGCCTGTATGAATGGTGAATGGGTTTTCTGGTTGAGTTGCTGTGGAGGGAGACAGGGTCTCCAGGGCGCTTCCTGCCCACCCCTCCTTCTGTGTAGCCAGTAGCACAAATAGCACAATAAAAGGTAGTTTAATTTCATTTCATGCAAGTGTAAAACTTTTGAGCTTCAAAAACTACTCCATTTAGAAGGTAAAGAAAAAAAAAACTTCCAGAATGAGAGAAAATAATTGAAAATCATATATCTGGTACGGTACTGTTATTCTGAATATATAAAGAACTCTTGCAACTCAGTATTATAAAGTGAAGTAAGCCAATTTAAATATATACAAGGAATTTGAATAGACATTTCTCCAATGTGAGACAGGTAAACTACACGGTGGTCTCAAAAGAATAGAAAATTCTAGGCAGCAGTTTCAGGTGACAAGCAAAAGGAATCTGTTGAAATATCTGCAGCGGTTCTGGGCTGATAAGATGCTGAAAAACAGCGCGTGGACCAAGCTGATTAAGAATGAGTGGACCCAACATGGCCCTGGATTTGACCTAGGTTTCACCTAGGACCTCATTACATGCTGACTAACATACTAGTCAGCTCCCTAGCAGTTCTGAGAATACTCATATTTGGTGTAAAAATTCGAGGCACCAGAGTTCTCAGAAACCCTGTCCTTCTTCCAAAAATTTTCATGAATATTCCACCCGTTGATTGAAGAAACCCAGAAAGGTGGCAGCCCCAAGCCCCCTTGCCCCTGCCTGTCTCTTGAGTTCCCCTGCACTCCCTTGAGTATTTACTTTTCCTTTTACAATAAATCTCCATCCTTTCTCTATTTTCCTACAGGTCTTCAAATTCACTTCCCCAACCGCTGCCAAGAGCCTGGCACCAAGAGCTGGGGTCGTGGTCCCACCGGCGTTTGGGGACCTCCCCTTGCCCATCGGCATCAGAAGAAGAATGCAAATGGCAGTGAGCCCAGTAAAAGGCGCTCAGTGCCCACAGCCCTCAGGGAAATGCCAACCGCACCCACAAGAGGACGCCTCACCCCGATGGAATGGGTGACCCCAAACACAGTGAGGCTGGAGGGGGTGGGGCCTGCGCTCCTTACAAGGCAGAGAGCAGGAGAGGGAGAGTTGGTGGAGTGTGGGGCTATGCCTATGTCATCCTCTTCCCATTTTCCTGGCAGAGGTTTCCCTTTGTTCTCTGGCCCTACCTGCTTTCTTCTTCTCCCTTTCTCTGGTTCTCCCTCCCATCCTTCATTTCCAACCATCCCAAGGTTTTCTCCGCTCCACGGCATCCATGCTCCGGACTCCCAGCCCAGCTTATAAACCAGGAGCCCTGGACTGCGAGCGGCGGGATCCAGGAGACGACAACTTGACGCCCCTTCCGGACCCTGGACACTCAGGACCTAGTGCATCCCGGCGCCCTCCTATAGCAGCCCCAGGGCAAGGAGGATGGGGGTCCTCGCAGGGCCCACACTGTCGGAGCCCCACGGATTCGAGCGGGACAGAGAGGTCTACACACTGAGCCGGTGACAAAGTCCCGGCGAGGATGAAGCAGGAGCCTCGTGCTCCTCTTCCCACCAGGCCCCGCATTTCCTTGATTCTTCTGACACGGGAACCGCGGGTCCGTTGCCGCGACCAGTGAGTCATCCCAGGTCTTCGAAAGGCCGGTTTTTTCCGGACACTGTGGACCCGGAGGCCCGGGGGTATCGGCCGGCAGCGGGGCACCCACTCCGGGGTCTCCACAGGGCGGGACCTGGGTCCGGAGGTCCCGCGAAGCAGACGCCCTGGGCGGAGCTCGCAGAAGCCAGAGAGGACGCGGAGGGGTGGAAACTGAAACTCCCAGGAGCGGAACTTTCCCCCAAAGTCATCTGTGGTTGAAATCAGCAATAGCCTATAATATCCCCCCTGTGACAACACCGTTTGGTAGATATCTAGAACCAGTGCCTCCTCACTGAGGCAGCCCCGCACGCCTCTGCTCGTGTTCCCCGTCCCAGGACCCTCGGGGCCCACAACAGTTCAGGCGAGCCCATCCGGTGACCCTCGCTGGGGCTCCCGGCCCCACTCTTTCTTACTTCTTCACCTACGTATTTTCACCTGTTTCAGGATCGAAACCATGAAAAGTCATGTGTGAAAGGCTCCCCCCGCCCCTGCTTGGGTCCACTCTCGTTGGCCACAGCCCAGAATGAGACATTATTGGATTCTTTGAATCTTTCCAGGGAGTCTTTATGCTATTTCAAACGCGTATGCATAGGTATTCTTAATTCAGACTTGGATATTTTTTACTCCTGATGAAACCTGTCACCCTGTCCTTCAGTTTCCCCTCCTTTTATAATGAATGTTTCACCATCCTCTGCCCAAGCTGGGTCTTCACAATCACAGACAAGAGTGTCGCCAGCATTGCCATCCTGTGACATGAGACGCTTTAACGGTGCATTACTTTGCACAGCAATTCTGTGTCTGCAAATCTATTCTACACAATTAAATTCAGATTCATGCAAGCAGTTTCTGCAGCATTTCATTTTTCTAAAAGTAACTGACTGGAGACCATCTGGATCTTCATACACAGACACTGGTTACATTTGTTGTGAGGCAGTCATTCTGTGTAATGTCGTGCAGAGATAAAAAGGAAAGGAATCTATATGTGCGGGTATTGGAAGATCTTAAAAGTGTGTTATTTTGAGATAGAATCTGCATTCAGCAGAGTGCCTACGGGCTTATACTTGTTTTAAAAACCATCATTGATATATGTACACATCCCTATTGTTAGTAACGAAAACAGTATTTCCATAACTTATTGCCAGTCTGTTTGTCCGTTTTAGGAAACATCAATGTAGCTGAAAAGCCATGGTTGCAGGAATTGGTCATCACCGGCCAAGATCCTACACATCCTCCCAGCTGAGGTTGCCAGAGGAACAGGATGTAGAATGCAGTTAGGTTTCAGAGAGGAACCTAAAGTCAAACTGGACCAGGTGTCTTGTCTTGATCTCTGCCTCTTCACCCAACCCCCACCTGGTCAGGCAGTGACCCTGGAGGGCCTGGGATGATGCTTGGTGGGCAGTGAAGATGGGAAGCCAATTTTGGGAGTATGGTGAACATGGAGAGTCGGGACCCCACAGCAACTGGGGAGGAGCTGGTGTGATGCTGGGAGCACTGGGAATGTAGGGAGCCTAGGCACAGCACTCACTGCTCCTCCCATCTGGGACAGGATTGGGGCCAGTGATAAGAAAAGTTTCCTGAGTAGCAGAGTTCCCAAGCCTGGCAGAATGACTCGCCCCAGTTGCCACTATGTCCAGCCCATCCTACACTTTATATTCTATCAACAGCAATTTTTAAAACATTGTATCCAGAATGTAGACAAAGATAACCAATCACATAGGGAGGTAAGATAGCAACAAGAAGAACCAGCTGAAATGTGCAACAGAGACAGAAAATACATGGAACCTCTAGATCAGTACTCTGATAGAAATATAATGCAAGCCACAAGTATGAGCCACACAGGGAATTTTAAATATTCTAGTGAACACACTGAAAAAATAAAAAGAAACTGGTGAAATATATTTTTACAACATTTTTAACTCAATATGTTTTAACTAAATATTTATAACCACAATTATTATTTCAACATGTCATCAATGGAAAAATGAATAATGAGACATTTCACATTTTTATAGTAAACCTTTGAAATTTGGTGTGCACCATATACTGACAGTACTTCTCAATTTAAACTAGTTGTATTGCAAGCTCTCAATAGCCTCATGTAGCTAGTACTGCTGGGTTAGACTTTGCAGCTTTAGATTTTAGAATTACCTGGCTGGGCACGGTGGCTCACCCCTGTAATCCCAGCACTTTGGGAGCCGCAGGCGTGTGGACCACCTGAGGTCGGGAGTTCGAGACCATCCTGACCAACATGGTGAAACCCCTTCTCTACTAAAAATACGAAAATTAACTGGGTATGGTGGTTCACACCTATAGACCCAGTTACTCAGGAGGCTGAGGCACGAGAATCAATGGAACCCAGGAAGTGGAGGTTGCAGTGAGCCAAGATCATGCCACTGCATTTCAGCCCTGGCCATCGAGTGAGATTCTGTCTCAAAAAAAAAATTAATAATAAATAAATAAATTAGAATTATCAGGGAGGGATTTAAAAATAACTATGCTTACTATGTTTCAATAGCTTTTAAAAAATGAAAAAAAAATCATTGAGTAAAACATTTTCCTGGTTTTCTTGCTCTGTTGTTGCTATGGCATGTGGGGCCTGCCAGTTAGAGCTAAACAGTCAGTTTTGCTGTTTCTAGGCAGGAAAATGCTCTCATCATAAGTAAATATCTAGTCATCCCAGGAGGTGACTCTGGTAATGTATGTTTTCATTAGTCAATTCCACTCTTAAAGGTACAATTCTCCTGACTTTTTAACGTTTTCCTAGGGTGCCATCCTGTATGTTAAATCCAAAATTGATGATTTCTTCTCAAAGGCAGTGTTACCATAATTCACACCATTTAGATATATTATTTAAAAAGTGCTTAAATCTTTTCAACATTGTTCATTAAGCTTCTGTTAAAATCATAAAAATGTCATGTCTGATTAATTCAACTGAGTTCAGTTTTTAAACAGTACTACTGTTTTACAATGTGCTATTTATTGTTTAAGCCTAGAATTCATTAGTGCTTCTAATAAACTGAAAGGGATGGAGTATTTTACTAATATATTCATCATAATTATAATAAATTTAAGACTGTGGGCCAATTTTATGAAATCTATATAGAAATGATAGGAAGTAAATGAATTTAACATAGTTCTAGCATTTATTTTGTCTGAAAGCCAATGTTCAGTGAAAACGTTTTTCTCTTCTGAAAACCTGAAGCAAGTAATGCTAGAAACGTGATTTTCTACAGAATTGACAGGTTGGTAAGATGAAACATGACCGAAGTAGTATCATTCATCTGTTTAACGTTTATAGCCTGGGAACATGCCTTATAATATGGCCAAAAGGCTACATGTTTCAATATACTCCTAAATATAAGAGACTTTAAGCTCATAAGTTCAGAAAGGAGTATTGTCTGTAAATTACATCTCAATAAGCTTAATATTTATAAAAGATAGGAGAAGACTAGCACTAGTCGAATAAGAGAAAAACAATAAGCTTTTCCAATCTACAAGTGCATCTGTGAAAAGCTAGGTTAAAGTCAACCCATTTTCTACCTCCTTGAGGCTGTGACTAACAGCCTGGAATGGTACAAATCCACTGGATGAAGACAGGAAAGAAGCTCAGGCTTCTGGCTCCCTTTCCCAACTTACTCCAGAGAAACAATGGAAGGAAGAAGGAAACACCTGACCAACAGACTACACAGCAGCAACCCTGGTTGCAAGATAACAACGGAGTATTGTTTCTAAAATATGAAGGAAAAGAACTTGAGCCTAGACTTTTATATCCAGTCAAATTTTCATTTAAATAGGAAGGTATCTTTTCTGTTGCAGTGGTAACAAATTGCCACATACTTACCTGCTTAAATCAGTACATCTTTGTTATTTCGCAGTCCTCTAGGTCACAAGCCTGAGATGGCATGACTGATTTCTCTGCTCCCAGTCCTCAAGGTCAAAATCAAGGTGTCCACCCACTGGGCTCTGATTGGGAGGTTCTGCGAAGCATCTGCTTCCAAGTGCATTCAGGTTGCTTGCAGAATCCAGTCCTTGGACCTGTGGGACTGAGGTCCCAGCTTCCCTGCTGGCTGTCAGCTGCAGCCCTTCCCTAACTCCTAGAGGCCCCTCTCCAGTTTGCTCATGGTCCCCACAGCTCAGAGCCAGCAACAGTGCATGGAATCCTTCCCATGCTTAGAATCTCTCTGACATTGGACGCATCTTTCTTGGCTCCAGCATGAGAAAATTCTCTGCTTTTTAGAGCTCAAGTAATGACACTGGGCCCACCCAGAGAACCCAGGAAAATCTATTTTAAGGTCAACTGATTAGTAGCTTTAATTATGCCTGTGCAGAACCTAGACTAGCGGTACCTAGACTCACAGTACCTAG
Source organism: Macaca mulatta (assembly GCF_049350105.2). NCBI lineage: Eukaryota > Metazoa > Chordata > Mammalia > Primates > Cercopithecidae > Macaca > Macaca mulatta. The sequence continues at coordinate 68,597,080 of NC_133409.1, read as the reverse complement.
ACTAGTGGTGCCTAGACTCACAGTACCTAGACTAGGAGTAGCTGGTTTCTCAAGGCCCCTCACCCCTTATTCTCTCCATCCCCTTCTTCCTGGCCCCCTTTCCTTTCCCATTTCCATTCCCACTTTCATAATCATTTCTTCTTTGCTTAAAATACTGGATTTTCCTGCTGCTGGTACGCTCCAGGCTCAAACAAACAGGCTAAGACAGCAGCTAGTTGTCCTATCATCAGTGTTTTCTAGAACATAACGTTCTAAAAAAGGTACAGGAAACTTGAAGGGGCAGCTTCCGAATCCTGCCCACCAGAGTGTATGAGAATTATTCAAAACATACAAAACCTGAAGGATATTTGCCTCCTAAAGATCCAAGTTGGAAATAGTTTAGAGGCAGGTACCTCAATAGAGCAAGAGAAACACAGGAGATTCGACAAGAGAACCGAGGAGGACGAGTGACCAAAGAATCTGTTCCAGATTACTGTTACCTCACAACAAGGGAAATGTGAAGTTAGGATCACAGAAACAAGGAAGTGTAACTAAGAATAACTGGAAATTACCGCTAGGAAAAAATCAGGAAAAGGGGGCTGGAGGTGGCACAAGAAAGGGATAGGAAAACGTGCTGATAGTTCTAAAATTAGGAATAAAACAAAACCAATAACACCAATAAATGTGATACATATTGGTATGAGTCATAGGTTAAGGGCAGCCACCCTGAGAAGAAAACTAGAATATATAACTTTTAAACCAACCAAAGAAAACCTCGGTATACTAAATGGAGCACAGGTATGGAGGGGGAAATACCAGCAATAAAAAAACAATAAATACACGTGGACCAGGCACAGTGGCTCATGCCTGTAATCCCTGCACTTTGGGAGGCCGAGGTGGGAGGATTGCTTGAGCTCAGGAGTTCAAGACCAGCCTGGGCAATATAGGCAGACCCCATCTCTACAAACAAATATAGAAAATTAGCCCAGTGGGTGGCGCATGCTTGTAGTCCTGGCTACTTGGAGGCTGAGGCAGCAAGATGACCTGAGCCCAGGAGTTAGAGGCTGCAGCTAGCTATGACCACGCCGCTGCACTCCAGCCTGGACAACAGAGGAAGACCCCGTATCTTAAAATAAACAAACAAAAAAGATGGCATAGCTAAATCCTAAACAGTAATAATTACAATAAAGGTGAATTACTAAACTCATCACATAAATCACTGAAACTCCCAGGCTGGATTTTAAAATATCAAATAATATACACTATTTTCAAAAGACAATGTTAAATGTAAAGTTTAAAAATCATAGGTGCTGTATCTCTCAAGAAAGGCTACTTTGTTTGTTTGTTTGTTTTAGCCACTACAATATGCTTTATTGTTCTTGGAAAGGGCTCAGGATTTGGTTTTAAATCAGGCTGCACACTTTTCATCAGTCTCACATCTCTCTCCCCATGCCAAACTGGCTCCAGTTAGCAATGCCGCATAAATACCAGGGAGACCTTCAGAAACTTCCAGAAGCCTCCCCTCCTCCTGACCTCCAACCCCTGAAATCCAAGACCTCCCCTGTTAGCCCAGGACCCCTACTTAGGGTCCAGTCTGGAACTCGCCAACCCGACCCACTTTGGACCAGCCTGGTAGCAGTAGAGGCTGGAGAAAAACACCCAACTCTGCGCCAGCAACTGTGCCACTGGGGACTGGAGCCCAGGGTGTGACATGCCTGGAGGAAGCAGAGGGCCCCTGCATGAGTCACCCCAGCCCTCAAGGCTGTCACAGCTCCAGTGGCCCCGCCCCACCCACTTGCAACTCCAGGCCATGGATCTGGAAATGCTTGGATTCTTGCTCCCTCTCAGACCCCAACCCTTCTTTTCTCCTTCCCTTTCCTCCTGGCCGCCTTATCTTTTCCCATTTCCATTCCTGCTTTCAGACTCATTCCTTCTTTGTTTAAAACACAGATTTTCGCCTGGGCACTGTGGCTCATGCCTGTAATCCCAGCACTTTGGGAGTGCGAGGTGGGCGGATCAGGAGGTCAGGAGTTCAAGACCAGCCTGTCCAACATAGTGAAACCCTCTCTCTACTAAACATACAAAAAAAGTAGCCAGGTGTGTTGGCAGCCGCCTGTTATCCTAGCTACTCGGGAAGTTGAGGCAGGAGAATCTCTTGAACCTGGGAGGCGGAGACTGTAGCAAGTTGACATTGTGCAACTGCACACCAGCCCCTGCAACAGTGCCAGACTCCGTCTCAAAAAGAAAAAAAAGGCAAGATTCTTTTGGCCCCGGTGCACTCTAGGCTCAATCAAACCAGCTGAAGACAGCAGTTTGCTGTCCATCATCATGCTGCTATGTTTTCTAGAAGATTCTATCCTGATGAAGCACCCCCAGACTGGTTGAAAACGAGTTACTCTTTCTTGGAAAATCTTTGTGGACACCCAGGTGGGCATTCAAATTTCCAAGTTGTGGCCAGTTTCAGCGGCTCCGGACGGAGAGGGGCGGGGACTCAGCGACGCAGGCGGAGGGAGGGCGGCTGTCGCTGGTGCAGGCGGTGACGGGGAGACACTGCCGGCACTGAGTATTCCTGTGGAAGTTTCTTCACCTTCCTGTGAGTAAGTGTTTACATTGTGGTAATGATACATGCTGTGTTGAAAACTTAGGTGATGGGGCCATGGAAAGAACCGCGCTCTGGCCCGCTCGGGGCCTGTGCAAGCCGCCACCAAGCCTCGGGGGGGCGGGTTGGAGGGGAAAGTTTCGTCAGCCAGGCCGCTCCCAGAAGACAGCGTGACGGGGTGGAGCATCCCTAACAAGGGCAGGCTAGGATCCCGCCCATTGGATCCCAGCCCACGGCGGGGCGGGGTGCCGCGAAGCGGAGAGGGGAGGGTCTGGGCAGCCTTTATAATTAGCTGGCGTGGGAGCTCCGAAGCGATTCATCCGCCGGACTCCACTTCGACCGCGCCTCCTGTCCCCTGCGCTCCAGGTCTACTATGGCAGCGACCGCCAGCACTGCGTTCCTTCTGTGCCTCTCCTTTCTGCACCTGCTGTCCGGCTGGTCCGGGGCAGGGCGGGCCGGTGAGTTCGGGGATGGAGCCTAAGTGGGGCGGGAGGCCAAACCTGGTGGGCTGAGCACTGCAGAGGGTTTCAGAGGAGGGGAGGCTTCTGCAAGGACTGGCGCGATCTCCCGGAACATCGCGGTCTCCCGAACATCGCCGTTCCCCCGAATATCGCGGTCCCCCCGAACATCGCGGTGCCCCTGAACATCGCGATCTCCCCAAACATCCCGGTCTCCCCGAACATCGCGGTCTCCCCGAAAATCGCCATCTCCCGGAACATCGCGGTCTCCCGGAACATCTCGATCTCCCCGAACATGCCCGGCTGAAGGCACTCAGTTCGCCTCCGCGGCTCCTTTCCGCCGGGTCCGATTCCTCCGGCTGCCGCTTGCCCCGCAGGCCAGGAAGCTTCTGGATGCACCGGCGCTATCTCCCCGAACATCGCGGTTTCCCCGAACGTCGCGGTCGCCCCGAACGTTGCGATCTCTTTTCCGCCGGGTCGGCTTCCTGCGGCTTCTGTTTGCCCCAGGAGGCTCCTGAAAGGACCGGCGCGATCTCCCTGAACATCGCATTTTACCAGAACATCGCGTTCTACCGGAACATCGCGATCCTCCCAGAACATCCCGGTCTCCCCTAACATCGCTATCTCCCCGAACAACTCGATCTCCCCGAACATCCCGGTCTCCCCGAACATCGCGGTCTTCCGGAACGTCGCCGTCTCCCCAAATATCCCGGTTCCCCCGAACATCGCGGTCTCCCCCAACATCGCGGTCTCCCTGAACATCGCGGTCTCCCCACACTTGCCCCGCTGACGGCACTCAGTTGCACCCGGCGGCTCCTTTCCGCCTAGTAGGCTTCCTGCGGCTTCTGCTTGCCCCAGGAGGCTTCTGGAAGGACCGGCGCCATCTCCCGGAACATCGCCTTCTACCCGAACATCGCGGTCTCTCCGAACATAGCGTTTCCCCGGAACATCGCGGCCTCTCCGAACATCGCGGTCTCTCCGAACATCGCGGTCTCTCCGAACATCGCTGTCTCCCCGAACATCGCGGTTCCCTCGAACATCGCGGTCTCTCCGAACATCGCTGTCTCCCCGAACATCGCGGTCTACCCGAACATCGCTGTTCGCCCGAACGTTGCTGTCTCCTCGAACATCGCGGTCTCCCCGAACATCCCTGTTCGCCCGAACATTGCTGTCTCCTCGAACATCGCCGTCTCTCCGAACGTCGCTGATTCCCCGAACATCGCGGTCTCCCCGAACATCGCTGTCTCCCCGAACATCGCGGTCTCCCCGAACATCGCTGTTCGCCCGAACATTGCTGTCTCCTCGAACATCGCGGTCGCGCCGAACATCGCTGTTTCCCCGAACATCGCGGTCTCTCCGAACGTCGCTGATTCCCCGAACATCGCGGTCTCCCCGAACATCGCTGTCTCCTCGAACATCGCGGTCTCTCCGAACATCGCTGATTCCCCGAACATCGCGGTCTCCCCGAACATTGCTGTCTCCTCGAACATCGCGGTCTCTCCGAACATCGCTGTCTCCCCGAACATCGCGGTTCCCCCGAACATCGCGGTCTCCCCGAACATAGCGTTCCCCCGGAACATCGCTGTCTCCCCGAACATCGCTGTCTCCCCGAACATCGCTGTTTCTTCGAACATCGCGGTCCCCACGAACATCTCGGTCTCCCCGAAAATCGCCATCTCCCCGAACATCTCGATCTCCCGGAACATGCCCGGCTGAAGGCAATCAGTTCCCCTCCGCAGCTCCGTTCCGCCGGGTCCCATTCCTCCAGCTGCTGCTTGCCCCGCAGGCCAGGAAGCTTCTGTGTGCCCCGGCGCGATCTCTCCGAACGTTGCGGTCTCCCCGAACGTTGCGATCTCCCCGAACGTTGCGATCTCCCCGAACGTTGCGATCAACCCGAACATGCCCTGCTGAGGGCCCTCAGTTCCCCTCCGCGGCTCCTTTCCGCCCAGTCGGCTTCCTGCGGCTTCTGCTTGCCCCAGGAGGCTTCTGGAAGGACCCGCGCCATCTCTCGGAACATCGCCTTCTACCCTAACATCGCCATCTCCCGGAATATCCCGGTTTCTCCGAACATCCTGGTCTCCCCGAACATCGCGGTCTACCCGAACATCGCGATCTCCCTGAACATGCCCTGCTGAGGGCACTCAGTTCCGCCCCGCGGCTCCTTTCCGCTTAGTGGGCTTCCTGCGGCTGCTGCTTGCCCCAGGAGGCTTCTTCAGAAGGACCGGCACCATCTCCCCTAACATCGCGTTCTACCCGAACATCGCGGTCTCCCCGAACATAGCGTTTCCCCGGAACATCGCGGTCTCTCCGAACATCGCGGTCTCTCCGAACATCGCTGTCTCTCCGAACATCGCTGTCTCCCCGAACATCGCGGTTCCCCTGAACATCGCGGTCGCCCGAACATCGCGGTCTCTCCGAACATCGCTGTCTCCTCGAACATCGCGGTCTCCCCGAACATCGCTGTTCGCCCGAACATTGCTGTCTCCTCGAACATCGCGGTCGCGCCGAACATCGCGGTCTCTCCGAACATCGCTGTTTCCCCGAACATCGCGGTCTCTCCGAACATCGCTGTCTCCCCGAACATCGCGGTCTCTCCGAACATCGCTGATTCCCCGAACATCGCGGTCTCCCCGAACATTGCTGTCTCCTCGAACATCGCGGTCTCTCCGAACATCGCTGTCTCCCCGAACATCGCTGTTCCCCCGAACATCGCGGTCTCCCCGAACATAGCGTTCCCCCGGAACATCGCTGTCTCCCCGAACATCGCTGTTTCTTCGAACATCGCGGTCCCCACGAACATCTCGGTCTCCCCGAAAATCGCCATCTCCCCGAACATCTCGATCTCCCGGAACATGCCCGGCTGAAGGCAATCAGTTCCCCTCCGCAGCTCCGTTCCGCCAGGTCCCATTCCTCCAGCTGCTGCTTGCCCCGCAGGCCAGGAAGCTTCTGTGTGCCCCGGCGCGATCTCTCCGAACGTTGCGGTCTCCCCGAACGTTGCGATCTCCCCGAACGTTGCGATCTCCCCGAACGTTGCGATCAACCCGAACATGCCCTGCTGAGGGCCCTCAGTTCCCCTCCGCGGCTCCTTTCCGCCCAGTCGGCTTCCTGCGGCTTCTGCTTGCCCCAGGAGGCTTCTGGAAGGACCCGCGCCATCTCTCGGAACATCGCCTTCTACCCTAACATCGCCATCTCCCGGAATATCCCGGTTTCTCCGAACATCCTGGTCTCCCCGAACATCGCGGTCTACCCGAACATCGCGATCTCCCTGAACATGCCCTGCTGAGGGCACTCAGTTCCGCCCCGCGGCTCCTTTCCGCTTAGTAGGCTTCCTGCGGCTGCTGCTTGCCCCAGGAGGCTTCAGAAGGACCGGCACCATTGCCTTCTTCAGAAGGACCGGCACCATCTCCCCTAACATCGCGTTCTACCCGAACATCGCTATCCGTCCGAACATCTCGGTCCTCCCCAACATCGCGGTTTCCCTGAACATCGCTGTCTCCTCGAACATCGCGGTCCCCCCGAACATCTTGGTCTCCCCGAAAGTCGCCATCTCCCCCAACATCTCCATCTCCCCGAACACACCCGGCTGAAGGCACTCAGTTCCCCTCCGCGGCTCTTTTACGCCAGGTCCAATTCCTCCGGCTGCTGCTTGTCCCGTAGGTCAGGAAGCTTCTGGATGGACCCGCGCGATCTCCCCGAACATCGCGGTTTCCCGGAACGTCGCGGTCTCCCTGAACCTTGCTGTCTCTCTGAACATCGCGGTCTCCTCGAATATCGCTGATGGTCTCCCCAAACATCTCGGTCTCCCCGTACATCGCGGTCCCCCCGAACATCGCGGTCTCCTCGAACATAGCGGTGCCCCCAACATCGCTCTCTCTCCGAACATCGCGGTCTCCCGGAACACCGCGATCCCCCCCGAACATCGCAGTCTCCCCAAACATTGCGATGTCTCTGAACATCGCTATCTCCCTGAACATGCCCGGCTGAAGGCACTCAGTTCCCCTCTGGGGCTCCTTTCCACCGAGTCCGCTTCTGCAGCTGCTGCTAGCCCCGCAGGCCAGGGGAGTGTCAAAGAAGGCTGAAAAGGAATCGCAGGAGGGTGGAGGGGCCAAAGGGCTACAGAGGGCAAGGTGGGCCGGGGATCCCTGGTGCAGACCCGCAGCCCCACTCACCCTAGGGAAGAAAAAACCAGATCCCCGAACCCTAACTGGGGTCAGGACAGGGGTGAAGGGAAGTTCCACAGGGACGCGATCACAGACCCCCTCGCCATCCACAGCCCTGCTCTGCTCTGACCTGCTCTTCACCACACAAACCTTCCAGCACCTTCAGGGCTTCCTGCCCTGGAACTTCCCCCTACACTTTGGGGCAGACACTCACCTGCACCCAGGGACTCACCAGACACTTCCTACCCCTCCCCTCACCATTCACTTTCACCACCCAGGTCGCATCCTTTCACTCTCCGTCTCAGCTCACCCCAGTCACCACACAGGCCTCCCTCACCTCCCTATCCATGAAGGAGCCCTTAGCACCTCCCCCAGCAACTAGCACCTTCTCCCCTTTTGCCTGAGGACACACCCCAGCAAACACACCCCACACTTTCCACATAACTTAGTGCAGGGGGAATGGGAAGGACCATTTCCCCCAGGATGACCCTGGGAGCGCCCCTGAGTAGAGGCGCCCACTACTTCCCTTGGGTTCCAGACCCGCCTCTTCTTCCTACTGGGGAGATAGGGTTATACAGAACAGTCACTACGCAGGCAGGAGTCAGCAAACCCTTTCTAGAAAGGAAAGGCTGAAGGCACTTTGGTCCTTGCTGGCCATGGGTACTGTGTGTCAAGTCCTGTCCCTTTGTAGAGCAACAGCAGGCAACGGCAACCTGCAGATAAAAGGCAGACCAGATGTGGACACCATCCTAGGTTGCTGACCCCAGATGAGGGTACATGCTGTGTCCTCAGAATTGCTGCCCCATCCCCCAGGGTGTCATCTCCAAGTAATGTAAGTTGAAGAGTCGCAGGTGTGTCCTACCCTGCCTGTGGCTTCTGGGTGGTGTGGATGTGATGGATGTGAATGGAGGTTCTATGGTTCCAGGCCTACTGCTCCCCTCCTTTGCTGCTGAGTGGCATCATCAGTCCCTCAGGGTGATCACGGACCCTCCCTGAAGCCTCAGGTGTGAGCGGAGGGTGAGGGGTGCACCCATGTGGTGTCCTGGGGATCAGAGCCAACTGCTTGTGCAGCTTCTTGGTTCCCTGTGGCCCTGCTCCTGCCCATCTCGAGACCCACCTGTGTCTTCTCACTGCTGGGCCTACCTTCCTAATGACCTAAAGGGTGAGGAGCACACCCTGTGATGGGCAGCTCTGAGGCTGTGTGGTCACTGCCCTCCCATAGCTGGAGGCCCATCTCCACCAGGGCCCAGGACCACACCTGGAGCCTCTTTTAAGTGAGGGGATTTTGCTGCTGTGAGTGGCACAGCCTTGCTTCTGAGCACTAGGGGACCCTGTTGTGATTCTGCAGTTGGCAATTGCCATGAAATCCACATAGCACCTTTTCCAACCACACGTCTCTGGGATCTTAGGGACTCCAGGGTCAAATAGCCATATTGGTAGGTCCAGCAACACCCCTCATCACAGAGTGTGTATGGTTGCATCCCAGCTACAAGAGCAGAGTTGAATAGTGACAGGGGAGGTCATATGACCAGCACAACCTATAATAGTTACTACATTAACTACAAACACTATCCATTCCCAGTACGAATCCAGGAAATGTGAAATTACTATTGAATGGGTCTAGGAACCCAGCACATCCCTGTAAGCTGGACCTGACACAGGTGTCCGTCTGTTACTTTGCCCTAAATGCACCTCATGAGTAATAGAGGAGCAAGTTAATGCTTCTGGTCCCTGCGAGGATGTCAGACCACACACTGTGTCCACCAGGAGTGTCTGGGTATTTGCTGTTTCATAGTATACACTTACCAGAGCGAATGCCCTATCTGGCTCTGTGAGAGAGTCTGAAGGAGTCATTGCAGTTGCTGTGGGGTTGAAGGAGCCCACCAGGGCCTCTGGACTCTCCTTTTAGTAATGGACTCTGGGTCTGAGATGTGACTCAGTTCTCAAAGCTGGGCAAAGGAGCTCAGTTATTTCCTGGGGTGACTCCTTTCAGCCTCCAGGTCATCCATCCTTGCATTTTGTCTTTGTTTGCTGTAATTATTTAACTCTAGCAGTATTCAGGTTGAGTTTCCATTTCTTTTGGATCTTTGACTCCTTTGTTCTATGAGCCATGGGCATACCTTTGTATGGCTGAGGGCCCCAGCTGGCATTGTGACTTCTTTAATTATTTCCATCATTGCACCCTCCTTCCTCCTGACAGTTGACGGCCTCCAATTGAGATCTCTTATTTCAGGATTTTCCATCACCATTACTACTGGGGAGCCCATTTCAGGAACAGCATTTCCTACCCCCAATCCCGGCCTTCAGCAACAGGCATCCCTGGGCTTCCTGACAGTCTGCTGCCTTATCCCAGGGCCTTCTTTATATGCTCAGTAAACAGGAGTCCTCCAGGCATCCCATGAGCCCAGAGGATGGACATCGTTCTGGATTTTCATACTGCAGTCACTCTGGCATGGGCGCTTCTCTGAGCCTTTTGGTTCTTTCCTCTATACCCTGACTTAGAAGTTCTGGATTTTCCACTACCTGCCCTGTGAACCATCCCTTTCCAAGGTTCCAGGAATTCATGCTCATAGCAGATGGGCAACTTCGTCGGGGCTTTGCCAACGTATTAAATCCTGTGACCTGTGACAATAATCACTTGCTTATCAAAACTGAATTCTGCCCTCCCCACCCACACACTGTGCTGGAGCATCCAAGGGCAGCTCCCACACCCTCTCCCGCCTCCTGCAGTCCACACAGACTGCTGCTGTGGGTCCTCCTCATCCAGGCCTTTTCCTGCCACAACAGGCCTGGCACATCCACGACAAGGTCATGTGCTGACCGATGTGGGCACGGAGCATGTGGGACATGTCTGGAGGGGCCATGTGGTTTCACGGCTGCAGGAACCTTCCCCTCCATGTATTCAAGCAAGGGAGACGCTCTAGTCATTAGCTAGTTTTCATGACAGTCCTGGCTGGCACATCTTGCTCTGCCAGCCCAGCTCCTCAGAAGTATTTACTTGCAGTCACTATAAGGGGGAGGAGGGGATTTAGGTTCCACTTCCCACCACACCAACCCCCTCCTGTGTTTTTCTTCCACAGTCAAACACTGTCTTTCCTATGACTTCATCATCACTCCTAAGTTCAGACCTGAACCACGATGGTGTGAAGTTCAAGGCCTGGTGGATGAAAGGCCTTTTCTTCACTATGACTGTGTTAACCACAAGGCCAAAGCCTTTGCTTCTCTGGGGAAGAAAGTCAATGTCACAAAAACCTGGGAAGAACAGACTGAAACCTTAAGAGACGTGGTGGATTTCCTCAAAGGGCAACTGCCTGACTTTCAAGTGGAGAATTTAATGCCCATTGGTAAGTTTAAAATGGCCCAGGGAGCAGACACAGTAGTAACTTAGAGGCATTTATTGGTTTCATGTAAAAAATAAATCAGAAGTTTGTGTCACACAAGAGGCTGAGAAGCATGAACAGGATGCAGCAGAGAGAGCAAGTCCAGGAGCCAGGAAAGGAAGCAGGGTGGGGCTCAGGACTTGTCAAGATCAGAGCTGATCTCTTTCCAATGGGGCAGAGCCCCTCATTCTGCAGGCCCGGATGTCTTGTGAGCACGAAGCCCATGGACACGGCAGAGGATCTTGGCAGTTCCTCTTCAATGGACAGACGTTCCTCCTCTTTGACTCAAACAACAGAAAGTGGACAGCACTTCATCCTGGAGCCAAGAAGATGAAAGAGAAGTGGGAGAAGAACACGGAGGTGACCAT